>NW_027273863.1:12992500-13582500 GCF_046630095.1 Trachinotus anak
GAGATGTGCTTTTCTGTATCATTGTAAATAAAAAATCTCTGGGTTTTAGCCTGATGTTTGGACAAAACATGTAACATCGGCTTGAGTTGTGATGCACCTTTTTAAATTTGTTTTTTTAAATGTTATAAACAAAACAATTACAACTAAAATATGGCTGCAACCAATTATTATTTACATTATTGATGAATCTACCAATTATTTTCTCAGTTAATCAGTTGATCCATAAAACAGCAGAAAATAGTGAAAATTGCCCATTACAAGTTTCTAATGTCCAAGGTAACATCTTTCTTCATCTGACCAACAGGTTAAAGACAAAGAATATTCAATTTCTCAAAAAGAATAGGAGTACATTTTCATATTTGAGAAACTGGAACAAAGTAATGTTTGATATTTTTGCTTGAAAATTCACATAAACTATTAACTCGTTATCAGAATAGTTGTAAATTTTGTCTCGACCGACCAATCAATAAATCAAATAATCATCTCAGCTCTAAATTAAAATATAGACAACAGATTCACTTGGAAATAATTAAGAGTTGAAACAATTAACATGCAACAAATGTTTTTCTTTATTTTACAGTTAATAAAAAAAAAAAATAAAAAAAAAAACACTCAAAGAACTTAGAATAGAATAACCGTCTCAAACCTGCTGAAAATTCTTTAGCCATACCAAAATAATCATAACATGGGTTCAGAAAGAACCCAAATCAATGAATTGAATCAGAATCGGAATTGATGAAATCTAAATTATATCCAAAACCATGTGAGTGTGTTTGCTCGCCTCTGTGGGTTGCTGAATTTGTTGCCATAGTGCCATAGCCACAGGATTTCCCCTCTGGGATGTGTCTTGGCCAAAGAACGAAAGTCCCCCAACAAATACTTCAGTCCACAGCTGCAGACAGTGCATGTGTGTGTGTGTATGTGTGTGTTGGTATAGGGCGTGTCACCCTGTAAAATTCATGCTGCGTGCCCTCACTTAATATGGTAGTGGGCGTCCCGGTTTGGGTCTGTACCATCTGTCAAGCAGTGGGAGGGCAAGAGCAGAGGTAGCTGGAGCAGAAGCGAAGCCACGCTGAGAGCTAAAGCCAGTTCCTTGTCACTTCAAATACTCACCTTGTCTGCAGAATGCACTGCTGGAGGGGACCACAACAGCTTGGCGTGGCACACACACACACACACACACACACACACACACACATTTACATAACTGATGAAAGGGCAAAAAAAGCAAGCAATCATACACACTTTTCACACAATGACAGCAAATGGAAAGGAAGCAGACATGGAGTGCACACATCTGTGTCATACACACAAATGGACACTCTCTCATTCACTCATGGACACATTGGTCACATGCACACACATCTACACCCAACACCCCACCCCGACACACACACACACACACCCTCACACACACACACCCCCACACAATCAGAGACAGTGAAGGGGCTTGCTTTGACAAGGGAATAATTCTCCTTTTGACACAGCCAATTCCTCTGAAGACAAAAGAGGAGTCAAACAGACACACTGCAGCCCTCAGAGAGAAACCACACACACACACACACACACACACACACACACACACACACACACTCACACACACGCCTGTTGCAATGACACTGCAACCCCCTGTGGTGACAAAAAAAGACTGGCCTATGCTGTCATCTGTGTGTCTGTGTGTGCTTGCCAAGCGAAGGCTGCTGTACGTGTGAACTCCTACTCTCACATTAGACAAGTGACAGGGAACAAAAGACAAGAGGAGCACAAAACGAGAGACGCCAGCAGCTCGAGCGCATGCTGGTCGGAGAGGAGGCAGCTGACACTTGTCGAGGCAGCAATCACTCTCAAACCTCAATTTCACTACCTTTTAGACTCTGAGGTAAATTGTTGTCATTTTGTAAAATTAAATACGGGAAATAGGAAGGAAAACAGTGACATGTTTGCCTGTTCTTATGTCTCCCTGTTCAAAAAGACTCAATGCCAGTGTTTTTTCTATTTTCGTTTGTCACAGGAAATAGGAAGGAAAATTGTCAGCTTTCTGTTTATCCAAAAATGTTTCATTTTTAGATGACTACTTTATGGTCCGTGCTTTATACGGGAAACAGGTTAGTGCGCAATCTGCGAAGAGGTTTCTCTCTTCTTATTCACACATGACGCAGAGTTCAGAGCAACTAAATATGGTTGGACAGACTGTCCTCCATGTTTCAATGTTTCTAACAGGCCCGAAAATGAAAACGATTACATAAGGAAATGCAGCACAGAACACATTTTACAAGGAGCTACTTCCTTTCAACCATTTTAAACTCCACTTCTCTTCTTTTTTCCTTTGTGTAGTTTTTCCTACATATAGCCTGTCAGAGGGCAGAGCAGGGTCTAGCAAAACCAAGCAGACCAAGGCAGCCCAAGTCAGCAGTCCATCAGCCTTCTCTCTCTCTCTCTCTCTCTCTCTCTCTCCCTCTGTCTCTCTCTCTCTCTATGGTGAACATCAAACACACTGTGGTCTGTTTCATGCTCCCTGCAGCCCATTATGGCTTAATGCTTCAAGAGGCTTCTTACCGACTTCAGCATTTTAACAACTCCAGCATATTCAGTTGGTAGGCAAACACACATACACAAAGACACGTGCACGCTAACAAACACGTACGCACAGCTACACATGAACAGACGCAGACAGGAGCCCAGATGCAGGGATTCACACACTTTAGGCTGCGGCAGAGTTATGAGCCTGCACTTTCTGTGATACAGACACAACTGTTGCTTTTGCTTTAATCTGCCTGAAGAGGAAGACCAACACATGCACATGGCTTTATGCTGATATTAACCTTCAAATAAGCCCTGGCGCTCTTATCACCAAGTCAGTTAATGAGTTCCATTCACAAGGCAGCAATATGTAATTCAGTGCGATCAATTAGTTATCCACTGTATGGGGAATAAGAACAGCACATCAGCGTGGATATTAATGGGATGGGGATAAGGCTACTGTCCAGAACAGCCACAATGACAACACTGCACGCTTATCTCAACACACACTATATTTATTATTTACAGTTAAGTCTGGTCTGTCTCTTTATTTCTTTGGAACCCTTTCCAGCCATAGAACACATAACATTGTTGAAATAATGACTATTTTTTCAGCCAGACGTGGGTGTGCAATTCGTAAATGTTTCTATAGCTTTAGAAATTAGCTGGATATTAATTAATACATCCATGCAGCTAAAAGGGTTGTTTATATTTATTGCTGTTGTTTTCATTATTTTTCCCCCCTGCACTGTGAGGAGAACTTCCTTCACAAGCGTTTTGGGGAACTGAACAAATTCTATTCTCTTTCATAATAGATGATAATTAAGTGACTTAATTTTTTATAAATTATTTCAGTGCTCTTAAATAAGGCAGACAAGACGGACATTTGATAGTTTTCTTTGTGCCTACTTAAAAAGGGGCTATTTGTAAGTTTTCTCTAAACATGGTTTCTTGCCGGGAGCAGATGGTGGTGGCTCTGGTCATCGTTGCATTTACAAGACAGGAGGTTATGGCACGCCCTCTGAGCAGCGTTACATCTTCAGGGCATATCAGAGGCTACAGCGAGTCTGTATCCGACAGTGATGGGATGAGCCGGGGCTAGCTGGTTAGCGTGCTAACTTCAGTAGAAGAGAAGACATGATAGAGACAAGAGTTAACGTTGGTCTCCATAATGATAACAATTGATATTCCTAACTGGAATGAGAGAACATCGCTGAGGGGACACAGCGATGGAGCAAGATACCATCACAGGTCAAGCAGCTTCATAGGGGGACAGACAGAGGATCTAGAGGGTCTTGAGCTAACAGCAAAAGGTGGTGGATGCACAGATGCTGTATAAGTATATCCACAGAGATTAAGGGCTTAAATACATCCAACATTGTACATGGTCTGAATTTTAATGTAGATCATCAACACTCAGGTAGATGGGCCATTTGGTATGCAGACCATACAGATTTGGAAAGTTGAAATTAAAAGTCAAATTTCCCAGTCCAAGTCCAAGTAACCTTTTAGACTGGTCAGTGCAATGGATGATATGACAGCCCTCATATTTTTGCTGTATTGGTGTTGACTTTGCAGACTCTTCCTGGCTAGCCAGCTATGGTTTCTGCTGGCAGTGAACTCCCATCTCCATTTAACCTCTGGCTGGATGGTGGTGTAGAGGGCAGCAAACACACTAGCAGCCATTATCTTATCATTACCCTCGGTCAAAAAGGTGAGAGTTACAGAGGAAGATTTTCTACGCAGTGTATGAAAACTCGTGCTCTGTCTTAGCCACAGTGCTGCTATTACACATTTCATGACTTTTATCTAAATTCGCAGTCAAGTGACTGAGTTCAAAACATTCCCATACTTTTCACTGTGGGCTACCATAGTGATCAGCCCATTTTTCCAGCCACAAGCCAGGCTTTAGTCAACAACAGTTCCTAGCAGGCCTGGTGAGCAGCAATCCCACTGTATCATTAGCCAAACACTGGTTGGAGATGACACTTCAGAGCATTGAGCGACTCACAGTCAGCCTGTAGCAACCAGCAATCAACAACAACACAAAATACAGCATGGGAAAGCCAATGCCGAACCAATATGCTACCAGCCTTCCTGCAGATGTCTCATGCAGCTTGTCTCTTTGTATAGGCCTATATGACATTCAGCATCTAACACTCATTGGCTGCCAGCTGCTTTCAAAGAGTGTCTGGCGCCTCTCTCTTTAAGAGCCGATGAGAGAGAGAGAAACAGAGAGATGAAGAATGTCATCCCCTGAAAGACAAAAAGATAAGTCATCACGACTGTAATGATGGGGTGGGACAGGGAGGGGGCAGCGCAGGGAGGAGACAGATGAGCCTCATAAAGATCAATCATCCACTTTTGGTAAACACTGACAAAAAAAAACAAAAAAAAAAAAAAACAGACATTACACATGGAGTTGAACTAGAATCATCACACTCAATCAGTTTGCCTGATTATTTGTGAACCATTGCTTTTCATTTCTGCTCGACTGATACTGTTCCCATGGTCCAGTAAACACTGCTTCAACACAATGATAACAAACAGCTCAGCCTTAACTCAATAGCTTTCTTCTGCATGGCTTTTTCCCCTGGGCAAATTACTTAAGAATAGGGGGCTATCCAAGTTGCTATATGAGGCGTATCGATGTGAAAGCAATATCCTGGAATCTTCTTTCACCGCTGACTGAGCATAATCAAACAGAGACTGTGATACGGGATGGGGGAGTTCAGCTGGTTGGAGATTTCTTACTTTTTTTTTTGCCTCAGACATTTAGAAAAGTCCATAATTCAAATGTAGAGAGCAGAGGTATATAAGTGAAATAAAATATATCTTACACCACTCAAATGTTAAAATTTGATTTAAATTAAATGAAATAGCATTATCTAAGGAGGACACTTTTTTTTTTAACCTTTTTTCCGGGCATATTTTTTACAGACCTTGTTCAGACTTTATTTGCATATGCTTCCATGTTTGATGATACAAATTTGTGCATCTAAAAATAACTTTTAATATTAGGCTCAGAGAGGCAGCTACTTTGTGTGCCAAGGACGTTTTTCCTCATATATTGTGCAGTGGCATTTGAAAGTGCAGCGACTGGACATCATTTTCAGAGTTGGGATGCAGTCGTGTCTCGTCGTCATCCCAGACTCAACCTGGGTGATGTACTCAGCATGTGACCTTGAGTCAGGCTCAGCCAATACATTAAGTTGATCAAGCCCACAGTGTCACAGCAGGAAATATCCTTCTGCAAATGTCAGGGATCATCCACAACATTCAGGTGGCTCATAATTTGGTGGCATAAATTTAAGCTTTCATATTTTACTAAGGTGTTTAATATGCCAGACTGGAGCGTAGCAGCAGTTATTTATGCTTGCGAGCCAAGAGACGGGGACACTGGAGAAATATTGTCAATGTACAAAGCCAGATCTCCCCTTCTCTTTCTGTCTCTCTATCTCTGCCTCTCTCTCATCTCTCTTTGCTGTCACTTCTTCATCTGTCTCTTCCTGACCCTCAGTCTCACTCCCTTATTTTCTCTCTTACTGAGAATACATTGACCCCAGACTTATTTAAGCTCCACATCATTGATTGAAACAAGAGGAATAGGTGGTGTCATGACAAGACAGATTTGCTCTTTAATGCATTATGGATTACAGACATATGGAGGAGAAGGGGATTTCTAGGGGACCAGTGCTGGCGTTAATTCTGTCAAATGATTTATTCAGTATGGTGTATCAGTTAAATTAGAAGTGTCCGGTTACTACTTGGCCCTCACTACCTTATGATCTATGGCGTGATGACATGAGCTAACAGTTTCATCACATTACGGCCCCACCCTCAAATCTTATAATCTCCCCCATCCTATCAGTGTAATCACTGGGAAAGATCCATTGTATATCTTTGCATTGGACCTCATGTTACTTATAGACGTACTTTTCATTTTCAATTTATGCGGCTCAAGATGATTAGAAAACTGAGCACAATGAACAGGGAAACAGAAAATCTGCAGGGTTAAAAGCAAAACCCATTGCACATTCTATACATAATGATTCTGTTAAGACACAATGCTCTTTCTGCAACCGCGCAGTGCTGCGCGAGAGCCTATATGCTATCAGAAAATTGAGCAGTTTCAACTTCAGGATATTCGTGAGTGTGTGACCTTTAGGTGAATACTGCAGAAAGTCACTCTTGCACATCTCAGTACCACTCAGCCACCATTCTGTACTAATGGACAAACACTGCTGTCTTCACAGGGAAGAAGAGTTTATCTACTGCCACGATAATGTAGCAAATGTATTGGATGATACAGAGAAGGTGACTGACGCAGAGTCTAGAAAAAGTATGTTATCAGATAGGGACTGACTGTAGCTGTGTTTCAGTAAGAACCACTGTAGCAAAATTCTGATGAAAACTGTGCACATGTCACTTCCTGTTGGTAAAAGTCTGGGTATTAAGCGTTGTACTTTCAGGTCTCCATGTTGGGAAAATAGTTCCCTACATTCACAGTTTCGGGACAGTAGCATTAAAAGTATGTGAGTTATATTTCCCATGAATCTGTACACAGAAAAGTGATTGTGTAAGCATGCGTGGTCACAGTCTGCTGTCTTGTCCATGCATGTACGATACTGTAACTGTAGAACCTGAAATTGCAGTTCACTGTGTGTGTGTGTGTGTGTGTGTGTGTGTGTGTGTGTGTGTCTGTGTGTGTCTGTGTGTGTTCATGTGTGTGAAAGCGTTGCACTGAATTCCAGGGGAGGCACACGTGTAATCATCTGAACTGTAAGAGGGGCTTGTGACTGTCTGACATCAGACCATGAATGACACACTGAGCAACATCGTGTTTGCGCGGCTGCGGCCCATGGTCAAGTGACTGGCTGGCAATTTAGAAAGAAGAATTCCCTGCACAAAGACAAGAGAGCTTAAAGAAGAGGAAAGATTTGGGAGTGTCTTCAGGAGTAGCAGCTTAATATAGAGTCGTAGGGAAACTGAGAAAGGAGAACAGAAAGCGAGTGGCTGATCCTGCATCTGTGCTTCCAAAAATGTCAAGCCTGAGAACATTTGAAGGGGCTTTCTCACATTTTTGATCAGGGATGAAACAGCCAGATTGTCTGTGACATGTCTGTACAGTCTTGACATCTTTTCAAAGCAGTGTTTCATCTTGAGAGATAGCCAAGAGCTAGAGCTCCTCTGCTTTACCATGTGACATGAAATGAGTGTGACTACAGGTTTAAATGCTATACAGTTAGACTCCTCATCTGCTCACTCTCTCACAACAAATAAAGCAGAAAAAGACTTCATCTTCAGCTTGTACTTGAGAAGAATTGTTTGAAATGTCCTGCAGAACACACTGAGCACAAAGAGCAGAGTTTGTGAACCAACTACATAATCATTCATCTCTACAGGATAGGTCAGATCTGCACACCGGCGCTTAGATACAATAAATGGTGTTACTGCAGGTGCGACTTTGGCCCTAAAATAGACTAACATTCCTAGGGGGACTTGCAGAGGGATTATGCTCCTCGGTGGCAATGAGTTTAAAGCAACTGTGTGGTTCTTCACTGTGTCTTTAACACATTGCTGTACAACTCAAATAAATGTTAGGTTGCGTTTGGAAAGACTGACTGTCCTGAAAGTATTTTTGGCTTCAGGGTAAAGAACAGATTCAGCCCAGAGGAAGGTGCGCGCTCATGAACAACAGACTTTGGACAGGCTTGTATTTTTAATGAGCTTACCTGATATTTCAGACTGAGGGACACCATCGAGAGAGAATCCTTTCCCGCTATAAAACTGCCTGATATCCGAACAACTCCGGGCTTTGCTGGTCCCTTTGTCCCCATAGGCTGGTGCCGTCAGAGAGCACAGTGCCAGAGCCGCTATGATGAAGGAATCCATCCCGGCCGACCGCTGTATGTGGTCAAGTGCAAATCCGACCAAGCGAGCCGAAGCGACTGTGTTGAGTCCTAAACGGAGCAGGAGACTCCCGGTTAGTAGCCGCGCTTCAGACAGGGCTACTGAGTGCTGCTGTGCGTAAAATATCCTCCACCTTCCTCTCCTCCTTCTGCCCTTTCAGTGCGTCTGCTGAGTCTGGGGCTGCTCTCCGCGCACTGCTGCAAGGCACAGGAGCGACTCTTCACAGCGCAGAGGTCCCGTCTCTCCCCCAGTCCTAACGCAGGGCCGATGTGGACAGGACAATACCTTCGGGTATTATTATTTTTTCCCCCAAATAACTCTAGGCTATCTTCTCACGCCGTACTCGGGATTAAGTGCAGATTTATATCCACTGTTGGGGTTTTGGTTCACCTACAGAGGGAGAGGCAAGGGATGAAAGATTTAGGTTACGCATTTACAGCTGAGATTATTTAAGCAATGTCAGAAAATAGCAGTTTGTTGCGCTGACGCTGCGCAGCCTGGTTCTGTCGCCACACGCCTACCGGCTATGACGGCCCAGAGGGATCTGAGTAAAGTGGTGCGCACAGGCAGCTACCGCAGCTCGTTTCCAGCTCAGGGTTTTCTGAACGATGCTTTGCCAACGCTGCCACTCTGTGGAGTGAGGAGGCGGGGGAGAGAGAGAGTGAGGGGGAGAGATGTTGGGTGGGGTGGGGGTGGGGGGTGACATACGAGGTTTCACGTTCCTCTTGCCATTTCCGCTTCATTCTGTCTCATCTAAATATTATTTCTCGACATGTTTCAGAATGACATTACTGCCTGGTTTGGGAGTTAAGTTCTGTTTTGAAAACATCTGTAATTTTCTACAGCACTGTGTGTGTGTGCGTGTGCGTGTGTGCGGTTGAAAGTGGAGGAATGTGCAGTACGCGTCCTGACAGCTTGATCTCCACCAGCCAGGTGTCACAGGTGAGCTGTGGGCGTGCCCCCGACCCCCAGGTAGACCAACCCACAAGCAGGTCAATGCTGAGTACCCCTCCTCCACTCTGCACAGAGTATCTGCACACATGCGCCATATCACTCCTCAAGGTGCAATTAAAGGGCCAACAAGTCAGTACCTGCGCTGAGCCTTTCCCGGTTTACCTGTCACCTGCTGAATGCATTCATTATGTGAGTTTCTGTACATGTACCTGTTGGCGAATAACAAGAGCATGGAATGTTCCTGAATAATTTCAAGCTTAACTGAACACAGAAAAGAAGTGATGAGAAATATGAATTATGCTCACACTCAGTATGGAATAAGATTGCACTTGTTTTATCTTATGCATAGCCTACAATAATCCGATTCATACAACAGACCCCTACATCTTGTTTTGGGGTTTTTTTTCCAATTATACTATGCTACAGTTTAGCATTTCCTACATGAAAACTGTTTCCTCTGTTTGTTTTTACATCTCTAAAGGAATTGCTTTGTTTATAAAGTAAGCTACATTTTATACATACTTGGAATTTTTTCCGTTTAGTCATTGCTTCTAATAGGATCCACCATTCCCTGTTCCCAGGTCCAGATCCAGCAGGCCAGTGCATGGCCAGTGGCAGCAATATTTCCATCACTAATGCTTTTGTTTTTTTATTTATTTGTATGTGAGGGGAAAAAAATCACTTTGTTGAGGGTAGTTTGAACCTAGGGCCCTCTTCTTATGAAGCAAACAAACAGAGTTTCAAGTCTTATTCCACTGTGCATATGAACAGGCACAGTCAAAAGTTCAAGGTAAGGTAAAAACAGTCTTGAGTGTTATGTGCTGAGAAATCCACAAAACATTCAGCTGACATTAAATGGCTCTCTGGTCCAGACCTGGATTGTTTTGTTGTAGCAACAAAAGAGACATGCAGTTCTCTCACTTAAATGTCTCCTTAGTCATCTCGGTGCGTGAAACGGAATCACACGGTGTTTGATGGTGTCACTATAGCAGGAGATGCTTTTTAAGGATTGTTTGCCAAAGAAGATGCCACCGCACATTATTGCAGTGACACATGGAAAAACTCCAGTGCAGCCTGAAATAACCAGCCGTCACACAACAGATAGACAAACAAAAGTGAGACACGAAGAGAGAAATGCGAGACGGCGGAGAGAAGGAGAGAGCCACATAGCGAGTATGCATTTCCTGCCTCCAAATCATTCTATTTATGAAGGCGGACATTGTTTATGAATACATTAGGAAACGTAACGCTATAATTAGTCTGTTCCTCATGACTGGATGAGTCCAAACAAAGAGGACAGCATCTCGCACATCACTAACTGACAAATAGCTACACTTGCTTCCCATTATTGCAGCTCTGAAACGAGTAGGCATGAATTACACCTTCGACTCCGACACTAAAGCTCTGCAGTTACTCTGCTAAAGTTGAGAGTTGTGTAACTGTGCCACACAGCAGACAGAAACCACTTTCTAATTATGTGTAATACCCTTGCTTCACTGTTCTTGTTGCTGAAGGGGAATACCGGCCAGAGCTAAAGCACATATGGCCAGAGGTTAATAAGTCTGGCGGCCTCAAAGTGTGTGTGTGATAACATGTCTGTCTGTATTATATATGGGTTTGTGTATGTATGACCTTCATGTGTATGTGTGTCTTGTTTGTGTGTGAGAGGCAGTTGGTGTGAGTGTGCTGTGTGAGTTTACGTGTCTGACTGTGTCCCATATGTGGCCATAGGTCGGCAGCGCTGTTGGAGAAACTGATTGGCCCTCCGCTGTCTGGTATGGAGATCATGTAATTAACGCTCAGTAAAGCCACAGAGCAGCCATGTTTTCTTCAGGCTGCCTCCCATTGAAGTTTTATTGGCTCTGACCATGAAAGGCCTTCTAATGAGGAGCAGGATGCTGGGGGAAGTTCAGGAGACCGGGGAGCGCGAAAGAGGGGAGGCAGAATGGTGGCAAAGAGAGAGAGGGGAGAGAATGGGGTGAGAGGGTGCGCAACTAAGCAACTGTCAGTTTAGTGTAACATGTGCAGTAATTATGTGGTGAGCAGTTTCAGGGCGTGATGAGGTTTTCTAGTGAAAATTACATTGCATCCGTACAGAAATACTGCAGATGTTAGACCACGTCCTCTAAGTAAAAACACTCACACTTGATTCAAAGTAAATACACAGAGGAAAATGTTATTATAACACATTCCGATCCCTCTGAATGATTAGTAGACTCGACAACTCATCTTTGAGTGTTGGCACAGAGAAAGCACGTTAGTTAGACAGAGTATGTGCTCTATGCCGCAGTAGTGTATCCACTGAAATTCAGTGACAGTGACCCAAAACTTTCCAAAGATAATTGTGTCAGAACATCTGCTCTCCCTGCTCTAGCTTGATCACTACAACACACCTGCACACGCACTGGTTTGTGTTCCTGTGGAGCTGACAGCGCTGCCTGCAAAAATGAGCTTCACTGTTTATTCAGCACTGTTAGCCTCACTGTGATGACTTTAATCGGTCATTCTGCTACTGCGTTACTTATTAAAGGTGGGTATAGTGGAGGGTTATCCCTAAAACCGGCTCCTTTAAGGTGTTTACAGAAAAGCTTGTTTAACCAATTCTACTTCCTGATGTATAATTGAGGATAATTAAGTAAGAAATTTGAATACATTATTGTATTTCTATGCTACAGCAACAGGGATTGAGTGAAAAATGTAATTTCACTTAACAACAGTAGACTGTAGATTATTCCACAGGTTAGAAAACTAGTAACACAACCACATCAGGACTGCAACACCCAAATGTAACACTGGCTGATTAACTGCTGATTGCACAAATGTGCTGCTGTCAAACTGCAGACCTCAGTATTTTTTAAATTTCTGTGCAATGAGAATAGTTTTGAAAGATGAAGATGCACCAAACATCTGTTCATGCCAGCTGAACATTTTCTGCAAGCCACTACAACGCCTTTATTGTGAAGAAGCTACAGGGAATGCTTAAGGGGTGGGAACTTGTTATTGAATAAAAAAATAATCCCCATTCAGAGTTGGAAAATGTAGGTGCACTTTTGTTTCCAAATCGGTTCTAAGTACTGCTTGGAAAGGACGGCAAAAGCAGATTCTATCACACAGAAGTGATGGCAAAAGCTTTTATGATGTAATCCTGTCAGATGCTGTAGTCATCACTTGTGCAGGTATCCCACCCGTATGGGAATTTGACATGAAAGTATTCTACGTGTATTAACAGAGCTACTTTAAGTTAACAGCACATGATTTCTACAGTCATAGACACACATATATACATATAGAGAGGCAACCTGATCCGTCTTTTGAAGGTCAGCTTATGTAACCATCTGAAAATGGTGCAAGGGAGGATTTTGCAATTTTTTATCATTTTAATACTGTAGCACTGAAATGCAAAAGTAAAAAAGTGGTCTCACCGCACCCATGAGTACAGTTTTATGAAGACATTAATGCCAAAAAGAGCAGGGTACAGCCAGATCTGATAGACGACACACACACAAATACAGACACACACACGCACTTGGGTTTCTCCCTACAAATAAGTGACTGAAGGAGCAGCAGGTTTGGCCAGAGTACAAGACCCACTGCCAGGGCTCAGCAGGGTTTCTATGTAAATATCAGAGTGCTGTTTCAACAGATGTAATCTGCCTTTAGAGGAAGATCATTGTGTCCTCTCCCTAAAACCAGTCTCATCCTGGGCTCTTACAGATAGCATCGATTCTGCCTCTCCTCTGGATTTTTATGTCAACCATTAGCCTGAGTTCAGCACATTCACCGGAGTGCTCGAGTGTGTGCACATTACTCATCAGGTCTATCTCTTCCCTTTCTCGTTTCTCGTTCATTGTCTCTTTTTCTTCAGTCCATCTCCTTTTTATTTTCCGTCTTGTACTCACGGCTGCTCTGTATTTTCTCCTTCCTCTTCTAAGTCTCATGAGAACATATGATCATGCCTTCATCCTTGCCTGTTAAAACGCAGTCATGCATGAAAACTTAAACTTGTTTTGATGCCCTCTCTTCTTGCCTTCCCCTTTGCCGTTTTGCAATGCTACATCATCCCTTGATCACATTTACCCAGTGTCGGCCTGTGCAAACACAGCCTCCACAAACAGTAGATCTGCATATCTCCACACACGGAGCCCTCCCCAGTTGCCAGAGACAGATGATGACAGAAAAAGCAGAAATTTTGATGGCAAGTGCAAAGGGTAGACAGATAGTATTGTAGAGAAAAATGAGAAATAGCGAGGGAAACTGGGAGGAGGGAGATGAGCTTATGAGGCAAGATAAGGAGGGAGAGAATGTGATGATGGATGACGGGAGGTGGGGTAGGGAAGAAAAATGGGGGGGGGGGGGGGGAGGAGGGACAGAGAAGTGAGTTGGAAAACAGAAGCACAGAGGGATTGCACATTCAAAATGGAAAAGATGAAATGCAGGAAACAGAACGAATACAGTGTTTTCAAAGGAAAGGAGTGTTAGAATTACATGAAAACAAGTGATGGCCAGCACGGCCTGATCCTTGGATTCTTGGGGGTGTTCTTGTAAACAGGCGCTGTGGTCGATGAGAAATGCCCCCTGTGGTGTGTTGCGTTGTGCTTTTGTATGTCTCTGTAGGCATCCTGGCACTTTCTCTGCTCAATAATCAGAGCACATTCCAGCCCCCTCCAAGCATGAACAAAATTCTAGGTGCACCTTGCAATGTAAAAAACACAAAAACAAACTACTTAATTGGGAATTGCAGCAGGATGGAGTTGAGTGGAGTGTATGAAATCTAGTTGAGACACCACTTAAACCTGAATAATGGCCACTGAATGGAGTTTTTAAATATTTGTTGATGTACAGTAGCTTATGTAGTCAATGAAGAGGAAAAGAAAGCACACATCTCATTCGTGTAGATTCATTAAATGAGATGACTGCGCTGAATCAAGCCCCTCTCATACACAGACTGTACCCATCTGGCAGTGGCGTCTCCTCATCCCTGCACCAACTTCATCCAATTACTCTGTTCATTTGCCTGCATGCTGTTCTCATATGAATATTTCACCCCCTCTATTTGTCATATGTCTAACTGGATAAATTAACTACTCTCTTCATCTGTCGCTTGCCGTGAAAACTCATAAACTCACAGGAAGCGATGATGAAATTGAAAAAAGCCTCAGATGACCTCTTATGACCAATTCTCATGCCACTAATCGTTAGCTGGGCATTAATACCCACCGATACTTATATCCATATATGTCATGATGGTAAGTTCCACGTGATGTGCTACAAGAATAACAAGTTTGGTGGATAATATTTTCCTGAGTGACCTTGAGAGTGACCTTGCTATCATAACAGAAAGTAAAAGACTGAAACTGGCCACAAGTCTTCTCTGAATTTCAATACATGCAAATGCTCCAGAGTCAACTAACCTCAACTCTCCTCAGGTTTGATGTGGTTCTATGGCAGATCTTTGTCCAGATTGGCAGCGTCTTCCTCCACGTCGGCCTCGGGGACAGCGGGAGGCCGCATCTCTGTGTGGTTCTCAGCCCCCTATGAGGAGCACTTCATTATTTTCCCACTGCCACTTTAGAATATCCACACATTCCTTCAACATTACTCAGCCCTCCCCTGTACAGAAACACTCTATCACATTACTCCTCCTCACATTTTTCCAATTTGTTTCTAATGAGAGAGATCGCATAAAAAAGTGGAATGTATCAGTGCTGACTCAGTTCGATCACCAGACACAAATACAGTAAGTGACTGTGTAAGCGCTTAAGCTTACCACTGATAACTGCCAGCTTTCGCCACAGTTTTTATTTCAATTTTATGCAACCCACTTTTGAAAACTATCCAGCTTTGGTACTGGCTTTTGTCTGAAGCCTTTTCCCTCACCCTCAGTTCGGAGCGAAACTGCTAATGGGGCATTGCCATTTAGACGGATAGTTCTCTCAGCATTCCCCTCATATGGCACTGAGAACTGGATGGTAAAACAAATCTAGCCTGTAAATCTGTCAGCTTAGAAACAGTCTGTCTTTAGTTGGGTTTCAAATGAAGCTGTAGTGCTGTGTGCACATTCCCTGCAGCCCTGCGTGCCTCATCACCGATGCAAAAAGCGCCCTCTCGACTGGAGCATGATTTACAGTAGCAAATTCAACAAGGGTGTGCTTAACATGTAATGCTGTCACGATCAGTGATGCATACATGCATGTTTTACAGGGGGTCTACTGTAAACAGAGAGCCTTGAATTTTGTAGTACATTGTAGCAACCTAAGAAGGGAAGGAAATAATATGAGCTGCATTTTAGGGCTGAACACAAAATATCAAAATAGCAATATGTCCAAGTGCAATATCCAAATCATAGGAGCTGCATTTTTTTTTTTTTGATAAAGTTAAAATGTGTCACAACATACCATAAACAAGGCACTGTGGTGCTACAGAGACGCCCTGACCTATAAATCATGTAGTCCAGACAAAAAGAAACATGCTTGTTCTTCAGACTCAACAGAAATCACATCATTATATTTCTTTCATTGAAAATGAAATTCAAAAATGACTATTCCAACTGAAATTGTGACTCATATATCAACCGCAATTTCTGCTAAAATATCTGCCTTTTTTGCATATCGTTCGTCGCTTTCGCAATTTCCAGGTTATTTGAAAGTATCATTTGGCAAACACCTGGACAAGACTCAGAAACTCAATTCAAATAACATTTGGATTCCTGTTAGATCTTTATCGTTTTAAACCTTGAATACATTTGAAGTACATTTGAGTGCAGGGACCACTTTTTTTCCTTATAGGAACATCTAAAATCGAGTCAAATCACTTTTATTTAAAATTGATGTTCATTCATGTTAACTGTAACAGCATTAATGCTAGAATGAGACCTTACCAATAAACATTTTCACTTGACTTTAAGGATGGTTCCATTGCAATGACATATCCTTGTAAGCCATGTCACTGGGACCTTTTCCATGGCAGAGATTTTATCATAGCAGGACAAGCACATGTGCAATTAATAATAACAACTCGCAGCAGGTTTCAGGGTTCTGATATTTTACATGCTGGCTCCCTGGCTTTTCTTACTGAGACATCTGAACAGGAACAGAGTTCTCATTAGTGTTATAAGTAAGACCTGCTATGACAGGGCATAATGTCTGCTGTGAAGAAAGTTTAATGTACTAAAGCTAGGAAAAACCAAACTTTTCCGTATAACCATAACTGTTAGCAGTAATGAAGTAACTTGTTACATAATGGGATTACTTTCTCAGTAGTGTAGTGGCTACTTTGACAACTGGTCATCCTAAATGCTTGACAATATCATTATTTTGTTCCAGGGTCACTTTGGTCTCAAAAACATGGCAACCATCTTTGAACCTCTCTCACAGACTGTTTTGGAGCCACGAACAAAGGTATCGCTGCGTTTCTCTTATGTTGGTCATCTGCGGTCTGGGAAAGCCCTAAGAATAACAGTGTATACTCGTCATTAGAGTTTGATGAACGGTTGATATCCGTTTGCTCCCTCTGTATTCTGCAGAGGGGCCGGCCCTGTACATGTTAGGTTGGCGCAGGGAGTGGAGGTGAGAAGGTCAACAAGTAAAATGAGACTCCTGGTAACTCTGAAGCCTATAGCCTATAGCCTACTGGCACCTGCGAGGATGAGTCCTCATAAAGCTGCGTGCATTCACAAGGGCTAACGCTAATGTTAAGATAGCTGTTGATGGCCAATACCTCCAAAATGTAGGTTGACTGCTTGCTGAACTACATTGTTCTCTCTGTACACGTTAAATAAAGAATATGTAATGTGTGGATATGTGTGGCTCTGAGTTCATCAAAGGCACTTCTGACACACCTGTGATGAGTGACATAACGATGTAATCTGTTAGCTAATGAGTAATCAGGTCTCCTAGTGCTGTCAAAGCATGTGTAGGAAATCTGTCAATCATCTAAAAATACTGGCTATTGACAAGCACAGTATGGCCCTGTTGCTACTAGGTTAGATTTTAATGAACATTGTACAAATTTGCACGTTGAGACTGAACTTTCAACAGATAAATGTGAATTTTAATTTACTAAAAATAAATATCAAATAATTTCATCGAATGTCTTTGGAGTAGTATGTTTGAAACTCTGATTTTTTTTGTCATTTAACACCATAAATCAACATAAATGTCATCTGCTGAGGAGCAAATAAGGCATTAGTGAAATATATTATCATTTTCATATTATAGTTACTAATACAGATGTAAGGTCGCACATCTCTAGTGTTAAGTTATTGCTTGTTCAGATCACACAGTATGAGGTCAAAATAAAAAAAAAAATGCCCTGGACTTTTGTTGTCCCAACAATAGTCAAGTCAACCAGCAACGTGTGTTTAGTGTCATTAATGTAATCCAAATCCCGTCTGGTATGAGGTAGGGCGGATGTGTGTTGTAAGTATGAGAGTGTATGTGAGTGAAGATCTTGTGGCCCTGCAACATTGACTGCTGCTCTCTCAGGCCCAGCAGTATTGGACAGCAGCAGGCATCTCTGAATCTGTAAGCAGAACCAATCACTGATGCTCCTGTCTACCAGCATGCTCGTTCATCCTGGGTCACACACATGTGGCCCGCATGCTCACACACACTTACACAAACCAAATTAGCAAGTTAAAATTCATGCTCCAGAGTCTATTATCATATTAATATAATAAAATGATGTCAGATATTGAGATCACAAATGCAGGGGGAAATAATCCTGACAGGAACAAGGGAAGTATGAAATAAATAAAAAAATAAAAAAATAAATAAAACAGAGACCAACTAATACAATAGTCATACAGGGGAATGTGTGAATTTAGCCAACCTGATAGAGACAGTGAGGGAGGGAGAGTTGGAAAGGTAGAATGGCACCCAAGGGAGCCATGGAACATTCACACCGTAGCTCATCCATCTCTGGGACATGAGGAAGGAGGCCACCTGTAGCATGCCAAACAGAGCAGGCCCGACAGAGAATTCAACATGAGATGCTGGCCAGCCTTGAACATGTGTGACATGCACGTTCACACACACACACACACACACACACACATGCACACACAAACTCCTCCTTAAACTACTCAATCACACCACACAACACACACACATGCCAATGTAGACCCCACTGGTCTAATTGGAATGGGAGCTCATGCTAGCAGGGCCACATTTTTCTCCAGCTCGCCATTGTCATGTGGAGACATAGTTAATCTGTTTTCCTAACAGCCAGACTTTCATGGTGACTAATGTTCAGGCCCCTCTGCACTGCCTTATCAAGACTCTTTTTGGGCTTGTGCGTGACTGTACATGTGCTGTGTGCATGTTTTGTACTATGATTGACATCTGTATAGGCCATAGAGTCTGAAACTTGAAGTTGTAGAATTAAAAATAAAAAATAAAATTTTATTCTCTTCAGTGTGACAGGAAACAGAATTACAGTACATCAGGGAACTATAGTTTGTTATTGTTTATTATTATTATTATTATTACAGCTGACATAGGGCAACCCAGTAAGCTTTTCTGGCTATTTGAGGTGAACAGATGTTTCGGCATCCTTCAAAACTGGACTTAATTTAATGCATTGTCTGTAGTAATGTGATACTCCTGAAGTTGAAAGATTGAATGCATATATATATAATTTTGTTCGTTGGTCTATCGAAGATGCTTCTTGTCTTCTCTCTCATCCGCTTCAGACATGGTTCAGGATACAGTGCATCTGGAAAGTATTCACAGCGCTTCACTTTTTCCACATTTTGTTATGTTACGGCCTTATTCCCAAATGGCTTAAATTCATATTTTTTCTTCAAAATTCTAAACACAATACCCCATAATGACAAAGTGAAAAAAAAATTTGCTTGAAACCTTTGCAAATTTATTAAAAAAAGTGGTAAAAGTAAAGTGCTGTGAATACTTTCCAGATGCACTGTATGTATGAGTATAGCACTACCTAACCTGGCAGTGAAGTCCAGAAAACATCTTCACCCTCAGGTCTCCTAAGCAAGTGCTTAGAGAGGGGTCCAATACATGTCCAGTGTTGGGCATGTGGTGTGGTGGTTCATATCCGTCTCCACTCTTCTTTCATAACAGGCAAAACAAATTGAGATTCTCGTGGGATCTGAAGTTATTGCACAGATGAATGGCTGTTCTGCGTTACTGCATTTGTCTTCAGTTCTGTTCGTACACATCCAGACAGACTTGCCAGAGGGAGCCGTCTGCTAAGTGACTTGTGCGACTTGTGCAATCTTGCACAATCTTAAACTTTCACAACTGTATGCATGACTGTTTTGTAAACACGTTGGTTTTAATATTTCTTAATTCAGAAGCAAACCTTTGTGTATTCCCACATAACAGATTTTCCCACAGGCGGGTAGAAAATGACAACAACCTCACTGTAGATGCCAGGAGGATAACACGTCCTGATACTGTTTACCTGCCCTCTGTCAGCAGCACAGTGCATGATGGGAAACAAACCTGACAAGTGAGGCCAATCAGTGAAAAGGAGGAATCAAGCAAAAGTTCCTGTGTTCCTGTTGCAGATTTGATCTCTGTCAGGGTTGCTGAGACTCTTCCTGATGCTCTGTCATGTCGAAAATTTGTTTAATTGGACTCAATTAGTCAGCTCAAGAGCTCATTGAGCATAATGCTAAGTGGCCAACGGAGCGGGGTGACAGAAGGAGAATTGGCAGTGACAGCTTGTGTTAGCCTGTTGTGAGGGCAGAGGCAGCTCTGACGAGAGGGGAATGGATACAGTTGACGGCTGAAACCGAAGGAGGGCTGTGGCTAACAGGAGCCGGAGGTCCCCCTTCGTTTCCCCTCTACCTTACCCAATTGTCCATCTTTGAAAAGCTATTTCCAGTGCCTCCCTCCTTCCTTTGCTCCCTCCTCATGGTTCTAGCTTGTCACTCTGATCCCTTGGCTCAAAAGGTAAGACAATCTGGTTGGGATGGGGGGGGGGGGGGGGGCGGCAAGGGGGCTCCACTGCTCTCACTCTGCAGTTTGACTTCAAGGAACATCTGTTAGAAGACACAGTTATGCATCTTAAGGCTCTGTTCACGCTGTGTGCTGCAACTGTTCATCTCTGAATGTGTGAATCAGTGTAAAGTTTACTCTGTAACTAAGGCAAGAGACAGATTTCAGTGTGTGTGTGTGTGTGTGTGTGTGTGTGTGAGGATATTTAGGTGTGGACTTGGCCAAGCCAGTGGGACAGAAGCGCTGATGTGTGCTACCGTTTAAAATAGCCCAGACAGACAGCTGAGCAGCTGTGACCTCAGGTCCCCCGAACTCTCAGTTACACTCACTGACCACACTGCTCTTTGCAATGTGTGTGTGTGTGTGTGTGTGTGTGTCTGTACCTACAGTATAATACACTGAATCATCTCTACCAATTTTGAAGACATTAAACTGTCCTTATGAAGTGAACTTCTGTAAGAAAACTCAGCTGAAAGTAATTGTCAGACTAACTCCCTTTCAGTGCTCCCATTATTGTCCATATTTTAAAGTCATCCATGGCTTTCTGCGTCAGTCAGTGGAGGTTATTAAAGGACGGCAGACAGCTTTGGTTTTGTCAGGCAGGGACAATGCAGCCCAATTACAGCTCAAGCAAAGAGGAGGCACGATATCCTTGGACTAGTCACTTGCTCTGCTCTCGTCTGCAGCTAGCCAGACACTGAGTTTCACAGCAACAAGCATGAAATAGACTCCAAGGATCAAATACAGTCTGGGTGCAATTGTAAGTATACGACTGGGGGACAGGGCGTGTGAATGAGATCATCGGTGTGTCTTTTTGACGATTTTTGTGAAAAGTGCCCGTTTGTGAGAGAGAGACAAAGGGGGCATGAAAGAGCTCATAGGCATTGTGTGCTTTAGCCAGGAAAGTGCGATTAGGTTATGTGCTCCCAGACTGATGGTTAAAACAGCAAGAGGTGTGGTGAGACTTGGAGGGCCACTGTCGCCTGATACATTGCCATCAAATGCTTTTATAATTACTGCAGAGGAAAAAAGACATTAAACGTTATTCTTTAATACTTTGCTTCAGTCCTATTGTATGCTTTTGTGACTTATTAAGTTTCATATGGTAATGCTAAAATAATGCATAAAACACACCTACTGTAGCTAAGCTGGACAAAGTGATGCTAACACTGCAGCTGACTAATTCGGGACAATTTTAGCCCATGAACACGCAAGGTTTCCCCTACAGGAGCAGCCAAAGGGGTCAGCCACACATCAGCTGAGCGAGCAAACTGTCACTGTCGACGCCGCTGTCATCACAACTGACTGTCTGCTGCGGTCCTTTCCAGCACCGAACCTATTCATGTCCTCTGTACCCTCACACTGCCTCTGCCTCTATTCCTGGTGCAAACACACAGACGGATATGTTTAACAAGAGGCTTCCTGGATGCAAATAGAGAAGGTCAGACTGAGATGGCTTGCCCTGCTTACGCCCTCATAACTCAGTCCGGTTCTGCTGCTGACCAGCAACAAGTATGGTCAATGAGAGTGATGTCTTTTCAGGGACAGGAAGCAAGACAGTGCAATGTAATTATGTTAAGTCCTCTTGGTTTGAAGGGGTGAAGCATACTTGCTTTCTTGTAGAGTTAGATGAGAAGAATGACTCTTTGACACTTTTATCTGTGTGTTAAGTATGAGGCAGTTAGCTTAGCATAAAGAGTGAAAACAGGTGATAAAGGATAGCCTGGCTCACAAACACATCTAAAAGCACTTTGTAAAGTTAAACACAAATGTGGCAAAAGGTTAAAAAAGTATCAGTGGCTGTACAAAATGTGGCCACCTCAGTATTTAATATTCCTTCTTGAAGACAGAGGCTCTGTGTGTGCTATCAGCATGAATTATTTGTGAGTCTACTCAACCACACTGGTGTTTTCACTATTATGGCTCATTACACTTCCCACCAGGTTGAAGTTGGGTGGAGCTATGCTGGGAATTACACAATTTAAAAAGGTGACTAAACTTACCGTACCAGTAGAACAAAGATGTAAGTTGTCTCGACTTAACAAAATGGGGGAAACGTAAACCAAGCAAGTCCACACAATCCTGCGAAGACGATAAATCAGAAAAAAACAACACCTGTGTGGGTGTGCTATGGGTGTATAGGTCCTTTAATAAACACCTTTTCCAAGCAAGTCTCGGTTGTTTATCAATGTCTGTTGTAACTGATATTCTTTAAGGAGAGGCTATAGAGGCAATCAAAAAAGCAGAGCACCTTTAATAGAGCTCAGCTACACTGTATCATACTGATACAAAAGAGAGGAAATGAGACACAAAACAAATGTTAAGTGACTTAAAATATGTACATTTATACACATGCGAGGGTATAGGGCTGTAAGTGATCTGTGGGTGCAATGAACGCCGGTCTGGAACATAACATACATGGAGGAAATCATATGAACTAAACAAATATGATTATTGAACACAAAATGTGACACATTTAAACTGATGAAACCGTATATAGCTGTAGTCATCCCCCGTTTTTCATTAACTGCAGGCATTTAATTGTATGTATTTGTGTGTAGTTGAGCAGGTTTTCCTCTTTGCACCGCCAGGCAGAGTTAAAGGTGAATTACTTTTCAGCAGCCACAGGAAAAGTTGTTTACAATAAAGGCTAGTTAATGGAAGAGGTATATCACTGCTCATAGACCCATGTCAACCTGTAAGTGTGTAGACCGCGTTAGCTTAGATACTGTATCTTTGTAGCTTTTACATAGGGCATAGTCAGCTTTAATATTGCATTTGCATAGCAATGACCATACATTCATCATCCTCATTCACACAGGTACTCTGCTGTACCTGTGTCTGTGCGTACAAAATTGTTGTCTACACAAGAAAGAAATCTGGTATACAGAGGCAGCCATTGTAGAAGTCACAGTCTTTTTTTTTTACCTCCCTTTTTTTCCATCCCTTTGATGAATCATTTAATAGAAATAACAATTTGCTCTTAAACTGCTGGAATTCCAAGGAACGGTACGCAGGAATTTGAGCTTATTTGGGTTTCCTGAATGATGTTCAAGAGAATAATAAGTTCAGTAAAGGACAAAATACATTATAAAATGACTTCTACAATCGCTGCCACTGTACTGGATCAAACATTAGATGCACCCATTTGTAAAAATAGTCTACATTTTATTTTTTGCGCATGATGAATCTGCTGCCCACCCTTACCCTTGTTTTCAAATTCCAAACCATCATTTGAAAGATAATGGTCAAACCTGATGTCATGCCATCAGTGAAATGTTATAGGTAGAAGATTTTAGAATATATATTTCTTATGCTGTCTGAAGAAGGGCCTGATCCCATCATAACGATTTTGAGAACCCGGTAGGCGATACATGCTATAATGTGCAATTCAACGAGCAAACACACAAAACTGGATGCACAATAAACATTAGTAAAATCAACAATGTACAGACTTGTCCAAAGTTTGTCCATTTATGTCATGAGCTTGAGCGTGAGTTGGAAAATGATGCACATTCCTGCTTTATTTGTTACAGAAATGAAATCTCTCTCTTTTTTTTGCATCAATTTCTATGTAATATGGAGCAGACAAGCATAGTCCATTCATAGCTAGTTGAAAAGAAAAACCCATTCAGCTAAATCAGTTAAGAGCTTTTTGTAGGATCAGAACCTCATACACTCCATCAAATCTTTCCACCTATATACAGTTACATACTATACACACCTAGTTTGTCTGTGTTCAGCCGTGCAAGTGTGCACGTGCTCTACCTGTGAACTCATTACATTCTAATCCCTGCCAAGGTACACAGTCATTAGAGTACATCAAATCTGCTGTTCTGGGCCAGGCACCTGGGATTGATCTATCAATCTATCATGCATTCCTTAATCCTCCAAAAGAAAATGAGTGGAGTTTTTAAATGAGCTGAATTCTTCTGTCTGGCTGGCAAACGGCTGTGATGAGGTTTTTAGCCTGAAAGGATAAGTAAAATCCAGCAGCAGAAAAAAAAAAAGAAGACGGCTGCATTGGTATATGTAAAACACGATTAAGTGAGTCTGTAAATGTGTAAGTGGTTTTAAGTAAAATTTGAATGATGAAGTCCTGTTCTGAACTACAAAGCGTGTGTGTTCGTGTGAGTGGAGCAAGGCGCTGTTGGGCTATATTGGTGTCTGTATACACACACGCAGTCTAGTCCCAGAACAGCTTAGTGGAAGCAGCAGGCATAATCTTTGTAGACGAGCGCGCATGGGATCAGCTTGTGCGATTGTCCACATCGGTGATGCTGTAGGACAACAAGTTCCTGCAAGAGCCCCCCATCTACAGTCTCCTACAGTGTTGTCCTCTTCTCTTCCATCTCCATCTTGTTTTCCTTTGTTCCATCTTTCGGACCTATCCATGTGGGCTGAGGACAGGAGTAAGGATACTAGGTGTGATTTATATGAGTGTCTGTCTGCATGTACGTGTTTCCTAAAGGTGTAAGGTGTGTGGAGGGGGGGGGGGGTGGTTCACAGATGGTGCTGGCATCAGAATAGGGTCCACTGCAAGCAAAGTGCAGCAAAGATCAGTGCAAGGCTCCAGGGTCGTGCCCAGCTGGCAGACGGCGAGGCCCCTATCACCTTCACTGAGGGGGGCTTGGAAGGGTTCTCATGTGGGCTGTCACCTCCAGGCTGTCTCCCGATGGGCTTCCCTTCACTGGAGGCTTCTGTATGTGCTGTAAGAGACAGACAGAAAGGGAGAAGTGAGAACAGAGACAGACAGAGATAAATGGTTTGGCGCATCACGGTAATCACGGTAATCTGCTTTATTGTTCAGAGTCCTCTGGGCTTGTAAAATTGTACATTAGAAGCTCATCATTTCCAATCACCATTCGCATCACCTCATTCCAAGGACTTTCAAAAACAGTCAGACATAAAAATGATTATGTCTGTTACAGTTAAAGTGAGTTCATAATGTACATCAGAAGACGCACAGCTCCGGCTGCTTCAGTCGATTGCACAAATATATATATATATTTTTTTTGGTGCTTTAAGAAAATTCCAGATTACTACTCAGCTACCAATTTACTTTTCAGTCCTTCTGTCGAAGTTACACACATCAAGCCTGAGCTGAAATATACAAAGTTTTTCTGCCCCACAGGGCAACAGTATAATAAAAACTGAACTCTAACCACACACACACACACACGTCATGATTGGGAACTGACAGGCTGTCTAATCTCCAGCAGCAGATGATGGACAGCCCTCACTGTGTCATTATAGCCAATCAGAGATAAATCAGGCTGATGAGGGTAGGGCATACATTAAGCACCTATTCTATCACAGTCCCGGCAAACACACACATACAGTTGCACGCACAAACCCGCTATTGCTGACATCGGTAAAAACCCTGCTTTCCAAAATTCACTCATGTCTCTACCCCTGCTGTTCTTTCCAGTTTCTCTCAAACTTCGATCCTCGTACCACATCACCACTGTGAACGTATCTCTTTCCTCTCCTCATCTCACTTTCCTCTGGGTGGTGACAATGTGTTGGTGTCTCTGAAGCCGAAAGGAAATTAATTCCATCTGCTCATTACCCATCCTTCTTTCCACTTCTCTTGGAAGTCCCACCCGGACCAAACCCAACCCTGACCAAAAATCGTACATGATTGGATTACAGACAGATTACCACCCCCAGCACAAGAAGTGAACCACACACTCCCAATCAAATTCCCATTAACTTGAAACACTTAGCCCTAACATATGCTATATATTTAGTTTGTACCCAAATGGAAGAAACAAATAGAGACAAGGGTGAAGGATAGAATGACTGTGTGTGTTGTGATATGGGGAAAACTAGTTATCAGAGCACTGACCATGCCTAAACCCAGAGTCTAAGTGACTCTTTAAGCTGCCACCGTCACAAAAACAGGTTTTCAATGATTCAGACCAGTGTGTGTATAAACCGATCTGTCTAGAGCTCAGTTGTCTAATTAAATACAGTTAAAGCCGCCCCACTGTGTGTGTTGTTTGACAGCCAGGTGTGTGTTAGGTTTTGAGATGTTACACACATATGAAACCCCAAAATTTCGTAACACACAATTCAAGAGCTTTTAATATCTCATAAAATCATTTCTCCACTGAGATAAAAGAACAGAATTTATTGCTCTTTTTAATCCGTCTTGCAATATGATTTCAAAAATTCACAAACGGCATAGTCAAATGTGTAATTCTAAAAAATATATCCTTTTGTCGAACTGAGAATGCGTATCAACCCATCCCTATTGTGCACTTGGGTTTTATGTGTATGCCTGAATAGGGCTAGGCAGGGCTCTAGAGAGAGAGAAGTGTTTCCCGTGCCAATGTTTTTGCTGTTCCAGAGGACAATAGACAAAGACATCATTTATCCCAAATCAGATTGGTGTTATTGTTTCAATGGAAATGGGCTGCATCTCATCAGGGAGTTGTCAGAAAACAGCATTTGAATGGGCCAAAATAACACTAACACTACTCCAATGCAGGCTAACCAACTGGCTAATTATTAGAACAGGCCCTTGCCAGACCAACCAACTACAGCATAGGGAACAGTGCGGCCAACTGGTTAAAGGGTCTTTTTCATATAAGGCAGGGATTGCATGGTGTTGGAATGCTTTGTGATCTTTGAAGTAAAATAAAACTGGATGCAATAAAATGGAATTACAAGGCTGAGAGTCAGTACACATTAAACTAATCATCTAACCAGGTCCATTTTTGGGCAAAGTCAAATTTGGAATTACCCCATAAAATCTCACATACTTTGAAATGCCTATCAAAGTTGCATCTGATGTGACAAATTCATAAATAAACAAACCTAAGCTTACACTGCATCATAAATAAGTAGAGGGCAAACCCATAACATGTACAAAAGATTACGTTTCCCAACCTGAGAATGTTCCAGTGTCCTCCACAATGAGATGGTGGACACGGCTGCTTTCATGTGCTTCTGTTGTGACCTGGACTCACATAAGTGGCCAAAATTTGATGGATGGATCAGTGCAGTAGTACTGTGGTAGATTAGTTTGAAATATTTTTATACTGAGAATATGTGTTCTAAACAGATTTAAACAGTTGCAAGATGGCTTTGCTGAAGTCTTGAAAGCAGATAAACATCTATTGTGAAATAGGGAAAGTCCTCCAAAACATTGACAGGTGCAGTCAAATTCGACAACATTGTTGTCATTTTATACTGAAATGTAATAATGCATCGTGCCATATTTATCTTGGAGAAGTTTCTTTTCTTTCAATGCAACATATTTACACAGTTCTCAACATTTATTTTGGCAGACTTACTATGAATAAGTTCTCAGGGGAAACCCTCACGCAGAGTTAATAAAGGCCAGGAATTGTATGCTGTATCTTAGTTTTAACTTATCCTCAGCTTCATTTAATTTTCTTTGTCATCTATTTGATCCAAAAAGTATGTTTTCTGTAACATGGCACACTGATAGAATATTTATCAGATAATATGGATCTTTATTAGGACAAAACTTTTAGCCATATTCCCTTGCAAGAGTTGAAAGGAATTACAGTATCTAAGTGATAAAACAGAACAGTAGAAGCAGTCGAAACTTGAGAAAAAAAGAGGTGTATTGAAATAGAAAAAGTTCCTAAAAGCATTCAACAACCTAAGGGCACAAAAAAGTGAAAAAGCAGGAGGGCAGGGGGATAATGGAATGTGGTGTTGTTGTCATAATGAGACAATGTTAACACATAAGCCGTGCTTCATAAGCTGGCTCATGTGTAAATCCTCCAAATAAGGAAGGAGAACAAGCAACACAGAAAAACAGAAGGTGGGAGGGGGTGAAAGATGACATAAGGGTTAGAAGAAGAAAACAGTTAGTTTGGCTTTTCAGTTTGAGAAAGATGAATGTCCATCTTCACCATGTATCAAGGTTACGTGAAGCCACATTTACATGCTTCTGTCATCACAAGCACATTCCACAGTCAATGACATATGTTCTCAACCACTGAAAGATAAATGTGATTTGATTGGTAAAAAGCTTTGTAATAGGCAACAAAGGATGACAGTGAAAAACAAGAGCAGGGCAAAGCAAACCTGACAGACAAATAGAACCTGAGTGCTGAGAGGTCTGTGCAACTATGCAGACATTAAATGTGAAGTGTGTATATGTGTGTGTGTGTGTGTGTGTGTGTGTGTGTGTGTGTGTGTGTGTGTGAGTGTGTGTGTATGTGTTTGGGGGGGGGCTATACAAGTAGAAAGAATGGGTTGTGGTAGACAGGGTCATGAGGAGAAACAGGATGTGGGATCATGTCACTTTATACATTAGACCATCCAACACTCTTGAATATAGGCAGTGTTACCTTCATAACTACTCATACACTACAAGGTCTTCCTCCACCTTGTTGACATCTGTGTTGGCTTAGCGTGTGAGAAATGGTTCATAGTGTCCTTTGCCATTAATGCCTCTCCAGATGGGCAGCTTGTGTGTTTGGAGGAGCCTCCATTTCCCACTGGCCAAGGAGCAACAACAGCTGCTTCTAACAAGCCTGGCCACAGCACTGAGGAAGAGGTGGACCTCGGGTTCTAGCCAAGAGGAAGGAGGGATTGGAGGGGAGGGAGAGAGGAAGGGAGGAATAAAGGTTGGAAGGTGAGTGGGAGGAATAACAAACGCCTTGGCCATCATTTCTTTGGAAAAATTCTGAGGGACAGAAAATTGCATGATGGTTGTCTGGGCAGCCATGTCAGTTTTCTTCTACTACTCTCCTCTCTCTCTCTTTCCTTCTCTCTTCTCCTCTGTGCTCCCTTTGGTTTGCCGGCACCCAGCCAGTGCTGCCACACAGTCTAAATCCTTGAATCTATGCAGAAGAAGCAAACCGTTCTCGAACAGTCCTCCCTCTGTCTTCAACTGATAAGATTTAGTCTCTCTTTTCCACAGCATGTTATGCATAGACAAGAATACACACTCTTACAGTATAAATGCACACAACACATATGGATACACAAAAGCATATGGATAGATTCACTAAAAGGAGCAGTACTGGTCCAACAGGGCAAAGAGTTTACTAAGGGACATATCCAATGAGTTAACCCTGTGTGTGTGTGTGTGTGTGTGTGTGTGTGTGTGTGTGTGTGTGTGCTGTGCAAGCCTCCATGGGACTCTTGGCAGAACCCTGGCTGCAGAGCTGTAATCCAGTGAGGAATGGTGCTACTGTATACTGGGGCTTAGCAAGTTGTCATACTATATGCTATCAACATGACAAGGCAGCTTGTCTGGACTGAGCACAGACCTGTAGCCATTACAAATATAGATATGTGTTCTGTTCAATTCAATTGTGTTAATTTTCTATTTCACTGAATTAAAATGAACCCAGAATTGCGTTGTAGGGTCTCAATCTATCTTTAGTGTAACCTACTGTTGTACTATGTAACTTAACTCTACAGGAGTTACATGTGTAAATAGAAGACTTTGACCTGCTTAACATGGACTTTAAAGCACCCGTGGTGGTTTTCGCTACTCTGCCTGCTGTGTATAATTATAGAGATGGTCAGAAGGTAGAGCTTCGATTTATGGCACAACAAGGGAGTGTGGTAGAGGTGGGTGGAGGTCAGTAACTTGCTCCTAGTCTCTCTCATTCTCACAATCTCCCTCTCTCTAGGCTCACACCTCTGCCTTGACCTTGGAGGTTTTCTCCCTGCTAGGCGGTTGATGGGAGACGGATGCAGGAGGGGTGGGGGTTGTAAAGCAGCTCATGGTCCTGAGTTTTGACAAGGCCACTGGATCTGCCTCACGGTGATGTTTCATTAAGAGAGGTGACCTTTGACTCATTTTTTTTTTTTTTACCACTCACAAAGGCAGACACATATATGTAAGCACACACACAGGCGAAAAAGGTCACAGTGCATGTAAATACACACACAGGCATGTTGTCTGAATTAGCAGAGAGAAAAGTGTGTGTTTGGTTCCAGCTAACGTTCAAGACTTGTGAGCATGCCTCAGAGACAACAGAAGTACAGTTTATCCAACTGTTCCTCTCTTACCCCTGCGACAGCTCTGCCAAGTGGCTGAATAATGACACTGTTGATTTGCTAAATGATTCATTTGCAGTAAAACAAACGCAACAGCCAATATGTCTTCGAAATGTGGGCGTCTGCTCGCTGTTTTTCAAACGCAGTGAAATTATTTGTACTGTTAGTCTCTGTTGACTTTAACAGTGACAGAGCATTCTCCTCTGATCCAACCTGATGTGTGACCTTTGCCAGATATTTGCTTCTTGCCATCTATCCCTCTGAGAGCAAGAGGCTCTTTGCTTCCTAAATGAGGAGAGAGGATACACATACAATGTTCTACCACTCCCTTTTAGTACATGCACGTATTCCAAATAAGATTTAAAGTTTTATGATTGTAGATTTTACCCTAATAATTTTCTACACTTATAGCACTTTGTGTAGATAAGCTGTTCGGCAGCCCTCCTTTGGGGCTCAACAGTAGATGAGTTCTACAATTAAGATAGATTTTTAAAAAAGTCCATACAATGCATACGGAGCCCCTTAAAGCACACATCTATTCAGTAATTCATTGTTACTTCTTGGTTGCAATATTATCATGAACACATATTTTTCATTTTTGAATGTATGTAGTCCAATACAAGTCTTTTTTATTCTTGGGAGAAGCCAGTATCACCAAGACACAGAGCTATCAGCCTGCCTCTGATCAGACCTTCGGACACCAATAAAAGACTGATGCTCCTCTTGGTGGCAATGGATCAGGAGTGTCCTGACACTGTTTGGTACATCAGGAGAACCATTGTGGCCCAGGAGAAAACTCTTTGGGTCACAATGGTTTTTATGGCCTCTCTTTCACTGTCTCGAACACAGACATTTACCTTCCCAAGAACTCACACAGTGTTCCCTTATCTCTTTTCACATACACTTTCTTAAAAAGAGTGGTAAGGTTAGAGGGGGGAGAGAAGGGAAGGATGCATTCACACAGTTCATGACTGGCCATTCATCTTTGTGCTGTTTTTGTCCATGGTTTACTCTTTATGTGGGCCCATGTCAGGCAGGGGCTCCTCACCCCATCAAAAACTAATCTCCCTATTCTGTATTCTAAGTTACACACTGAATTTGCCCGCACACTCACACACAAACTCACTTCTCTGGGAACTGTCCCTCTGGTTCACAGGCAACCTGTATAGGGAATCCAGGACTGGTACGGGGTCTCTGGCAGGCCATTCGAGGGGCTAAAGGGCCAAAAATACAGGGGCACCAGTGGGGTACACATCTGAGCCTACAGCTAACCTAGCAACGGGCATAGCAGCATGGCAACTCCGGAGCAAGGATCAGCGCAATGGAATCTACCCAGTGCGATTCTTGGCTGTACTAGACTATTAAGCCCCTTGGCAAGATTAAGATTTACTCCCCTAGACACACACACAAACACATACACACAGAAACAAATAGGCTAAAGAGGCCCTGGGAGGACAGTGACCTCCACCAGTCAATGCGACAGATTCTCAAGATGGAGGGGAATCCTGAGGAGAAAGCTGCCTCTGTGCAACACAGGAGTTGAAGGCCCAGTACAACTCCTCAATCTTACACAGGCACATACGCTGCTTTCCCACCAGAACATTCATTTGGATGATATCAGCATTGAGTCACACACACACACACACACACGCCTAACGCCACACCTGTGTGCACTCAAACACCAGATGCCTCATTGCATTGGCAGGTGTCAGGTTGTCCTTGTGGACAGACAAGCATGAAGGATGCACAGATAAACTCACATTCATATTCTTTTGCGCTCTCTCTCTCTCTCTCTCTCTCTCACACACACACACACACACACACACACTCTTCATTGCCATCCATTATAGTCAAGAGGAAGTGCACATCAGGTAGCACTCGAGAGACACCGCTACTGTCTATGTCTGCTCACTTAACATGCCACAGATGGATCCCTGCCCACTGGAATCAGCGAATCAGTGCAGAAGTCTCAAGATAAATCATATTCTCTCTGTGATTCCATACATTTTTGTCTGAAGTGTCAAGAATCCAATGACACATTCAGTGCTTCAGAGCTTGCTCTTGTTGTTCAAGTGACACATAGGGCTACAAAGGCTGAAGTATGGAAAAAGATGCTTTAGAGTGTGCAAACTGCCATTAGAGTACCACCTGCTCAGCGACAAAGAGTAGCAGCAGCAGTGCCCACACAAAAATAAGATGCAGAGAATAGAAGGAAACCTTGTGTTACTCCATGTGACCAGCCTCCTCTGAATTAAAATGATCTAAGTGATACTTGCCTTTTCAACTTCAAAGTGTTTTCAGAAATCTATGTGGGTTAGAAAAGGAAAAAAAATTGTGGTGTGATGTTATAAATGTTTGATTTCATGGGGGCGAGTCAAATACTTTGATGTAAACTCTTGGTTGTGTAACTGACTGCAGTTTTAGAATCAAATTAGAACTGTGCACTACATTAAGTACGCTGTCAGTGGCCCTTCCAATCTGATCTGTAATCAGCTGAAGCAGTGAGAGGTGAGCCCCCTCTTGGCCCTCGGGCCTGACAGTCTGTTCCAGGTTCAGCTCTAATTGCCAAATCAATTATGGATAAAGGAGAAAGGCTTTGTCACTCTCACTGCTGGTCAATAGGATAGGCTTTTAATGAAGTGACTTGTCTTCCATGTGTGTCCCTTTGATGCATACACCTCTATAAGACTGCACACAGATTCTCACTACAGGTCGTCAATACAAAAATTGGCTCATTGGTACCAACCTCCATTATCTGACCACTCATGCAATGCTAATGCACCTCTGCTATCTACAACAGATACTCTGATCGCGGTGTTGCCTCAAAACAAAAGTTTGTATCTTTTGAGTTCATGATAGAAGTACCTGCCTCAGTGGGAAAATTCCATCCCAGCTCCTTCCACGCTTTCTCCCCTCACCTAATTTGTATTTCCCCCTGCATACCAGCCTAAGATGAGACAAAGAGGATCAAACTCATCCCTGCTTATCCTTCAACTGTATTTTTCAATATCAATGGAATGTCTGCCTTTATTTGCTCAGTGCTGTGTTACAGCAGGAATGCCAGTTTCTGTGTTAGTAGCCAGGGATGGGCTCCAGGCAAGGCAGGAGAGTCAAGGAGGTCACTCATGCAACCCCACACCCAGCCTCTCATCCAATCCCCATCTCAACCTCCGACAGAGAAGGCTGACTATGGGCATTAATAAAGCAGCCCAAATAAACAAGGGCCATCACAAAGTAGCCTCAGCTGTAGGTCTGTCTGTTGTGTAGCCAGCAACAAAATATTTCCATAAATTCATTGAGCACTGATTAACTCTGGTCCCAATGACAACCCAAAAGTTTAATATAAGCCTGACTGGGGTCCGGGGTGGAATGGTGGTGTGCGAGTGTGCTAGGCACACAATAAAATTCAAGTCATATCCACTGAATTTGCAGCTTTCAATAAAGACCACTTTATGAGTCTGGACACCATCTTTAAAGTGCCATTTACTGCTTGGAAACCTGTAAGGATTCCTTGTTATATAAGTCAATAACAGCTCCTTCTGCCATACTGTAGTTAAGACTTTTATATTGCTACAGTATCAGAGCACTGAGTCACTAGCATTCCTTGTTCCTCTGCTAGTAAACTTCATAGCAACCATACAAAATGCTGAATTCTATGAATCATTTTCACTAACTTTCAAGGAAGTAATTCGCACCACTTCCTTTACTTTATAACCTGTTGCCATACGAGTGATTCTTGGTGTTTCCCAACCAGGGTCCCAAAGGTGTGCTGGAGAGGCTCAGTCATAAAGGTCTCACTGACACTGCTTAGAAACGAAATGATGATGCTGGCTAATGAGAACCATTCTCCACTGATGACCGCACGCCGAGGGAGCCCTTCAAGCTAATATGCTCTCATAGTGCCATAAAAACCACAGGGCAGAATATGCCAAGCTTGGACAAAAAAGGAGACAGCTGAAAGGCAAAGTGGAAGATGGTATAAAAAGGGATGGATGAGAGCAGCAGAAGATAGGAGACACTTAATCACAAATGCTGATGCGCACAACAACCATTGTGTGATACAGCGATATTAAGAAAACAGAATCTGTCAGTTAGTTTAATTGCTGCAAATGGGTTTGAGAACATATTAGTCTGAGGGATTATTACTCTAATTGTTCTGCTTGAAGGATACTGAGATTTCTCAGAATCATTCGCATTAGTCAAGACAAGTACTAGGAAAATTATGCAATGTTATTCACAGTGTCACATAAAACAAATAGATGATTCTGCATATCTGAGAGAAATTGTGACTCATTCCACCCACATCTATCCGCAAACCAGACCATCGCCTTGCCCTGCCAAAGCTGTCTCTGATCCTCTTGTTCCTTCTTCTCTAGCCCTACTCTGCCCTGCGGAGCTCACTCTCAGCCCCTTGAGCTTCAGATGAAAGGCTAAGGGAAATGGCAGTTCTACTGGTAATATCCGCACCGGGACATCTGCTGTCCAGCCGGTCTCGACACACGCCAGTCCCAAGGGGCCCAGGATCAGTCCAGGACCTAGGATGGGAAGATCGAGGATGGGGTGGATTGGTTCTAACCAGCCTGGCAGAGCAAACACGCACCAAATCCTCCACCCACCCTCTCACAGTATATTGAAACACAAGTTTGCATGTTTCACTCATCTTCCCTGAAAGTCAGCCTTTAGCAATTCCTGCTCCGTTACCTTTTGCACTATATAATCACGTCATACAGCCGTATGATATTACCCCTGCGTTTTTCTGTTTGTCTCAAACCCTTTTCCTGTCCCAATCACCTCTACTTCTGACGTTGTGCCCTCCCTCAGACCTCAACTTGCAGAACTTCTCCCTTAATCTCTAGTTTTCTAACATGAAAGCTTGGTGCGTGCTGGATCCAGGGCAACAGCAGGCTGTAGTGGGCTTGGGGCCGATCCAGTGTAATCCTGCTAACACTGGTGTAGGTTGGCCATATCCTGCCCAAGCAGCCGTTCACGTCAGGAATGTATTTCCCCTGCCAGGGAGAACAGCTGCCGCACACCTTTATGGCCTTATAGGCTTTGGAGAGAAGTTCTCTCCATGCCTTTGACATTCAGGTGCAAACACAACAGAAACCAACAAAGCTTGTTAGGCTGATGTCAAAGGTGAATCACTGTATCAAGGTCAGATTCAAGGTCATATTGGACTAATTACTACCTTGTAACCTTGACATTCAAGGTGTAGAAATACAGCTGTGGATAGCACAGTATTCATAATAAGTGTGTGTGTGTGTGTGTGTGTGTGTGTGTGTCTGTCTGAGGGAAAGAGTGAAAGACACACTATGAACATTGGGCATTGATGGATGGGGAGTACAGATTTCGCTCTGGTGCCCTTTAGACTTAAATTCAAAACCTGCTGCCATACCGACCCACCTCTGCATGAATGTGTGTGTGTGTGTGTGTTTTACAGCGGAGAAAAATTCACAACTTCACAACAAAAACTTCACAAAACTAGCAGCTCTGGATTTTAAATAGTGTTTTCTTCCCTTAGCGTCAGGTTTACACTACACACCCCACACACACACAGATGCACACAGCCAGCTGTTTCCTGCTGTATAAGGGTATGCAAGGAGAGACAAAGAAAGTTAATATATACACTGATCCACTCTTAAATCTTCCAATCTCGTCACATTTAGACAATTATGTTCTGCGACAGGATGACAAAGCAAAACAATCAATGCCAGTGGCTTCATGCTAATAGGCAGGTTTAGCCACTGAACTGCAGTGTGTGTGAGCGATGCCGGGGGTGTCTTCACTTTCTTGGTGAGCTCACCAGTGTTCCTGACAGATGGTGTTTGTTACCAAAAGAGAATTGTACTTTCATGGCTGTACGATTCACACTTTTTCACTGCACATCCCCCCGGCTCAATCACAGGAAGTGTTTATCCATGCATTTACTTCACCTCCTCCTCTGAGATGGATAACCTGCTTTCTCCTCATTGTGTTTTTATGGCTTCTCACACCTTTGCCGGGCAGACTGCCTCAAGAGCAAGACAAACAAAACTGTACTGCAGTCAAATACAAAAGGTGTAAGCAGTGGGATATTTTCTTTTTAAAATCTCCATCCTAAACTCCTTTAAGATTTCATGAAATCTAAAAGCAAATTTCTACCTTCTCTTGCACTTTTAGTGCAATGAAATAACATCTCTTTTCCTCCATTTACCTGTCTGTTTTGTCAGATCTGCACAAAAGGTCATAAATGAAAGGGCTGTGTCAACCCTGCCAGAGACTAAGACAAGGCTGCTGGACTACGGGAAGCAGACAGACAAATAAAGTAATGTTCTACCTTTTGATGCACATACATTTGGAGTCTCCTCTCCCTATCTAATGGAGAGATAGTGGTCTAATGTGCCACTGTGGGTCTTTTAGAGATTAATACGTTAATGAGCTAGCTACAAATGAATAGCTCCTTTGGAAGGAGCAGCCATAAGTGTTCCCGGGCTAATACAGTTAATAAGCCATAGTCACGCCACAAAATGTACCACAGAAGAGGCTCTCATAGCTGCAGGGCAGAGGGATGATATGGTTCATTACAGATTCACTGATTTATTCTCCTGTTCATGGCTGTGGTCATGGCAGTTCGTACATGACCAGGCCTTGTTTAGTTGGCACACAAAGTACACTAGCATGTCTCCAGGCAAGAGTAGTGGGATCTGAACCAAGATCAAACAGGCGTGACATCATGCAATCAGACTGTGCTTTCTTGTAGTGGTGGAGAGCAAATTGGAGTATGTGAAAAGAATGTGACTTTTCTGCTCTTGTCTATAGTTTTTTTTGTTAGCACATTTACAATAAAATTTTAAGTTTTAGCCAGATGGTGTCAACTGTATATTTGTCGCTCAGTTTTCATGTGGTTGCTTAAATTCCTTAGGTTTTCACAACCACTGGTCTTCTGCATGTATGAAGATGCATCCATATCTGCATTCTTAAACATACTTTCAGTATGCAGGAAGCTGTATGCATGCATCCTATCTCCTCAGTAAGACTTGCAGCAGTTCCATCATATCTGCGTGATGACAGAGACAGTGAGTCTGTCCTCTGCAGATTAGCCCTGTTCATTAGCTTGGTAATGAAGTCTCTCTTAGCAGAACAGTGGGTGGTCATGCCCCCTTTTAACATGGACCTTTGGAGCTCTGCCACATCTACAGAGGCAAACAAATGCACAGACAGATGGAAGTTAAAATATGCCTCCTGTCCCCTATAATGCATTACAACCTCACCCACCTGAGGAATACCTTTAACAGTTGCCAAAATTGATGTGGATCAATAACCATTTTTTGTGAAGTCATAATAGAATAACAGATCAGAGCATTTTTTTTTCAATTTTAAAGCATCAACGGGTGATCAGTGAGGCAGATCTCATCAAGAAACATCAAGCAGCCAAGCAGTACACTGTCACATGTCAGATGGTGAGCTCTGAATGACTTTAAGAAGATTTAAAAATGCTTTAAGTCGGAGGCAATCCTAGATCAAATAATAAATCTTAGGTAAAATCCTAACTCCAAAACTGGTCTCTTCAAAGAGCTTGACAGGGGAGTGCAGCACATGACTCAGATAGAAGAATGAATATCTATTACCACAGCAGTTATTCACCTGAAAGTTGTAAAAATAACTGATCATACCCACAACTGAGTTCAAAGCAAGCCTTGGCAAGTGTAAATGGACGATGTAGCAAAACTGGAGTATCTTTGCTTCAGAGGACAAGTTTTGCCCCAAATGACTCTGTGTCATAGTCAGAGTTGTCTTATGATAGAGCCAATACTAGAATCTGTTTCTATAGATACCAAGAGGCCAAATACCTTTCAAAGCAGCATGGTTTTGTTACTGGATGACAAACCTTCTTTTGAAAGCCAAAGGACAGCCGAACCAAGCTCACCAGGATATGGATTTATACTTAAAGCACAGACTAATGGGTTTTGTTCAGTAAATCACAGACAGTGGTTTTGATTGATTACCCCCTGCTGTTGGGATACAGGCTCTGCTGTCAGAGCTCAAGACAAGCTGGCATGTTTTATCCACATCACAACAAGGAGCAGCTATGACCTGACCAGAGCAGTGTGTAACTGAGAATGTAATGGTTATTGATTAGTGTATTACCTGTATTGCAGTGTGGGTAGCCTCCACGCTACACTAAAAAATTGCACCAGTAGTGTTAAGCCACACTTGCCGTGGTGATCTTTTGTATGTGGAGTTGGAGCCTTTACATTTTGAATGTATTTCTTTGCACATGCATACAGTGTATTGCAATGGCTAATACCTCATAGTGGGATCTTTATTTTTGTGCTAAAATATCTTAACTAATTTGCATTGACTACTGCTGTTTTTACTTTACTTTATAACTGCAAGTAGTTATGTAAAACTACATCAAGCACAGTACGGGAGTACAATGAGCTTTGATTACCAATTAAGCAATTGTCATCAGGACTGAAGAAAACACTGATGAGATATGCCCTACTTTCTGTTTGTGTCTTCGCTGTCAATTGCAGCCCCATGGAGGGTGATGGAAGAACCATTTTCATATGTTAGTGTGCTGAAAATGAATAGGCCTAGTAGTGACAATGGAGGATCAGTTGGAAATTTCCAAAACACATCAATGTGCCTGATTGATGGCTTCTGAGTCTCGTAAACAATACTCTCTTTTCAAAAATGTTTCAGGAACAATGAAAAAAGTAAATGATCTTCCAATGCTGTGACCGCAGTGACTCAAAAGAGCAAAAGGATTTGATGCTATGTGGGAATAATGTTGAATATCTTATTTTCAAGTGATATTTTGACAGCAGAGAGTGTAGAGGTGAAATGCCATAAATGGAGACAGAAGACGAATGACAAGCACTAAAGAATCTTAAACATCTGGGCCACGAGCACACCCCAGTGTCTGCTGTATTTTACTTATGTGCTCATTATAAAGCACAAGTTAATGTATGTGGCTAGCCCTCCATGCAAAATGTGTATATGTTGGACAGAAGAAACATGTAACATGTCAGGTATGGAGAGACTGCTGAATCAGCATCTGGCTTCTCTGCACTTGGGGAAGCCAAAAAGAATCAGCTTACTCCAATGAGGATCTTATCACTGGGCTTTTCCCTCATTATGTTTTCCTGTCAGCTTACTTGGATGTCTCAGTGTACAGAATCCCCTGATGGCCTATTTACCACCCACATGAAAAGAATCATAACACTTGTACCTAACCTGGCACCCGCTGCTATTGTGTGCATGGATGAGTGAATTTTCGCTCCTCCACGTTCCTCTCTGCTCCCTCCATGCTAGTAAGACAATGTTTCACACCAGACTCCTTTGTTTGACTGTGTAGGTGGAAAATACCAACATGATAATTAGGGATGATTAATGTGAAGCCTCTGCAGTAGATCAAATGATTCTCATCAAAGCCAGCACATGCCCTAACACCTCTTCACTGTTTTGTGTGTGTGTGTGTGTGTGTGTGTGTGTGTGTGTGTGCACGCCAACTGTAAATCGGCTTGTTGTCTCAGGATCTGAAGAACCTCCTGTGCTGTAGCCTCAAGGAGATACAGTAGATGAGGACTGCAGAGTGTGGAAATGTGTTTTAAAGTGAATTTCCCACACCATGAAGTGAATGATAGATCCTCACAAAACAGTTCAGAGAAAAATCTGTCTCTGGTTATGTACAGCACAAAATCAACTAATTGAAGGTCAAGCCCAATACAAAATATCAAAATGACAATAAAATCATCACAAAGGTTGGTGTGGAGTGGAAATAATGAGTGACGGACAGTGGAATGAGATTGGGGCTACAAGGAGCAGAGGAATGGTTTGTGTTCATATGAGCATTTGTGCATATGGAAGTTGGTGTGTGTCACTTACAGGTCTTTTCTGGACCGTCTCCTGAGGCTTGACATCCATCTTCATCATCACAGTCTGTGGTGCTGCCCTCGTCTCTTTCCCCACTGCCCAGCTCATCCCAGGCCTCCACCTGGCCCAGTTTTGGAAACCTCTCTTGGGTCTCCTGAACCACAAACACAACAATGCAAGGTTTATTACACACTGGTTCATGTATAGTATTACTATTACTCTGTCATATTTAACTGCTTCTATCCAGTCCTATCAGGAAGTATTGATTATTATTATTCCATACATAGTTTCTGTGGGAGTCGCTGACAAAATTTTATTTTACATAGCTGAAATCCCTTTGTGAAAAACTTTTACACAAGCCTATGTACACAGAAAGATACCAGTAAGGGGCACAGTGTGTCCCTTGGGAACATTGTGCAGCATTGTGACTCCTGTTACTGTTCTTAAGATGACACGACGCTCCTCTTGCCCTAACATATCAGGCCTTGTAAATGTCAGGGTCCAGAAGATGACGCACAACATCCTGGGGATATAGAGGAGCAGTGTGGGTGGTGTACAGCAGCCGGGGCCCTGGGTGGTAGGATGATGTGTTACATTTAATTACAACCACATTTTAAGAGGAGCATTGATTATAAGGTTGAGAATGAATGCCCAAAACAAAAGCACGTTTTATGACCAGGCCCTATTTTTTTCAGACTTCAATGTTTAGATCTTTTTAAACTTTAAACTAAAACTTTCTGGTGATCAGTCCTGATAACTAGTGTATGTTCAATTCTTCTTAGAGTTTGCAAAAAGCCTAAATAAATGATGCATAACACTGGCTACGTTTTCTGTGCATGATCTATTTTTATGGCAATTAGAATGTTAAAAATCTGCAACTGTCATGGCATTTGTTGATTTTTCTCTAAGTTCCTCTCAGAGTCAGTTCATAGTTCATGCATGAAGCAAATGATGATCTGTGAAATTTGAATCACGTTGCATCAAAACATCAATGGATTCCACACAGCTCACACTTTTCTTATACCACACATCTTGAATAGATTGTGAATCCTCTGCCATGCATGTGTTGTCATGGCTTATTTTACTTTCGACAAAACATCATCTGTGCACCACTGATGCATCGAACTGTGATCAACACCTTGACTTGTAACATATCACATCACACTGTGACTGGAGTTCTGCATGAAGACTTTCTCAGCCTGGAGCATGAAACACTCATCTTTATGATGTTCCTCCCTCTCAGCATGGAGCCAACTAATTGGACCACCTGCTGGCCCGTCCTGCTGTCCACCATCATCAAGGTGGCCTTTGTTCCATCACACGCTGTCGGACAAGGAGCTCTCTTGACACAACAACAAATGGTGCTTTGGAATAAGAAGGTAGTAGACTGACATGAGTACCAGCTTTGTAGAACATGTGGAACGATTGATACACACACACACAGTTTGCTCATGTTGACCATCCTTTAGCTTCATGCGCACATACACACACACACACACACCATTAAACATTCATGAGAAAGCTGACAAAGATCAATTGGTGAACACATCTGACCTTCATATGGAGAGAACAGCCACTAAAGACATGTTGAGAGGTGGGTGGGAGGAATGGGGGTGGTTTGGGATGTTGAGGGATGACTAATATCCTTGCCATTGACACCAGACTCTGTCTGTCTATCAACACACCTGGCAGCAAAGGTGACCTTTAACCAATTGTCTCCTATGCCTTGAATGCCCCAAAAGATACATGTCATGAAAGCTGACAGGCTCATTTACACTGATTACACTGCAAAACTAAATGTAAGATACAGTCGTGAACCAAGACTAATCCATGTTAGCGGCTCTCTGAGGCTGTATAATGTTTACCTTGCAAAACAGATATTTGATCATAAACCAAAGTACCAGTGGTGCCACTAGATGAAAAGTCAGGGCACCACAAAAGTCATTAAGATAGATGATTGTCATCTGGGGGCATGTAACTGTGGCAAATAGTTGTGAGATATTTCAGTCAAGACTTTCCTTACTTAGAAGAGAATTATATAAAAGAGTAGATGCCCAGACAGTCAAGGTCTTAAATTAACAAGCAGAAATAATGAGAAAACCACACAAAACTGATGCTGATGTAGGAATGTTTGATTGTTACCAAAAATTCTGCAGCAGCTAAACCGATGTCAAAGTTATCAGAAGGCCAGTTATAGAGCACACTGGTGTTCTTTCTGTTTTTAATGCCAGAGTACAGAGAGTGGAAGAGGAAACCGAAAAATGATCCTGACACTAGTGGGTACTTCTGATACTGTAACTCATTACATCTGTCATGTATCTCATTTATACCCAATGTAAATGCACTCCCCCTCACTCAGGCCTGAGTGGGAGAAAATGAGTGCTACACTGAAATGAGTCATGTACAACCATAACACAAGGCCAGGCGTCACGAAAATTGAGAGGGCTCTTCAGTAGAAGCAGGTAAAACATATCACTTATGCCCACCACAAAAATGAAAGCCACTAACAATAGCTGGATGGCTTGGTTTTCACAGATCGGCAGTTACAAGAGGATTACTTAGAGAAAATGCAAACAATATTGCACACTGCTTAAAGCTTTGCATTTTATGGTTATGGATGGGCTCACACTACAACCTGTAGACAGGCTCTTTGTGTTTCTTGTACCGGTTCCACCTGTTTTGAGGCTGCAATGTGATATGCTGTCTTCAAGCTTGGGTTAGGGGACTCATGGCTCATTAGAGACAAAATAAAAAACATCTTTCCTACCTCAGCTGTGAACTACAACAGGTTATGTGTGGTACCGGTTCTCTTTAGACCTAGAGGAAACTATTCTGTTGCTGTGAATTACAGGTCAAAAATACAATGATTTGTGCAGACACTAAGTAAGTAAGCTAGAATTTAAGTATCTATCCACCCCTGTAATCCAGATATTTTCGCCGAAGACTGCAAAGGGAAGATAAGTGATGATGGCAGATAGAAAGCAAGGAAGAGAAAACATCTTCCTTGGTTCTGGACAGCAACCATGATAAACACATTAAGCTTTTTTCTTTATGCAGAGCAACTAAATAAATTCAATGCACATTCCATGAGTTCACAAGCAAATGCTGTGCTGAACAGCAGAATGTTGTGTACCAACACCATCCAGATAACCAGTTGGGTATTAAGCTAATAACCGTGCTGTTCAGGGGACGTTTAACACAATGCCGCTTGGCCCAGCTGTCCTTAAAGCATGTTAATTAGAGGAGGAATCAATTAAGGCGCCGTCGCTGTGGAAACCACAGTTGGGTCGTTGTAGAATTGGTAGTTGGCTGCTGTCCAATGCAGTTTGCTGGTTTGTTGTGACTAAGTCTGGCAAAACTGCCAGAGATTTCAGCCTTTCTGTTGAAATGTCATCCCCACTGTGGTTATTTCAGAGGGAGCACACAGGGAATGTAGTTGTGGTACTCCAGCAACATACTGAAGAAGCAAATTTCTAATTTGTCCTTGGAGCTAAAGGAAGAGAATGTACATGTTCAATATACCAAAATGAGTTCTTAAAGAATGTTGAAAGCATTATATGTGGTGAATAGTCTCTCCCTCCTTATCTGCTCTCATAGAAAGAGACTGTTGCTGCTCTAAGGACCGGCTCTGGGTTTCAATAAGCATCTTAGGCAGTTTCTCAAATTGGCTTTTTTTCCCCCAGCATTCTATCTTCTTTACAGTATAAGCAGTCATCACATTTGTGGATAGTCCACACACATTATTGCCAAGCCATGTGAGTTCATTTCAACTACAGAACAACACATTGAACAAAACAAACCACGGTTTATTCATGCCATAAAAAACAACAACCTTTCAAAGGCTCATCCTCCTGATCTGTCACAGTGCAGCATAAGGTAAATGTGAGCAGAACATTTCAATAGCAACAACAGTCTTAATGCGATGTGCGAAGCAGGGATTTGCTGTGACTTTAATGCTACAGGAACAAATGTTCTAACATGACTCTACCTTCTCTTTCTGACGTGTAAAACAATGTTGAATATCCACCTGCTTTTGGATTAGACAAAGCGATAGTGAGAACATGCTCTAACATGCTCTAAGATGTTCAACGTTAAAATTTAACATTAAATAGCTATATATCTTACTTTTTATGAAGCTGGTCTGAACCAAACTTCAAATGTAAATTTCTATAATTGTATGTTCCTTATAATCTTGTGATTATAAGTGAAATATAATTGGCAGATTTAAAGTGAAGTCATTTCTCTTATTATTATTTCTTTATTATTATGTGATGGGTGCCATAGTATAATGTGTATTGGCCCTTGTAGATTTAGTACAATATGTTCATTAATGCCTTGACAGCCCAATCAAGACAAATGAGTGTGGTGCGAAGCAGTTCAAGTGTTGCAATTTCAGATCAACATCTAGATAAGATTTTCAACTGCTCGGGCCAAATAAAACAAAAAGATGGTGACAGAGTGAAATGAAAGACAGACAGACACAAGTAGTAAAAGGAGAAGTAAAAGTAGAGAGTGGAGGTGGGAGAAAAAAAAAAATCTGTCATATTTTGTACCAAGTGTTCAGACAGGAAGACTGAGCCTGTAGTTGTGTAAGCAGGTGAGGGGGCTGAGGGTGGAGGGGTTGGGAAAAAAAAAAAAAACAAGATGCCAGCCTACTTTAGGATTACCTTGAAATTACACTGGCATCCGAAGAGAGATCACTTATTCCCAAAAGTCTTTGAAAAAAATCCCAAATCATGAAATATTTTCTAGTTCTCCTCTCACCCTGCCAACTCATTCTCCCCTCTCTTTCTTTTCAAAGCATTCTTCAGTCAGAGGATGATGGGGCAGGTTTGAGAGCATCAAGGGCTGAATTCCTGCATGTATTTGACTGCATTCTAGTCACACTACAATCTGTACTGCCAGGAGTAACCAATCACCTTCTGAAGACGTCTAAAGGAAAGAAGCTGAAGTGTTCGTGTGTGTGTGTGTGTGTGTGTGTGTGTATGTGTGCAGCTTAACCAGGAGGGAACTGTGGATACACATTCCATTTTTATGTGGAAATAGAAAATCTGATTATGAAATATAAAAATGTGAAATGTGGTCATTAGGGATGGGATATGAATACTGCAGCTATTGCAGTACCGGTGTAAATGTGTGTGTCTGTGCACGCGTCTGTGCGTGTGTAATATGTGGGATAGTGTTGTCAAACTAGAGAACCAGGATCATAAGTCATGAACCTTTTTGCATGCCCACATCGAGACATGTGCTCTTTTTCTTCCCTGACAATTTGAAACAGTATCAGCTCATTGAGGGCAGTGGTGGTAAAACTGCATATGTGGACAGAGAAAAGGAGAAGGAGGAAGGAGGAAAAGCTGGAGGAGACTTAAGGAAAAAGTGACAGTGGTAATCTTTAAAAGTCTGCAGAAGCCCTCTCAACTTTTAAATTAAAATTCTCTCCATTCTCTCACATACTGTAAAGGCTCATAATGCTTTTGTGCAAAAACAAACATCAGCTGAGAGAAAAAAGAAGTGTGTGTGTGTGTGTGTGTGTGTGTGTGTCCATGGTTTCAGAGGAAATGGCTGCAATTCTCTCTACATCTCAGACTGCATGACCAAGAAAAGGCAGCCAAAGGAGGAAAAAAATAAGCATATTTCCAACGTATGAGTGTGACAGGGAGTGAGAGTGAAAGAGAGAAAGTACTCTAGGAAGAGTGACAGGCTGCAAGTAAAAGTAACTGTAGAGAGCTGCAATACTCGGCCATCCAAAGTTGCTGATTCTGGAAGAGATATGATGTATTGTTTGCATGGATTAATTGTGCCTGTTATGGCCAACCAGTTTCCAGACAGTTCTTAATTAATGCAGAGCCTCTGGCTAGCAGAATAAGCAAGTTGTGGACTGGACAGCAATAGTAGCTGTCAGAGTCTGGACTGCACCAAAAGTCTGCATTGCCATTCACAACATGGAAAATGAAGTTGATTCCAAAATGATTTTAAAATCAAAGGCGTACTAACACAGTAAGCCAAGTTCTTTTCTGCTGTTGTCCTTTTCCGTGGTTAAAGATGAAGCCAATAAAAATCCTGTATCCAAAGCTGACAGCCAGATCTTTTGCTTTGTTGACCTTTTATTGTGAAATCTGAATCACACTATGGAAAAAAATGAAGTTCAATTCTCAGATCACTGACCATAAAACTACAGATGCCATCTTTCTGGGCAACATATTAGCTGAAGGAAAAAAAAGAATCTGTTGACATATGCATGGACTCGCTCACTCAGAGACCACATAGACCCCTGCCAAAGCCAGACGGGCCTTGAATATGTTTTGATAAATGATAAAAATGTTTTATATTTCTTTGTCTGGATGTGCATCAATGTACAAACAGTAATAGACAATCATATTGGCAGATGGCGGGTAACTTCTTCTACGCAGTGGTTATCTAAGCTTGTTTGCAATTGCAAAATACTGGTTGGACATAGAACAGGAGAATAGAAAATAATAGAAAAATGGCTGACTATTTGTTTAGGCAGAAATGTTCCTGTTGAAAGATTTGTCTTTAACCAAGGAATGCAGGAAAATTTTGCATCTATGTCCCCAGAGTTGTGAGCCAAAATATTTTTTTTAAGTGGCCACATGGTGGTGTTTTCTGCAACAAAACCAAATCAGTTCATCATCTCTTTATGAAATCAGTATGAAATGTGAAAACAGAAATTAGTCATGCTTTTGGAAATAGATAAGTACATTTCCCAAGAAGTCTGAGTAATGGTAAGAACCTTTTTAAAACAATCACAGAGTCACACACCCCTGAACTGCAAGTTAGCACAAGCTGATTCTGTTGCTAACCGTTAGTGACACTTTATTGGCCATGACCTCAAGTAACCCTCATGAGTCAATCACAACAACACACTGTGGTGTTGGGCTGTCACACCCTGCTCCTGTCAGGCACTGACTGGGAAAGATTGTTTGCGTGAAACTATGCACGTGTGAATGAACTGTGCTTTTTCTCAGCCAGATGATGGAGACGTTGTTCGAAAATGTATGACAGTTTGAGTGACATCAGCAGTTTTCAGAGAGCATGTTCCAGCAGCTACCTCGCTGATGAAAAGCCTGAGAAATGTCAGGATCAACAGACACTGAAGGCTGCTGCTGTGATTCTGGGAAGCAGAAGCCTTTCAGACTTCAAACTGGGCTTCAGAAGCCCTTATAAGGCAGAAGCACAAAAGGTTTGAAGAAGCCCCCTGATATGTTACCACTCCTGGTTACTCACCATGAATTTCCATCATTATGGTCATCATCAGCCCACACATTGCATTGAGTGCAGGTTCTACATCAACTTTTATATGATTCATATGAGACAGAAAAAAAGAAAAAAAGATGGTGTCCTACTTTTTCTTTGACTGCCTATCCATCCAAAAATAGACTGGGTAAAAAAAATCTGATCTCAATTTGTAAAGCAAGAAAGACTATATAACTTTTAAATGTACAAAAACTTAATTATTTCTTGTAAGAAAAAAAAAAAAAGTGATATTCCCAGGAACTGAAATAAATAAATGTATCGATAAATAAACCCACTACTATTACTTTTGGCTTGTTTGCTAAATCCTACTTTTTGTAAAATGGATGGGTACAACCACTTTCCAGATGTGCTGGCTGTTAGATTCTGTCATGAGTGTGTCCCGAAGCATCCAGGTATGAACAAAGGTTCTGGGATGGAAGAAAATTTTCTTTCATTTACCAGCCCCTTTGATCAATTAGGTAATTTATTGGTGCGGTCTCTCATTAGCTTGTTATATTGTTAATATGTAACCTGGCTCATAATCAAAAGAGCTAAGTACCAGACTGTCAGCCTTCAGACTGTATTTGTAACGCTGCTCAACAACAGAGCTGAGCCACATACATTACAACCAGACAACTTTGTGCATTATCAACAGGGCTAAGCTACATATCTGGCAGCCATCAGACTGTATTTATCAGTATGTGAATAATGTGGATCATAACTTTAGTGGTTAAGGAACGATTAACGAATGATTATTTCGGTGCTTATCAGTCTCTTTTTTTGAGCCATGCACTTCATCTGTGGCAATGTGTTTTTCTGCATTGGTTGCATTTGACTTCTTTTTGTTTGGTGTCATCTTCACTGAAGCCAAAAGTATTAAATGAATTAAACAACATGAGAAAGATTAAGTTGGTTCTGGACAGGAAATAGGATGCAGAGATTTGTGAGTTGGGCCTTTGAGTTGGATGGACAGGCTTTGCGTCCAGGCAGCCATATGCACAACTACCGTAGTCATCTGATCAAAAGTTCAACTAAATCTATGGGGAGACTCATGATTCAGACTGTGGATCGTGATTCTACCGTAAAAGATTGTGGTGTGATCTTTCGGCGAGATCACCCACCCCTATCCAACCCTATAATGAAAACCATATCATACCCATTATCCCAAATGGAATCATTTCAATGAACCCCCCCCCCCCCCCCCCCCAAAAAAAAAAAAAAAAAAAAAAAAAAAACATCCATCAATACAATTTACAAAATATGTGAAGCCACAGGGGCCTGTAATCCCTGTTGGAGATAACCTTTGGAACATGGTGTTTTGACTTGGTTTTACAAATGCACACCGTATCAGATTGAAAAAGGGGATTTTCTCAACTATGTGCCAGAAACACAAACAGGTCACATACTGTATTTTCTCAACATGACAAGAATTGCCGTCTTCATACAGCTGCAACCCATGAGGAAAGTGAATATGACCCAATGTGGAAAAACATTCACAGTTCACTGGATTTTTATGAGCTTTTCATCTAATTGTGATGGTAAAAAATGTTATGCTTAAAGTAGAGTCTGGGTTCATGAAGGTTGGTTGCCAAACTACAGAGAGCCCTGTGCTGTGAGACTTGTTGCTGTAATGTTGCCACAGCAGCAGCAGCAAAGAGCAGCAGAGCTCCTGTGAAGGCCAGCTCCATCATCTTCTTCAAGTGGAAAGAATCTGTCCCCTCCCTGTGACAGGCTGCCAGCTCAGCCCGAGTGCTTTCTTCATCCCTGGACTCCACTAACTCTTTAAAGCTCAAACCCGCTCTGACTGCTGCAGGCACTGCTAAAACCTAAGAGAGACATATACTGTGAAGGCAAACTGAAGTCACAAAACCAACTGTGAGTTACACATACAACTAAACCTATATGTTACCGAGAAAACATATTTTATTAAGTTTATTTCTAGTCTTCTAAATGCAGTCTACAAACTCTCCTCACAAACTAGAGCACACAGTAACTCTGAGTCCCTACATTGGCTCCACAGTGGGGATGTGCAGAGGGTGTGTGAAACATAAGTAAGCTTTCTGTGATGTGGTACCTGACCGGGCCACAGGCCAAACTAGACAGCAGAGCAGCAGACACTTACAACTGGCCTCTCTGTACTGGAGTTTTATGTTAGGGACTTCACAACTCCCTGTCCACCACTGCTCTCACCATGTCTAATGATGCTGTCCGTGTGTGTGTGTGTGTGTGTGTGTGTGTGTGTGTGTGTGTGTGTGTGTGTGTGGTGTCTGTGTATGTGATTCTGGGAGAAAAATAAAGACAGAGTTAAAGCGATAAAGCGTGAGAGTGAGCATCTGGGTGTTTTGTCGCTACACTACATGTTACTACTGACTTTGCATTTACTGAAGTGCACACTGACAAACTGACAAATGATCTGGCCTTAACACTCACATGGAAACAGATAGACCATTGTGAAAAGATCCCCACCCAAAAACAGCTGGACTGATGGCCGGGAATCAAAAATCCACTTTGAAACATTTATTGTCCACATTCGCAATATTTACAGGCAGAGAGAAACAGAGCAAGACAGAGATACACAGGTCTATTCACTTAATGGACCATTTTATAGGAGGTCAAGAGATTAAGTTTGTTCTGTGTGTGTTTGTGTGTTTTTTCAAGCTTTTACAAATTTAATTTAACTGGATATACTTTGCTATGAATGTATGATTCCTCTCTCACCCTGCAAACCTGTCTGTCACAGGTTGTATATGTGTGTTGGAATCAAACGTACGCTCTGCTGTGTGCACGTGCAAGCTAGTGCGAGTGTGCGCACATGCACGCACACGCACACACACACACACACACACACATTCATACTCATACATTTTGTATGCAGAGCTCTGAGTGCTTTAAGTGGAGAATGCCATGGGTAGATGAGGGGTCAGAGTCTGTGATACATCAGCAGCAGTTTCCCAAATCCTCTTAGTGCCACAGTGCTGTGGGCCTAACTACTCTCCAGTAGGTAAAAATACACACGTCTCAACCTTACTAATCCCGGAAATGGAGGAATGGAGGTTATTTAAATCTGGAGAAGCTCAGATTAAGGATTCATTAAAAAATACCTGCAATACCTTTTAAGTAAAAAAAGAGAATATACATGAATTTTAAAATGAGTCCACTGTGTATTTTTTAGTTAGTTATTTTTTAGTTTTTTTCACTGAAAATAACAAGCCAGACTATCTGTGAGGATGAAAGAAGATAAACACACAGAGATGCCTAATTGTACTTCTAACAATGACACAAAATTCAAACTTAACCCAGAAGGGTCCTTTGAAGTAGTGAAGACTGATATAAATGATTTCACTTCTCAAAAATGTTCTCACTTTGGATGTTGGAGACTCAAAGTTTTTTTTGCAAAGACCTAAGTACAGGAACACACAGACACAAAGAACCAAAATTAACCACTGTACAGACATTAATTTGATTGTGCTGTATCCAGTCATGTGGGAGCCGTCTCAGCACAAGATCAACAATGTTGCTTTCTGTTAAGCTTTTTTTTACTATGAAGGTCATTTTTTCTTTTGTTTTTTTTTATACTCTTTGTGGGGCTGCCAGACTGTGAAAAATTCCCACTGTTTATTAACAACAGATTCAGTCATTGAAATGAATATAATTATTTAAAGACATTATCAGAAATATTTCAGCAGGAGTGCACAAGTGTCAATGCCAAGCACTTTGCTGTTCCAGAGATTTTAAGGTAGCTACTCCGCTCATGCATCCACACCAGGATCCACACAGTGACCGCTCATTATGCATCAGTCAGTCCAGTTGGGCTTGTAGTGCACTGATTACACCTTACAACATGCAGACTCCATAGCATCTGAGAGATGACAGTCATCTCATTTCAGGTTATATTGCTGAGTCCACAGTCATCAATTTGTCAATACAGACTGCACAAACAAATCAAAATTGTATGGATTAACGGTGCTTTATATCTGAAAACAACTCCCTCCTGATTGAACTGCAATTAACTTTACAGCCTAAAAGGCAGCAAGGGTGTCCTGTAAGGTTTGTGATTTGGAAAGGGATCCAGATGGGCTTGCCAAAATCAATCTGCAAATAAATTTATTTTGTGAGCTGACTTGCCCACCTGGAAGATTCTTATATAATGGCCCTGTCTCCAAACATATGTTGAGGGCTCTGTTAAAGAGAGATAAAGAGAGCCTGGGACAAGTGATGACCTTGTTTGCTCTATTTGGCTTGTGGCTTGCATTAAGGCTTTTTTTTTTTTTTTTTTTTTTTTAAATGATGTGATTTCATTTCATCTTAATAATGTTTAAAGACCAATTATCTTAACTGCAGACAATGACAAAAGGGAGAGAAAATGACATTTTATTTTAACAACTGGTGAGTTGTAAGCTGATTAGTAAATGAGAAGCTCAAGTTAATTTTACCAAGAAACCTAGATTGGTAAACTCCCTAATTTGAACGGCACCTTGAAATTTCCTCTCATAGTTCCCTCAGAGTTGAGGTGTCAGACTTTCAGCAGGGAGGTGGGAGGAAATTTGGTGATTTGCTGCTATAAGAAAATTAGGGAGTGTGCCTTTAAGCCTGTCCAAGGCTGTTTGAGCATGAAATGGTATTAGCCTATTACGATGGCTGGCAGAGGATCTAATTTTGAACAAAAACCACTTTGATCTATATGAATCGGTTTGGATAGTACCCAGGGTTAGTGGCAGTCACAGGTGAGTGTCAAAAGTTTAAGTGTTTGAATTCAGAAGTGAAGAAGTTTTTATGTCTGATGTTTCACAGTGTAATGTATAATTATGGCAACTATGTAAAACTGTCTGTGCACGTGCAGGTGTTGGCACATGTGATAAAATGTACTTCCACACTTGTTGATGTTTGACTCTTGTGGATGTACCTCAGAAAGTTGGTAACGTTAGGCCGTTTAACACTCTGATTCTTTTCTCTTATCTGGCACAGCCACAAAGCTCAGCCACGCTCTGCCACCTGGTCTAGATTGAAGGTAGGCGTTTCAACCCTGTAAATGTCAACAAGACACTCGCTCAACTCTGCATAGTTACCATGACAACAGGGTACTTGACAGCCACCATGCATAATTGGATGTTGTGGTCTGACAGAAATGATCTTGAGCTGTCAGCGGCAGACAGGTTCGCTGACACAGGCTGGCTGAGACGTATATGTGAGATACATGGTACACGTGAATGGCCAGGCAAAAAAAAAAAAAAAATGTATGGAGAGAGAGAGAGAGAGAGAAGAAAAAAGGAGATGCAGTTAAGATGATGTTTGCAAGTGAGGATAAAGAACTGTCATGATATAGAGCGGAATAAAAGCCGAAACAAAGATGTGTTAAAAGAGAGAAAGACAAAGACAAAGAAGAATAAGGGCAGGCAGGAGTAAGTCTTTTAGATGTATTAGAAGCATCAGAAATCAAATAGGTACAAAAAGGGTCAAAACTGGAGAATGAAAGAGGGATTTAGAGATAGAAAGTGAGAGATGGCTGCTGTACTGTCTGTGGGCATAATTTTCAGGGCAACAAAAGGGCAGGCAGGCAGAGGGGAACCGAATCCTGCTCCGTTTGTCTCCTCAAATGGCCTCTAGGGACTGTGTGAAATGGCCCTTTTCTTCTCGGTCCTTTTCAGCCCTAAACCCCATCTACATGACAAACAGTGTCACTTTGAAGCTGCTTGTGTCATCTCGGCCTATCTGTCACTCATTCCTGACCTTTTGCTCCCGCCTCTCATCTTTCTTTTTTTTTTTTTTCCACAGTAATTCACTTTTTTGTCAATGTCTCCTTTTCACCTTCTGTCCTTTTCATTTATCTTTGATATCTGCCTCTGCACCAAACAAGACTTTGGGTCTGAAGAAAACAGTAAGGACATTTCAGCAGTTCTTCTGACTATGTGTTATATTGTTCGAGGAGTACTAATTAGACAAAAGCCCCATAATTTAAGGTTTTAGTGTTGTTGTTGTTACATAATAGTTCAGTTCATTGTAACTTCTGACCTGTTTCAGTGCAATGACATTTTAATACTGGGAAAAAAATATTCTTAAGCAACTATAGATAAGAAACATCAAACATCATTTAACCCTGAAATCTGTATTCACTTGAGTTTTTTTTTTGACTGATTCTTGTTTTCTGTTCTAAACAAAGCAACCATTAACAATCAGTCAGCTAAACAATGAGGTCAGTCAACAACTTTATGCCTCCTTGTTTTGACGTGTTCAGTAACTGTAGTAACCACTTTGCCACTCAGTGATATTAGATATTAGATGTGACATATGGAAGAACAGAGAAAAAATTAAATGGCGCCCACTGCTGAGACAGACAAATATGCATAAGTATGTGTACAAATGTATACGTGTGTAATGATGATCATGCCAAGCAAAGGTCATCCTACCTGGATGAAGCGATCCAACCTGTCCTTGACCTCAGCCATCGTAGGGTCTGCACCGCGAACTCTGACCTCTGGGTTTTGCTTCTGGGCGTGCAGACCATTTCCTACAACTCTGCCAGAGTAGCTGTGAGAAAAAGAGAGAGTCAGATACATGGCGTCAAATAGAAGACGATGTCCACTTAAGTGCAGAAAGACAGAAAAGAAGTGTTTGCTTGAGACAACAGGAGCCATATTCAGATGTGACTCTGCTTTATTCTAGTAATACTGTAGGTATTTGTTATTGTGAGATGGTTTATTGTTGATCTTTTCTTGTTATATGCAACCATGTGTAATTATATTTCATTAAAGACCACAATGGAAATAAGTGTTGGCCCTCGCTGTGTTATGCTTGAGAAATAAACTGAGATGTAATTTCGTCTTCTCTGTCAAATTAACTAAACTAAACTAAACTAAAACCCAAACAGAAGAGTACAATGTTTAGTGCACCACTGTCTTTATTTAGAAATCTGCCAGCTGCACCATAGCACTTCTTCAACATGAAATAAAAACCATTAGTGCCTCATCTGTCAAAGATGAAACCCAGAGCATGTTGCACAAATACATTAAAAACTCCAACACTGCAATATGTCTTGTGTCAACAATGACTCAAATGAATGAAATATGGTCAAAAATCATTGGATGCTGCTATTATGGTCTTCTGTAAAAGAAAATATGTTCAGTGAAAATATGACTGGGCACAACGTTGTAAAAATGAAACTGAGACACATGGTGAGCTGGACCCTTTAATCCCTGGCATGCTCTTTGGGCCTGGCAGGGATTATAGCTGTTGATTCTGTCAGAGCTGTTGTTGAGCTGATGTCAGGGAGGTTAACATTTCTAGCAGCATGCCTGATTTAGAAGGGAAGTGTTCTAACTGTTTAAAATTAAGAAATAGAGGTTGTATTGGCTGAAATAAATAATACCTATCATGACTCAGCACACTGCAGCTAAGCATCTAACAGGGATTTATTGAAGATTTTGCAGTTTTAATGGCAAGAATGTTTGAACCATGAACTGGACTACATTATTATTCATTTTTTTAAGCAGGCCTTTAATGATAGATTACAAGCAGCTGTACTTTAGCTTTATTTATTTAGCACTCAGCAACATGTACTGTGTATTATTTCTTCATACGATTCTCTCTGTTAAAGGTCACTGACAAAGTACCACCATTTATCAACTGTAGCTAATAAAACATACTGACTAGTGGGTAACTAGAAATTAGTCATTACACTGAACCTAATTAACCCAATTCATTATATACTAATGACTAATTGACCAGCTCCTAATTTGTTTACAACCTACAAGCAAATTCACTAATTATAGTGACCAGTATGGTTACAATGACAACTCATAACTGGTGATTAGTTTCTACAAAAGAGAAGCTCAAACACTATATCCTCAGAAGACACACATTAACTCTGCCTTACTGAGAAAGTACCTGTGCTTTGAAATCCATTAATATTAGAGACAGACTGTTAATGTTAATGCTGTCAACTCTCTATTTCCCACACTTATTATGCACATACATACTTAGTCATCAGCCCCCCAGATATCCAGTCTCCTCAGCCTGTTCCTGAACTTAAACACTACAACTTGCAAACTTAGGAAACTTAAATCGGCTTCTTGCATTAGTGATATTACTCTGCTGATCATGGACCGTCCTCCTCCCACAGTGCTTTGCAAGCAGCTTATTATGACCCATCCTTAAGTTTTATTGTAAGGCCACCTCGAACGGCTGTATAGATTCTGATGGGACCGAAGGAGGTAGTTAGGTGGCGTGGCATCTAGAGCGACAAAGTCCATGTTACGAGGCAACGAAACATTATTTATTACTATATTACCCAAACCACAATCTTTTCTTAAATCTAACCAAACAGTGTTCATTGCACAACCCTTAACCACAAGTTTATTATAGTAACCATGGCGACGAAGGTCTGGCACTCCTAATGCTCTTACCTACATAGGTGGAGCTTAGATATGTATATTCATTGTTAAACTGACAGCTTTATTTTATATATATATATATATATATATATATATATACATACAATTTTATTTTATCTTTTTATTTTTTTTATTTTTATTTTTCTACAGCCATTATATTGTTATCCAAATCAATTTGAGAATTATATGTGGAGGGTAATCTTCTATGCGTGGGGGGGACTTTAACAGTGCTGGAGAGAAATGACATCTACAGGCATTAAATCAATTGATGCTTCCACAGGCAGCGCAGGGCTGATGAAGTGATTATGGGCTGTGTAAGCGAGTGTGTTTATATGGATGTGTTGGATGGGTATATGTGCGTGGATTTGTGTGTGGTTGTGCATGCACACACCTGCATGTATTCATGTGGTTATGAGTGGAGGCAATCATAAAAGTGCTGAACCTGAGAATCTCTGTGATCTAAGCAATGTCTTGATAAGGTCTGTGCCCCTTCAGCTTGCTGAAACAGCGCTTTACACATCGGGCCCATAAAAATGCAAAAATTTCTCACTTAACCCTCTGCTGCTACACATTACTTTACATCTCCTTCTTGTTTATTTCCTCTCTCTCCTTCCATTGCTTGTTTCGCTTGACTGTATTTACAAAGTAGACCCCCACCCCCAAACAGACAGACAGACAGACACACACACACACACAAACCACTGTCTGCTTTGACAACAATTGAACACTTAATCGCTGGGGGCTCTGATTCCTCTCTTGTCAAGATGGAAACAATCAATAGCTTTTGGACTTTTAACTTCCCCCCTCTGACATAAATGATTAATTGAAGAATCAAACAGCTCCCTAAGCAGTGGTTGAAAGTGGGGGCCAGTGTGTTAGGGAGCGTATGCGTGTCTGTCTTCAGACTTGACTTGGGATAACAGTGTTGGAGTGGAAATGAGCTCATCAGATGGGATGCTAATGAAAGGGTGAGTTTGGCAGCCTGTTAGGCCTGGAACACTTCATTGCGGGGTAAGTTTAATATGACGTAGGGGGGTGTGACAACTGACACAGCAGGACATCCCAGAGATGATTACCTGACAGACAGACAATTTAATGCTGCACATATCTGGCCATATTTGGAGCAGACATCAGATGTTCTGATAATTTTCCTGCTAATGCAGAAAAGTAAAAGACTGCGGCACCAAAATGATATCACTCTCTTGTGTGGCTAATAAATGAATAGTTCTCCTCTGGTGGTCTCAAACGTTCAACCTCAACAAACATTCGAAATGACTACCTACACATGTATGGCTTCTGACTCATGGCTCTATGACTATTTTCTACTGAACTGACTCATTCCCCTGTGAATGGCCAATTGATGCACTCTCCTAAAGGCAGCTTTGTCTGCTTCGTCTTTCCCTCTGCCTAGAGCACAGACTAGAAGTGACCTCCACTCCCTGATGCTGACCCTGAACTGAACTGTCTTGATCTTTTGAAGGCCTGCAGGAACGCTTGTGGGCTGCAAGGCAGAAAACAGATATTCAATATTCATCTTCCAAGGTGTACGGGGAGACAACAGAAGGAATATGTGCATCCAGGGTGCATGCTAAAACATGCCGGGAACATTTTGGTGTGTATGCTGCAAATAAAGCTACGCTATAGCATTAATAACCACATTTCAAGGATGTGTAAACATTTGATGCAGGGTTTAAAGAAGGTTAGCTACTGTCAGAGAGAGGGCGCATGTTGCAGAGTGGCCCCAGGTAAAGTAGATTCTGACTGTCTTTCATCTGTGCTCACTTCTTGACTGATCTTAGTTGAGCCCACAGCACACCAGGGATTCAATTCTGTCTCTCTCTTTTTAAAAACACGTATGGATGATCTTTCCCCATAAATGTCTTTTTGTTTAGTGAAATTCATCAGTTCAGCACACTGTTCTCTCTTATGGCTTGTGACATTTCACTTTAAAACAGACATACTACAAGAAACAGCTAGATACTAGACAGATTCCTTCTTATTCCACTAAAACTTCTCAGCAGAGCTTATTTTGAACCTCCAAACATACACTTACGAGATGACCCATAGACACTATGAAATAAACATAAAGCAGATTCAGTAGTTTCGTTGGACTGTAATTTGTCTAATTGCTTAATTGCGCTGGTTCTGCAAACTCTCTGCAGAGATATTGCAGAGGTATCTGCCAGTGAGATAAATGGTTGTACATAATCTCTGAGATGATTAAAGGCAGTTTTGTTGATATTTCTGATGCGCTTCAAAATCCACTGCAGGATTGTAGGATAGCACATCAAGGCTACATGGTGTGCTTGACATTTTGTGCCAGGAATTTTAAATGAATACACAATGTATCTGGATCTTTGCTTCAAGTGGAATCAATAAATCATATTGTAATAGCACAAAAGCAGGACATTTTGTGATATCTGCAAGTTTAAGAGATCAATGAGGAATGTATCAATAGGATAATACTGATTAATATCAACATATACAGAACAATTGGGTGTCATTTCTGAAACTATGAAAATCAGTCTTGTGGACACAAATATTATTTCCCACTGGCAGCATTTAAAGACTGAACTTTATAGCTCCACATGTTACACTAACATTATAAGGACAACAAACAGTACTATCTCCCTCACAGGTAAGTCATAAACCAATGTAAAATGATGCTTGAGAGGTAAACACACTTCTGTTGCCCAGCAGGATGAATAAAACATCCGTTAGAGGGAAGCACTCAAACTGAAAACTGTCCTTCACCAAAAGTCAAGACTCATTTTGAGGAAAAGTCTTTGACAACACAGAAGGTGAGGAAAAACCTGAATGTTGTGCATTTATGTGTGTCTGTCAGCAAACAGTTGAAAAATGTTGATCTTTGCATTGTGACTACTAACTACTACCCACTGTCAATATCAGCCATGATGAATTTTCTGTCATCATGCTTCCTTCAAATGTACCTCATTACAAATTCTATTTTCTGTGTGCGTTTCCCTTTTAAAGATGCAATCTTCAGAAAATACACAACATCACTGACTGATATATGCCTCTTTGATTAACTGATCTAAAGCTTCCTCTCCTATTCTAAATATTAGAGGTGATAATGTTTCAGTTTGCATCGTTGGCGGTCACATTTCCACGTGGAAATTGATTTGGATGAATGGTTCCTCTGAAAGAAACATCAGGCTGAATCAGAGCAAAGTGGGGAGGGCAAAAGTGTCAGTGATTAATGACTGAGAGGAGATGAGGTCGTTTTCATGTTGGAGTGTGTGTATTTTTGTGGCTGTGGGTGGTACAATTTTAGCTGAGGAGGGCATTGGATTAGCGCTGGTGGTGCTGCTGTCAGGGTAAACAGCAAATTGTCGGATCATCATGATTAATAAAGGCTCTCCCCACCCTCGCACCTGTTGTGGGTGCACAACATTGAACATGAACATGTGCTGAGTTACTCACACACTGAAGGCCTATGATTACTACACAATGGTCCAGAGCAGCTGTAGTTTCTGAAGATGTCATCCTTGAGGCTTGGTAACTTTTTGTGACATTTCTCTTTGGTGAAATTGTGCAATTTTTAGTCACTTTTGTGGTGTATTTGCTGCAAAGCCCTCCAAGCTCTACACTAGGCCAATGCTATCGAAGATAACTTCACATTCAAGTAATGTCAACACTGCACTTTTGATTTCTGTTCCACCATTGTGGCAATAACCACACACAATCCATTTTTACTGCAGTGGAGACTGTGCACCAGTTAAGGACTCTTGATTGTAAAGGAGTTAAAATTCTTGCTCTGCAGCTTTTTCACCACACACACACACACACACACACACACACACACGCACAATATGATTGTGTGTATATGAAACACTTTGTTCAATATGAACTTGCTTTTGAAGTCAAGGAGAAAGCAGCTGCCATACAGTTTTAAAATAGATCACTCTTGATTCAGTGGAATGAATGCCATTGGCCAATTTAAAATAAATAGATAATATTATATATTCAGTCATAAAACAAACATATATTCACATATTTGGTACCAGAAGAAGAGCTTGACAAGGGAAAGAGTGTACACTACACAGAATTAAAGACAACATCAACAGCAGCAATAGAGTCCAGTCTGCAGAGATACACTAATATTGTTTTGTACCCAGAGGGATAAAGAAACCAATATTTTCAGACATGCTTTTTAAAGCTAAGACCGTGATACAGTTTTATCGTAAGTAAGATAAGTCTGCATAAGATGAATGTATATACTGCTCATCATAACACCAAGCCCATAACATCGTAAAATACAGCATCAGAGCTCTCTCTTCCTGCCCGTAGGAACAGCAGGACCTGAAGTCACAATCGAGGCCAGTAGTGAAAGCAAGGGAGGGGCTGAGTAGATGTTTGTAGCCAGCTAACTTTACAAGCAGGGCTTGGACATGTTGAAATACTCTGAGCAGGAGGTTTTGTTCTGAAAGGCCAGACTGTTCTCACACACACTGTGAGCTTAGCAGTCATTCACTGCGCTAACACTAAGCACATGAACAGGCAACTGGTCAAGAGCCACTTTGCAAGCTTTTAATCAACATGACATGTTGTATGTGCACATGCTGTCAGTTGGACAGTAAACACGAACGTGTGCAAACACATACACATGTTTCGTAAGGCTGTACCCTGAAATGTATTGTGAGCATACACACACAGCACATTCAGACCTACCACAAACCCAGGGAAAATACATAAATATCTCAAACATGGAGCTATATACAAAATTAAGCACTGGCAAAATCGTTGGCTGCTCTTATAGAAGATGTCCAAACTCCTGGCAGTATGTCATGTAGCAAAGAAAACTTTATTAGAGCGGAGATACTCAGATCATAAAATGTGCAAGAAGAAACAAACAAGGAAACAGCAGGGAAATCAGGAAAGGTTATCTACGGGGCAGGCAAGTTCAAACAGTGAGCTTTTCTATCTGTGCCCTCTCTCTCTCTCATTCACCCCCCCAACCAGGCCTTTTATTTTGTGTTTTAAATGATCTCCCCAGTCCATCAAGAGTCATCAGTTCAAGTCATATTTCTTCTTCTTCTTAATTTCTCTGCCCACTACCACAAACTCCCATTAAATCATGCTTCCCCTCTCTCTCTCTCTGTCTCTCTCTGTTCTTTTTTGCTTTCTTTTGTAACCCAGCTGGTAACCACATGAACACCCTGAACGCCACCAGTAGCTGCAGTCGCTTGGAAGTCTCAGCAGTACATGGGGCATGCAGTTACATGGCTTCGTTTTACTCTTAGTCTATTCCCAACAGATATGTGTTTTTCCTCTCCTTATCTGCCTCCGCCTGTCTTCTGACCTCACCTACTCCTTGTTCCACCTGGCAGCTTGGGGATTTGGAAACGTAACAGTTCTATAGCCAGTCTTGTCCCAGCAAGACACCATCCTAATGGATGTTCAGAAACACTAGGACACTGTGGATAACGAGGCAGACTTTTAGAAAAGTTTTCCCATGCTTAACCACTAGAAAAACTCAAAATAGGCTCAAATTTACTGCAACTGTTCTGTTTCATTAAATATTTGATTCCTGGTTTCCATTGCGGAAAGACTGTAGTTCCGAGCAATGAGACCAAATTTTGTGAAGCTCCCCGTTAATTTCTTTAAGAGCTGAGTCAAGGGGGCCATGTGATTTTGTAGACCTGGCTGGTAGCCCAGTGGACCCTCTGTCATGCTTCTTTTCAGTCTGGAAAGCTTCTGTATTGAGTGATGAGACACCGATGTAGGCAGAGTCAGCCAGGGTCAGAAAAATAAAGAGCAGCACAGGCACAGGCACATGTTAGAAACGCCAAACAAGATCAACAACACAGTCAGCTGCTGAACTCAGCAAACTCATTTCTCTTGTTTTGAAGTTAGTTGGACGCTGTTTCGGTGATTTCATACTGACTAGCTGCTCCCCGTGTCCGCATGACTAATCATGAGATGTTGTGGAACTCTTTAAACTCCTTAAACTTGTTTTGCCTTCATAATCATCCATCGTTAGTTCATGAAACTGTGCTGTTTAGTTGGGAATGTTAATGTCACCAGTGAAAATGAATTCCCTGGCTTTTACTTGAACTGACAGTGTGGTATGTTGCCTTTTTGACCTATGACCCATTGAAATGATGCAATGTCTTCTTGCGACCTAGCACCACAGGTTACATACTGTATGTCTGCCTGCTGCAATCAGTGATTTTTCCTTCTAGTCATTTTTTGAAAGCATTTTTTAAGGGCAACTCAAACAGTATTTCACAAAAAGAGCAGAAACAAAAATAAAGCTTATTTTGTGTAGCAGTTGTTTTCTACTCTCTTATACTGTTAATCCTCTTGTGACCTCTTTGGGGGCTCCGGCCCCTTAGGTTAAGAATCACTGACCTAGAGTAATTGCAGGAAGTCCACAAGAAATGTCCTTCAATGAAGGGGATACAGACTCAAACATAAACAGTCCACCAGCTATTTCTAACTCCACATACTCTAACTGCAGGGTTATGTCATTTCAGTCAAGATGAAACATTTCTGTCCAATACGTTAACATTAATGAAGCTGTACAGTTTTTGTCTTGGACTTCACCTGAGGCATGACACCTGTGCTAAGCTAGCGGTATATCTGTCTTTGCTGCACTGTGGACCAGTGAAATATGGCTGTTTATGGCTGTGCGGTTTGGTTGGAATTACACACCACTATGTTGGTCTCAACTGCTTTGCCACTTCTTAAGAGGTCCCAAGGCGATTTTACCAAGACCAGGCTCGTTTATTGAGTGGTTGCTCTGTAACAGCTATATGGTTGAAGGTCCAATGGCTCATATTACTCATGGCTATTATGCACTGAAAGCCTGTCCTCTGCAGTGCAATAAAAGGTGTTACTGCACTTATGAATGGCTCCCTTCATACTGTATGTTTGTTTTATATATTGCTTTCTAATGTCAGTAAATACATGTACGTGGACTTTATTGGATCAAGTATCCAATCAATATTTCTCCTCCATCCTGTTTTCTGTTCGCCCATCACGGCCGACACTTATCTCTTTCACTGAGTGCCCCTGAGGGGAATCCAGCTTTCATAAACAATCATTAAATTCAGATTTCCTTTCACTTGTATTGTGTACATTTCTCTCTTTTTACTGTGACCAGAGGTCCGTGTGGTGAAGCAACGCAGCCTATCTGAATGTTTGCTCATCTCCTGTGTAATCAGAGTGGCAGTGTGGTGCTGTTGACTGGACGTCTCTTATCAGATTGTTGGGCGGATGGAGATGAAAGCTGACCTCTAGTCCCCTCTGAGCCAGCAGACCATGGTCTCATGGAGATGTGGCCCACTGCTAATAGCAGGCTACAACTCCCTTGAGAATCGGGATTTCCATGATGCTCAGTGCCAAATTAATATTAAAAAAAAAACTACAGCTGGATTTCCAGAGGGAAAGAGCGTTCTCGTTTTGCAGATTTGTTTTTGATCACAGTTACACTTACATTTCCTGGATACAGCAAGCCTAAAAGTTTAAATTTAGAATGTGGCCTTAGCCCCTGTTTGTGGTAGCAAAGTCCAGCTGTAGGCTACTTCAGCAAGTACTCTGTCTTCTGGGTTTACCCCAAGTCTAGTCCTGCCTTGGTATGCTCTCTTGGCCACTGTGACCTGGGCCAACCCTGAGGATAGTCAGAGACCTGGAATAGAGACTGAGCAAGAGGTAGGGCATTGAGTTTAAAGAGGGAAAAACAGAGATATGAAAATAATCTATGAATAGCATGAGTATACACTTACGGGTAATCAAATACTGTGATTACCTTGTACCCAAGAGGCATTTGTTACTCATCATTAGGGCTATTCTACCTGTCTATTTCTATTTCCATCTGCAGGCTATGTGATGTCTACAATATCTAGCCAGGCTCATCATTAGCCCATTATAGGCCGACACGCAGCCAGGCATGTTTCATTTCAATGCTACTCCAGGCTAATGAACAAGTATCGATTTATCTAACAATCACAGTAACTGCAAAGAGCTGAATTAATTTGGTGTAAGTGACTCACTCTTGGCAACAAACTGCTCTTGCCCCTGCTTTCCTCCTCACATCCTGTGACACACACACACACACACACACACAAACGCACACTGTCTCTCTCATCCCTGTGGCTATGTAAGTAATCCTGACATTAACAGATCAAAAGCTGCAGCACAGTGTAATGTATATACCCACCTACTCACTATTGGAGCTCACCGGATCCAACATGTACTCTCTGTAGTTGGTTCTGCCTCTAAACACTGACATAATACTGAGGGTTTGTTAAACAAACAAACAAACAAACAAAAAAGCTCAATTTAAATAGCTTGAATTGAATTACATGTCAGCATAATGAAAGGGCAATATCATCAGACTTATCTGCTGGTCTGACAGTGAAGTAAAATATGCTTCCACACTGCACCCATGTGGCCAATTTTATGTACTGAAAGCCTACAATGTTTGATGTATAGAGCAATTTGAAGCTTGAATTTTAAGAATGACTTGACAGTCTGACAATGCCTTCAGGCTAATTTGGCACCAGTTAATTTTAAGATTGTATTTCAAATGTAAGGTATGGCTCTGCTAAGGCTTACAGACAGATTGCTCTGATATTCATCTAAAACAAAGTTGGACTATTCAAACTAAGAAAGCTGAGATCACTAGACCCCCCTGACAATCTAAATTTAATAATGTTATCATTGTGCAAAACTTGTGGCACTGGAAGTAGTCGCAGTTGAGGGAGCAGAGACTTTTCACCAGTTGTAATTTATCAAGCAATAAACATTAAACCTGAAATTGTAATTTAAAGCTTTTTTCATGTAATTACACACAATTTCCTCATAGGAAGTGAGGCAGTGCTGCTACCCACGCTCCCCCTCTGCAACTACAAATCAATGTAACTACTTGCTCACATGAAAGTTAAACAAATTACAAAATGAAGAGCTTCCATTTGTCTGTCTCTAGTGCTAGACAAATGGAAACACAGAGTATGGCTATAGCATTTAAAGCTGGTGGCAGCCCCATAGATTACAACTGTAATTGGTCTGTGGTTTGCTCTGAGGATATTCCCAGGCCTGTCCTGACTGCGTCTGTCACTGGGTGTAACAGTTCCCCACCTCACTGTGTCGCCTGCTCCGATGTAACAGCAGACGAAGTGCAGGCTGAGTCAACAGACCACACAGACTTGCGGGAAAACATTGTGCAGCTCCATTAGATTGGAGGAATAAGAAAGTCATATCCACCTTGCCCACACATGAAAATCGCATGCAGACAGGCATTATTTCCTGACAACCATTTTTCGGTACATGTTGCACCACACACTCACTCAACCACACTTTCCTGTCTCTGTGTGTCCCACAAATGTGCACGAATAGCCACTGCCACTCAGCAGTAATTATGCATGACAGTGAATACAGTGAATACAACTGTCAATTACTGAATCTAAAGCAAATACAAACACACCTGGTGGGTGAATCTCACCCACCAGGTGAGAAAATATCAGCATAGACAGAGTTTGCCTTCATAAGCAGTTATGAAGCATATACATACTTGAGTGACACTGATTCCCCAGCAGGTGGCAACATTAACCAATTTAATTTCCACCTTCCACCAGACAGTGCAGTCATTTCAAGGAAACTGTGTGAATGTATTTGGAACAAAGGGATGAAGGATGTATGACAGAAAAGTGAAGACATGATGATGTGACATGAGATCACGGATAGAGAGTGTATATTGATTCAAATAAGCTTACAAAGCTAGAGGATAAAACGCCAAAACCAGAAGAGCAGGAAGGAAGGGAGGAAAGAAGGGAGGAAGAAAGAAGAAAGAAAAAAGAAAGAAAGAAAGAAAGAAAGAAAGAAAGAAAGAAAGAAAGAAAGAAAGAAAGAAAGAGACATAGAGCGATGAATCTATCCCCCCTTCCAGCCACATGCCCACATGCCGAGGAGGGCATGGATAACTGAGGTTAGAGGTCTGGGGGGAGCTGGGGGGGCAGTTGGCGTGTGGAAGGCAGACAAGGGCAGGCAGGGGCAGAGCCAGGAGAGTAAACTATGCCCCGGAGCATAGACGGGTGGAGTGGACCATGATCCTCTGGTGTGGTACGACCACCTGTTTGTCTGTCTGTGTGTCTGTCTGATCTGGGCCAGAATGGCGTGATCTAGTGCTTAAGGTTGACAGCTCCAGTGTACACTAAAAACCAGTCAAAGATAAAGCTGAATATACTATAGGTCATGATTTAATGTCCTTATTTTACATCTAGATGTACAAGCTGGTTTTGCAATTACATAATGCCTCTGTGTGCACAAAGTGTCAAAAAAAATGGACAAACAAATGGAGGGAGGCAAAATGCCACATCTGGACTATACTGTATACGCTGTCTGCGTAAGCAAAGTGCACTCAGCAGAAACAGTCCAATTTCAACTCAGACATACCGTAAGTTTGACTCAAGGCAACAAACACACACAGGCGTCCACATACTCAGACATACCCACACAGAGTGGCGAGGGCTTGCAAGGGTGTTGAGTGAGGGGGTCAGGGATCAGACTCTGCAGCTGCAAAGGGCACATGGGAGCCCAACTCTACCATCCTCAACCATGAAGACATGCACACACACACAGTGGGCAGACATAGATAACCACGCAGTACATTTATGATGGTGATGTGCAATCAGAAAATCAGCATACCCCTACACACTCACACACAAGCAGACATGGTGCCGAGAGACACTCAGTACATTTGACAGCATATTGCAGATAGAGAGATAAAGGAGGCAGCTCAAACTGCAGCTACCTGACACCAGAATAACATGTACAGGATTATATACTGCAATGTGGACACTGCGTTTAAGGTCAAGGAGTAAGATAGAGGGACAGGATCGCAGACAGCGAGAAGAAGGGCAAAGGTTAGGGAGCAATTATCAAAATGAAGTCAAGCAGATGGTAGCATTGACAAACAGATGTCCAAAATGGCTTTCTTGGCAGAAATCCCAGCCATAACTATCATGTTTGTCATGATCAGGCTTATCTGTCAATCAGCCACAGTTTGGAAATTGAACACATCATCATAAATCAATCAGTAAGCTGAATCTGAGAGATCGAGTTTGGGTTAAGAGGCTTGGACCACAGCTTAACAAATCTATCCCAAGAGCTCAGTCATTGACAGTATCACTTCTTAGATAGTAGATAGTCCCACTGTGCTTGTTCTGAAGTCCATGTAGTTTCAATGAATTTCAATAAATTACATTTAATAATAAGTTAAGATTCTTTTGTACATTTAGGATTTTGCTAGGATTCTATTCTCAAGGGAGTATGTGTGGAGCAGGTGATAGTTTGAAGCTATAGGAAAGGCACATTCTTGACTGTGTAATTGTATACAGCAGGTGTTAGCTGTAAGTGTGGCCCTGCAATTGCCTGTTGGAAATGTCAGCAACAATATTTAGCATTTCACTGCTGTGTATTCCCTTATTTCCTCCTCTATTTTCTGGTTAAGACCTTAAGTTGCATTTATTTAAGTCACAAACACAAACACTTGCTGCTGCCTTTGATGTACAAAACCACAGCAATGAATTTGATTGGAAAAAACTTGAGTGTTCATTTATTGGCATTCTGTGGTGCTCAACAACAGGTTTGTCTTTCCAAACAAACCATAAACTCCCACTGACACCATAGGCCTTACTGTTTAATCAACATTACATTTTTTACTGTTATTACTACAGCCGTGGGTGAGTGTGTCTGGTTAAATGAATTATTGGCATCAATAAATTGGCAAAATAATGGTTCTGTGTGTGTGTCTCTCTCAAATACACACACATGTCATCAGTTAGATTAGATTCTTGCCTTTTATAAATCTGGTGCCTTTTACAACACACTTCCATGCTCTGTCAGTTCACCTACAATTCAGGAAACAAACTATTCAATTATCTGTTGTGTTGAAGCGCTAAGCTGCTGTGGCTCAAACTGTAGACCTACAGTGTGTATGGCTGTGGGATGTCTCTGTTACCTGACAAACTATCCAACCATGATGGCCATGTGTATACATTTTTTAGCAATGTCCTAAAGTAATAGTATTGTATACTGTATATATATGAATATGTTTTGTTTTGGTTTTTTTTAAAAAGAAACAGGCACAATAGTTTGGCCCAAATCCTTTGAGACAGGCCAAAATATGCTCACCAGAGCGCTGCTAAATAGAGATGATTCTTGTCTTGACTGGGCCACGTCTTCATCTTCAAATCTAGCCAAATCTGGAAGCCAGATCCAGTTCCATGCATCATCACTCAGTGACAATCAGACTGAGCCGGCCAGAGATATCTACGCTGTGCTAGACATTTGATTGATTGCTATCTTTTACGACTTAAGAAGATATAAAGTAGGCCTATATGTGCATATACAGTTTTGAGTAAGGTTTGGGTGTTGCCCTAGCCTTAAGGCTGCGACCTAAGGGCCAGGGGTCAAGCAACAGACACTAATAAAAAGCTATTTCTGAAAGTAAACAGTTTCTTTAATACATCCTCAGAACTTCTGTCCTACATGTATATTTTGTCTATATATGCATTAATTGCTAAGTTGCTAAGGAATGTGTGTGTGTGTCTGGCAGCGTGAAGTGTGTATGGATGTATGGAGATGGGTTGGTGGGTGGCTGGGGGGACTTTCCCTTCATTCTGTAGCTCTTCCGTGCAGAGGCCGCATTCCCAGCACCACTCAGGGGGCTCCAGTGAGCGAGCCACGACACCAAACCCACCCGGAATTCTAGGAACGTTTTCCCTGTGGTTTCAGGTTACCACATACACACACTGAGCACAGATCACAGGAACACACACAACACCCTCCACAGTAGTGTACTGTACTTTTTTTGTTTGTACAGAGTTGGATTTGTTAGCTTTCCCTCTCTCCTCCCGTGCCTGTCATTCATTTTCATTTTAAACTCGCAGACTTATCCAATGGGTTGGACAACAACTTGGACTGACCTTAAACTTGCATTTGGAGTCAAACCCGACATGTTGCTCACATTCTCACTCTGATGGTAAATACCACATGCTGAAAACTTAAACTTGTACTCACATTCACACTAAAACTCTACAGGGAGAGTTGTCAGTGCTCACTTCAGGCCTCGTATTCAAACGTACAGGTACACAATGCATCACACAAAAGTTCAGCTCAAATTCAGACAATCAAGCTCTAACTGACAAAGTCTGCTGTATCCCCCAGGAAAAAGGATAACAATGTCCCTAAAAATAGTCACTGCAGAGAGTGGTTCAGCTCTGTAACTCAGATGTGATCATGTTGATGTGTGTCGAGTGTGTGAATGTGTAGTGTATAGAACGTGTGCTGTCTGTGGGACAGAGAAATAGTGTGATAGTCTATGAGGCCGTAATCCCGTGTCCACACAGCTATGAGCTGCGTGTTAGGATCAAAGCAGAGGTTTGAAGGTGGATTTTCTCTGCCTTTGAACAGCGTTGAAATGCACACTGAACTGAGTGAGTGTGTGAGTGTGTATTACTGATATGGTAAGAGTCAAAAATATGAAGCTTTTATCATAACATGGGCTGCATTAGTTGAGAGCTAGTTTTATTTTTCTATGTTTTAAATGCACTAAAAGTCACACTTCACAACTTCAAAAGGTGTCAAACCTACGGCTTACTTTACGGCCACCACTTTGATTCCCACTTCTAGAAATTCAGGTAGAAAATCACATAAGTCTGGGCCGCCAGTATAGAAATATGATGCATATTGTAACCTTTGATCTTGCATGTTATGTTAAAAAGCAGAAATTAAATTGAAATTCCCACACGAGGGGAACAGACTCTGTTGACACAGGCAGAGACAGCTCTAATATTGCGACACCATGATAAGAATCACAGAGCGTTTGCCGAGAAACAGCGAGCGCTTCATTGCATAGCTGTGGTGTCTTCCAAGAGCAATTTTATGACACAAGATAAGATTGCCTCTAAAATTCAGGGTTCGTCCTGGAGGACTTATTGTTGACTGTTCTGTTTTACACGTAACATTTGGGTGGTGTGGTGGTAATCTGCGCAACGGCACATAATCAGTGGTGCTGACATCACATTTTCTGTGGGTTTTGTCAATTGTTCACTGGTATGGTGGGGACAGAATGCGTGTCAAACTGTGATACAGAAATGCTCGGGAGGCTAACACAAGCCTTTCAAACGCACACCCACGCAGGATAATGACGTACAAACCACTACTGACTGGCACCCAGACACGCTACCAGAGAGGACTTCAAACAGGCTCATAGGGGCAATTAAGCCAAAAAGACAGAGGGTTCTCCTAAAGCCACTGCTCCCTACTGCTGCTGACCTACATCCCTTATTTTTTTCCTCCATCCGTCCATCCATCCATCCATCCATCCATCAGTTCATCTCTCCTTCTATCCATTGTTTTCTCATCCATCCTTCTTTTCCCCCTCTCCTGCATGTCTATCTCCCTGTTTCTCATCCTTCTTACCCACTATGAGTTTGATGCTGTGCCAATGGGCCAGCACTGAGGTTGGTGAGTGCACTTTGTCAACCTCACCCAGTAGGAACTGCTCCAGTAAAACATGCCAGCCTATTGTGGCATTTTAATTATATTAGCTCTACCCACTCCACCGGCTGGACACACAACAGAAGGGAAAGGCTGTAAAACTGTGTCCCTTCCATAAAAGTGATGATAGTAAGACTGAAAGAAGCTGGAGGGAAATTTCGCAAATATACAATGTGGACAAGGCACACCATAAAACCAAAACTTGAGGAGGCTGAAACACATAAACACGTTTCAGTCAGAGGCATGTTAAGTCCCAAACTGGGAAATAATTGTACAGTGAGGCCAACACAATCACACTTGCTTACAAACAACTGCAAAAACTATCCTTTAACACATTGTTTTCCCCTTTTTCTTGTGTATAGTGACACATTTAGAAATACCATAACTCCAGACTCTCACAATCCAAGCATCTCAGCAGAGAGAATAAATAACTGACAGTTACTGTAATATGATCACCGTTGTTTTCTCTTTCGGTTACATGCACACACACAACTGCACACACACACGCACGCGCACACACACACACACACACACACACACACACACACACACACACACACACACACACACACACACACACACAAACACAGAGAAGCAGGCCCAAGAAGAGAGAAAAGTCTAAGCAATGTAGCAATGTAGAGCGGGTCATGCTGAGGTCCTAGGCAGCAGCCCAGGGTTATGGGAAAGGGATGGGCCACTGAATCACAGCTAAGGACAAAAAGAAGAAAGGGATTGTGGGGGGGCAGAGGAAGGACTGAGAAGTTTGTCGCAGATGTCAAATGCAAATGGGAGAGGTAAAAGGGCAAATGCAAGAGAAAAAGAAACAAAAGGGTATAACGTCTATATTTCCATGGGTCTTCGTACTACTTCTCTAATGTCAACTGTTCTCATGACTCAGTTGCCACCCCAACATGTTTGGCTTCATGTCTACATTTTAAAAAAGAAACAGATTTAACAGACCGAACTTCTGCTGGTGTTTTGCTGTGACAACACAGGCTTGAGGCAGTGTATGTCCTTCCTCTGTGTATAGTAATTAATTTATTGTCCTCTCTGCCAGAGTTTCATTTTCAAGTTCCCTTGCACTTGGATTTTTCAAGCTCCTCTGACCCAAGAGACTGACACAGAGAAGGTAGAGGAGAAAAAAAAGCTATGGCTTGATGGGACAGGAAGAAGGAGAGAAAGTGAGCGTGAGTCTGAGGGGTGAGGGCTTTGCCCGATGCAGTGCTCTCACTGCTTCTCCCTGCAATAACAGAATGGATTCCAGATGTCACAATGATAAACAAATGGATTGTCATAACCTTATAAAAATGCAAGGCATTCAGAAGCACTCACACTGCTGTATTGTCTGTGGTACGTCCCATTGAGCTAATCCAGAACTTTGGAATCATCCCTGAAATATAGTGATGAGTTATTAGTTCTTCCCAGTTACTGAAGAACACACACACACACACACACACACACACACACACACACACAGAGCAATCTCACCACAATTTGAATTTGACACACTCTTGTACCCTGGAGTTTCAGCGCACAACCATTTCGAATCAACTTTGCAAATATACTGCAGGAAATTGAAAAAAAATAAAATAAAAAGTTGAATTTGGATTTGACCCTTGGGTTGAAATGAATGTCTCCTCACATAGGTCAATACAGAGAGAGAAGGAAGAGGGCTGACCAATGAGCATTATAATTTCTTACTGCTGACATACTTGGCTGGAAGAGGATTGTTTCCTTCCCTCCCTACAGAGAATACTCTCTACCTGTATACAGTGTGTAAATCAGTTCAATAGACTGTGAATCCCAAAAGAGTCTGTAAGCCAGAAAGTGCTGATGAACTGCCAGACTCCATCTGAATCATTTCTGAACACATGCACTGTATTTAGAGCTTAGGCAAAATTAAAAACAGGGAGACTACTTTATTCACTTGCCTCTATTTCTTTTACTTCTTTCTTTTATAAAATCAGCTTGGAATCTAAACAGTAGCGCTCTCCTGGTTCATGTCATAGAATAAAGCGATTCTAAGGCTACAGGAAAACTAAATGCAAGCCCACCGTGTGCTAGAAATGCCTCTCAGAGTCATTGCAATAACTTTCATTGTTGAAGCAGATTTGCTGCATGAGCTGCATTTGAAAAACAGTAAATCCAGAAATAAAATCACAGTAAACACAGATTACACAGTAAACACAGTTACACAACAGATCTCAGCTGTGAGTGGTTTAACACACAATGACTTTGCATTCTATGCAGGTTGCAATTTACTTGTTTAAACCATGGCCTCTGCTTCATCGGACTGTCTTTTGTCTCTTCTGATCCAGTTATGCACCTGATTTAATGCTCTTCATAAAAAGGTAGAGGTGGCTACAACCAACACAGGGGCTGCCCACTCATCACCATTCCTTCTTTTCCATCTAATAAGCAGCACTTGCAGTGCTCTTCTTTCTGGATCCTGACACCAATGACAGCGTGTGTCCAACGTGATCCCCACCACCGGCAACAAATATCTGTCCATAATCAGATTGGTGATGGTTAAAGGAGTTTTGTTACAGACTGATCCTGGAACTCATGAGCAAAACTGGGAACTACAGCCAGAGGTGAATTACCTTTATTTGATATCTGTCCTGAATTTAATATTATTTCACCTAAATTTGCCATTCATACCTAAATATTTGTTGTTTGGTTGTGATTGGGTGAAATTTAACAATACGTTGTTTTCTACCAAAATCCTGAGTGAGGTTACTTTCTCATGTGTGGAGGTGATCCTGGTCTTAATGATGTCAAATAGTGGCTACAGCCTGCAGCATTGTTTCATGACCTGCTGCTCTAAGTTTGTGACAAAAGCTTCTCAAAGGGGTAAGAAACAACAGGAATGGTAATTAACATGATTAAAGTGAGAAGAGATTGCAACTGATTATTTCAGTTTCTGATAAGACTACCACAATAAATTTACGCTAACTAGCAAATCTAAATACAGAACGTGGTAAGTTGGGTTTATCTTTTCTTCTGGAAAAGATGGTGCAAAGTATTCACACATGTGATGTTGTAAATGTTCAGAGATGTTTGAACACATGCCAACACGCACTTTTGGTTGTAAGTACAACTGTTTGCCCCCCGCTCACCCTTCTGTCATCAGATGCTGAATAAAGAGAAGAAGGGAATTTCAATCCCCAGTGCCTTTGATGTGCTTTGATGTATTACAACATACAAGTGTGTATGTGTGTGTGTGTGTGTGTGTGTGTGTGTGTGTGTGTGTGTGTGAGTGCTCTCACATGGATGTGTGTCTTCTTGCCGGAGCACATTATGATTGTGTCTGAATGAATAACCCCTCCAGCTGTTGAATAGCATATGGATTTTGTGTGGATTGATATGTGTGTGTGTGTGTGTGTGTGTGTGTGTGTGTGTGTGTTCTGCATGTGGGAGAAACCCTCCAATCCCTCAAAGGCTTTGTGTGCCCACCACACAGGAAGTCAGACTATGACATGAACTAACATGATGGCAGCTTATCATGTTCATTTCGGTCACACCATGTGTCTTCTTTGCTGCCTCTCACTATCTACCCTTCTCTCATCTCCTTTGCAGTTCTCATGCAACTTTCCCAGGCATGGTGTGGTGTGGGCAGTGGCAGAAGTCGTGGCAGCAATGTCCAAGTCTTTCCCATGCAGCCTCATAGGAGGGTCTTTGTTTCCCCCTTAGGCTTTGGGGGTCCCCACGGCAGGGCTGTGCCCCACTCCACTGACTCCACAATGGGTCTTTATGCTGCCAAGCCCCCCTCCCCAATCACTCCACCATGCTTCCCTCATCAGGGGCACAGGGAGGCACAGGGGGCACCACGGCACCAAAACGCCAACCCCTTTCATGCCCTGTCCTGCCCCTCTCTCTCCAATACATGCCAACAGAGTCAAATACAGTGAAGGAGGTTTGCTGAATAGCCACAAGCCAATCTGAGCAGTTTATGAGTGGTGCCAACTGTCTCAGTAGGGCACTGTTTTCTTATTCAACCCAAGAACACTTGACACCACAAGCAAAGACCTGGCTCACACCAGGGAGTGTGTGATAACACACTGTTACAACCCATTAGCAGTGTCGTTGAAAAACTAGTGGCTTTGGTAGAAAAAGTGACATGCATTCACACACACACACACACTCACACACAGAGAAAATAAAGAAATAAAGAAGTGGCTTTAAATACAATACAAAGAAGCCGTTCCTTGACAAATTTAGTTAGAGATATGGCTGCCTCGCCCTGTGTTTATGCTCATATGTTCCTGATCATGGACCAAGCACACACACATTGGCTGCCTACTGTAATTTGTGTGCTGACACACTGTCACAGGCCCTGATGAATGGGTGGTCTGCTCGATATGTCTCAGCCATTGGCAGATCCTCTGCAGTTGGGAAGGGTAGGGGAGTATCGGGCCAGGAGAAGAGAAGAGAAGAGAAGAGAAGAGAAGAGAAGAGAAGAGAAGAGAAGAGATCCAAAATAAAATAATAATAAGCTGCCTCAGCTAAATCTGTAACAAACTGCTTTTTGCCTATAATTGACAATAGCAAAATGAGTGTGACACATCTGCTCATGTGCCTAATGTCTTCCCATGCATTCATGTAAAGTTTAATGTATGGTTTAACCCATCAAACAGACAAGGGCCAAAGAGTCCTGCAAACACTCAGAGTGGATCATGGGGAAAAGGCATCCCCAGACCACTGTCTTCCTCTGTCAAGGCCAATACTGGCAGTGCCAAGAGCTGAGGTTGCCATGGTAATGGGAGCCAGTTTTGGGCCACCACAGAAGGGAAGGAGAGCATAACCTTGTCATAATTGCGGACTGAGTTTCTAGTGTTTAAGAAACAGATCCAGCAGGGGGAATCAGTTACAGACTTGCACTGGCTCAGTCCTCCGCATCATTTCTGTGTTCTCCTCATGCTGACTGAGAAACACATAACCACACACACACACACACACACACACACACACACACACACACACACACACACACACACACACACACACACACACACACACACACACACACACACACACACACACACAGAGAGAGAGTAAGTACTTAAGTCTCTGAGAGATTCACCCAAAACCATAAACAGCAAAATGGCTCTGGATCCACACCTATAAATCAGCACAAAATAGAAACCTCATAAATATACTAAAGAGAAAAAGAAAGGCACAGATAACAGCTCATTAACTGAATCTAATACAAAGGAGAGGAGAGGAGAGCATAGCAAATATTTGTTCTGTCTGCATTCACTCAGTGTGGAGATGGATTTAATAAATTCCTTATTTCCACATTGATTAACAACAGCCAGACACACTGACTAACACACCCTGACATTATCCTACATAGGCACACAGACACATGCAGAGAGGGTCTGTCTGTTGCTTTTTCTCTAATCTAAATGTATTCAAAACTCAGAGCTATCAAATCTCAGGTGGAACTGGAAGGACCGGTCTGAAAGACGCACACAAGCCAGAGTCTACTGTCATTTGTAGAAAATGAAAGACCTCATCTCTCCAGCACTGCCAAAAAACCTGTTTATGCAACAAATGGCCACAGCAAAGCAGTGTAACAAGATACAAAATGTTGCCTAATCATGAAGAACAAACAGCAGTGGTGCTCATAATGCCGAACGCCAATCATTCTTATTCAAACTGAAAAGAACAATGGATTTTGGGCAAATAAGGGGACAGTAATGTTCATACTGAAAATACTCTTTCATTTTTTATTTCCCAAACAAATCCTCACTTGTGATGACAGCAGATGAAAGAAGCAAAAGAAAAAGATCTGATTTGTCGAGAAGTTTGGTTTGAATTTCTTATATCAGAGAGTAACATCACTAATATGGTTATTTATAGTTCAGGTTTAGAGAGAATGTGTGTGTGTGTGTGTGTGTGTGTGTGTGTGTGTGTGTACCTCTCCACCACATCATCTCCGCTCCAGCATGTGGAGTCGTCCACTACATTCTCCCCTTCGCACAGCATCTCTGGTAACGCTGCAAAGAAAGACTTGTAGCGCTGCAGGTACATCAAGAACTCCCTAAGAAAGAAAACAGACATGTGTGGAAAGGGAATAGTGTGATTTGAATACATACTGTACCATATATCTTTCTTTATCACTGGCCATGTTGGAAAATCTGGTAAATGTATTGTGTTACTGTGACATAAGTGGCCACATCTTTGACATTAAACAGGTGTCTGCATTCCACTTGACAATACATGCATGTGATAAAGACACCTCATGATACTGGTGGTGGCAGAAAATGAGTGACCACACATAAGTCCACACATTTTTCTCTACTCCGCCGTGCGGTACAGTGCATGCTTCACCAGATCTGCTAGCACATGTTATCGATATAGATGCTTTTCATCTCGAGAAAAACAATGGCATGATATTTTGATCTGACACATATTGTTGCCACCCATGAGGCTGAGCGAAAACAGCAGGGGTCGTGAGAGGTTATATGCTGAGTCAGACAGTGTCGGGAATCAATGTTCCAGACTAACAGACGATATGAATAAAGGTGGTTTTGTAAGACATGAAAAAATGCATGAGTCACCCAAAACACAAAGATGATCAACTGTTAAATTAAATAAAAACGTCACAAGTATCTACACCGGTCAAAATATGAGCTGTCACTACTTGATGGACTGTGTGAGAGAAATAAGTCTCTTGGGTTCATGCTTACCTAGAGAGCGTTCTCAGACTATGTTTATTGTTCTTGGAGGGTTTCAGGGGGAGCGAGCTGGGAGTGATGGGAGTTGAAGTCCAGGGGAGATTGTTGCAAGCAAGGAGGATGCAGGGATGTGAAAGTGTGGGGGTGGAGTGGGGGTGGGGGGTGGGAGAAAGAAAAAGGAAACAAAAGGACAACATGACAGGACACATGGGGAGGAGGGAGAAAAGACCAGTCAGTTGACCCTGGAAGAGAGTGATTAATCATGCACATGCAGAGACTGGCCACATCACAAAAACATCAATAACCCGTTTCTCCCCACACCACAGCACACCACACCACACCAACAATTAAACCAGTACTGGTATGTAATATACAGTATGTTAAGTCAGTAAATAAAAACACAAGCAAACATCTGCAGATGTGCAAACAGTTAAAAAATCCACAGGGAAGCCAAAGACAGTTCTGCTGTACGATTTTACATTTTTCCCCACTAAAACGAAACATAAATGTTGCTCTACCATATCATGTTTCATATTTTTCAGCAGTACACTATTCTCCATTTACTGCAGTGGGTGCTGCCAGGTCTCTGAAGTGGTCAGTGCTCACATGTGCTCTGGTCAGGGTTGGCAGCAGGCAGGGAGTTGGATTGTGTTGTCATGAATGGCGGTGGCAGTGCCAGGCCAGACCTGTCAGCTAGGCTGGCATCAGTGCAGTGATTCATGGTTTGGGACAAGGTCAGACAGGCAACGCTGCAAGTGTGTGCCTCAGTGTGTGTTTTTGTGTGTGGTGCTATTTAAGCCGAGGCTGGCTGGTGTACAGAGCTGGTGGTATGGCCGTCTGGGTAAACAGGAAATTGTTGGTCCGTCAAGATTAATCTTACCCACAGTCCCCCTTGCCTGTAGCTGGGCACATCACTGCTAGCTGCGGTGGGTATGGGAGGGCTGCCTCAGAGGCCAGGTGGAGGGCATGGGCCTTAGTGCCAGGCACTACATTTACTGTGTGTGTGTGTGTGTGTGTGTGTGTGTGTGTGTGTGTGTGTGTGTGTGGGACGTATGTTGTGTTCAACTAACCATATGAAGAAAGCAAGAACTGATGGCAGCTGTGAGTAGACATGGGCCAACTCCTCAGGCTGTGTCATACAGACCTGACCAGTTTTCATTTTACTGAATTTTACTTTCCATCAGGCCGATTATCTACCAGTGAAACTAATTAAGAAGCAAAAAGGTTGTATTTGCCAGAAAAAAAAGGAGGCATTTTGATTTACAACTGGCAGCAGTAAAGCTTTGAATCAGACTGAATCATTGCTTTTCTTTGTCTTACCTCCTCAAGTGGGCGAGCTGCCCCAGCCACTGCTCTGGTAAAGGTTGGGAGGGAGCGGCAGATGGAGTAGGAGACGATGAGGTCACGCTAGAGGTTGTGACCTCTGGGCTAGTAGGCTGCATGCCTGTAGGTTCCCCAGTAGTCAGGCCACACACCTTGTCCACCTGTGGGGAGCATAGAAAACACACACACACACACACACACACACACACACACACACACACACAAACACCTGTTAAGCTAGAAAAACATATAACAGCAGGGGTGGAGCTGCAGGGTTGCTTCTATAAACCACCAATTGACACCTGCACAGATGAAAGCATACAAACACAAATAAATTATTCAAAGTGGACTTATTTATTTCAGAGTGACACCGGCACGTTCCAATGAAGAATGAATGATTGCAGGGTGAAGGGAGGTGAAAAGGGTTATGGAACAGAGAAATTCAGAGTAACGGACAACGTGGGAAAACAGCGGGCGTGAAGCGAGAGATGTGATGAAAGAAAATGGTGTGATGAGTGAGTTATTGCCAGGAGGGCTGACGGTAAATGTAGAACATTCCACTACCTCATGGAGGTGAATACATGTGCGCTCAGTTGGCAACGACGGCAAGTACCTCCAGTGGGCTATTAAAGCCAGCAGCGGAGAGGAGGAGACAGCAGGGTCAGGAGAATGAAGGGGCGTGTGCTTCAAACCAGGAGGTAAAATCAATGACATCTCATTGGCTTAAAAGCATCTGGGCAGCGTTATTAAGTGGTCCTCAATTAGCCAGAGAGACAGAGTGTAATGGCTCTTGCACGCTGGACTGAATAGCTCCTCATAGTGATCAAAGTAAATACACTGCTTTGTCCAGAGGGATGCGTCATTCTACTGTGTAAGGGCATCCAACAGGACTACGAAATATGTGACAGCACAGTTTATTTATTACTAGTTTAGAAAAGGAAGCCTTACAGTGAGGCAGTGGGAATAATTCAGTCTGACTTCATTGAAGCAGAGTGGCCACCTCATTCTTAGTGATGTTTTCATACATACAGTAAAGCACACCTAGACTTTTCTCCTTTACGTCACCGGTTTTAAATGAGCTGAAGATGATTTTTTTTTTAATTTTGCATATACACCGTGGGGAGTACAATGACTTACAATAAACACAAGATCAGAAGTTGGTCGCTCGTCCTATGCTCAATGACAGTCTATTAAACAACACAATAATTAGCTCCAATGCTAATGCTGCAGATGTGCTCAGGACATTGCTATCAGTAAAAACAACACAATTTTCTCACATTGTTAGACACAGTGCCACGGCAACGGCAGTGTTTAGGACGATGTGTGAGGGGCCTGAAAGCATGTGTGTTTAAATGGCTGCTTGAAGTGTTGTGTCCACGTGCTGGGTGGTAAGTAATTCTGGAAGCAGCTGAAACGTATGTAAAACAGGCACAAAATATGTCTTGCCAGCCTGCTAAAGATACACTTTCCCTCCAGGGTGAAGCACATCAGTCATCTCATGTGTCTTATAAATTGAGTTTAAATGGAGGTTTTCATATAATAGCTAGCCATTCCTGAGCAGTGGAGTAGGAACCAAAGAGATGCTTTTGAACAGTAGAACTTACAACCTGAACATTTTTCTTCCTCATTGCACTGTTTGCACTTCACTCTTCACTCTGGCCTTTCTCTCCTACTTTTTCTTTACGACACTCTGGTCTTAAATCCTGTCTTAAGGCAGACGCTGGGCACGGGGAAAGTTGTTTTATTGCATTAACCTTAACTCCCTCTGGACCCATAAAACATGCTCACATGTGGTAGAGCAGCTCACAGCCACACGTGCACATGCAAATATGCCACACACACACACACACACACACACACACACACACACACACACACACACACACTCACACACACACACACACACATTACATTGTGGTGGTGAGAAAAGATAGAACATCACAACTGTTTTGTCCATGTAGCCTCTCAACACTAAGCCAAATGCTCTATGCAGTTGCTGCAGTACTTCTGCAGACAATTACTGTTTAATTCATTTGCATACCGTATGCACACAATGATGTGTTCAGACATTTATTACAACACTTGTAAATGTTAAAACCTGTAAAATGGTTTTACGAAACAAAGTTTGCACAATTAGACTATTTGAGCAAGAGTAAAGGAAACAAGGATACTCTAAATCCTCAAATTTTGTTAATTAATTCTACATATGCTACTTTATATTCAGTCCAGCATTATCAGCACCAGCAAGTATGCTAGTGTTTGTAGCAACAAAATAAAATTAACCAGTAAAACACTGATTCCAATAAACAGTAAAGCTATAAATGTCAAAGTTGATTCATTTTATCTGGCAAACTTACTTAAACCTGTTCATTAACTAAATGCATGAATATTTGGCCAGTATGGCAGAGAGTGTCGAAGTGAACCATAGGCCTCTTCCTTATTTAGCAAAACTCCATTTCTATAAAATAAATTCCTGAGATATTTCTGAGACAACATACAGTACCATGACATCATGTCCAGACAGTGTTTGGGAGGTCTACACTCCTGTGTGTGTGGAAGAGTGTGTGTGTTTGTATGAAAGTGGTGGAGCAAGCAGACTGTGCAAGAGGCAGGTGTGCAAAGGGCTGAGCAAAGCCAAGACTGGTCTGTAAGAATGAAGTTCTTAGTTGAGGAAATAGTGTGTTTAAAATTTCTTTCTTGAATGTTTTATCCACTTTTTTTCTTATTTCACTGCATTCTTTAAATTCTAGCCTAATTATTTTGGTTGGGACTCTTGATAGATCATCCTGGGTAGATCAACTACCCCCCCCCCAACTACAGACCCTCCAGAGGTCTCCATCAAAAAACTAACAAGGTGAGAGGGACTGAAAACAAAACACAGAACAGAGGAGCCATTCACAAATGCACCTAAGCAAACATAAGCACATAATAGCACAGCCATGCAGTATGCAGAAGAAAATATATGTCAAATATCTACAAAAGTCCAATGGGGAACTGTTAAACAATGAAGCCAGTAGTTTAAAAGAGCAGGAAGCTATTCACTAATCTTCATTTTTCACTCTCAGCATTGACTTTCAAATACATTTGATTATACCAAAGGTGATATATTTAATTCAGCACATGAAAAACAACCAAAAAAGGTCTGAGCTGCAGGTTATCATTTCTCTACAGTGTTGATTAATGGAGGAATGAGACAGGATCTAATCCTATCATTGTGAACTTTCAAAGAGGCAGACTTAAGTTTGAAATCCAGTGCCATTTCTCACCTGCCTTTGTATGACACTTTGCTATTCTCTGAGAGAAAAATGTAAACATCTGTGTAAAATATGAACATCAAGAGGAGGTCACTCACAGTTCTGTTTGCATTAGCCCATTATTTTTACAAAAGAAACCACAGAGAAGCGGTTCAAAAATGTGCTACTTTAGAAGAGGCCAGCAAAGATTGGAGAAGGGCCTGCATTTCAAAACAATAACAAACCATAACAAATCATTCTTTTGCCTAACTAAACATACAACAGTGTAAACAGAACACAAAGTCATCGTAGGGAAAATAAACAGGATCTTCGTTATTCAAGGGTTCTCTTGAAAAATAGAGACACTCTCTTATAGGTCGGATCTTGTGACCACATAATCCTGAGGGCCAATCAGATGACAGATTGAGTAACGACATGAGCTAGGACACAGCCATAAATCAATTATCTCCTGACCTGATGATGGCGTGAGAATGAAAGTCCCATTTGGGCACAGCGTGAGCACTTGGTTGTGAGAGTGTACGTGTGTGACCACCTGCTTGCCCTTGTTATACCTTCACAATTTCAGCTATTTTGTGGAGCATTCCTTATATGATTGCCTGAGGACAGAGGCTGATGGAAGGGGCAGATTGGTGAGATGCATGCTGTCCACATGGGAAAGACTTTAGGGAAATACAAGGCATGTATTCTATGTATATTTGAGCCACCCAATGAAATTTGATTTCTGTTGCTGCAGGCAGGATGTTTAACAACCACTTGTTGTAAAAACATGTGATGTACAGGTTTGGGATTACTGATCTGCATATCCACAGAGCAGCCATTACTCCACCCAAACTAAATGACTTATTTTTACCACACAAAGGTGTGTACCAGAATGTGTTTCCATGTATTCTGTGTATGTGTGCGTGTGTGTATGTATTTGTGTTTCATGCACATATTATCCTGAGGCAAGAGAGTGTAAAAGGAGCACAGCAAGAGAATCAGCTCCAAGCTAGCCAAGGCCAGGGCCATCCCTCCTCTAGGGGAGTATTGGTTTACAGATAGCAGCGGTGGTCTTGTCTTCGTCGTTTATTTATCAAGGGATTACCCAGTAAAGCCAAGGGAACTTTCTCAGCCCCCTCTCACCCCAAGCACAAAGCACTGTGGGATGGAGAGGGCAGTGAAATAACCCCCCTCCCTCTTTCACTTTTCCATAGTTTGTGTGCTAAGTGTACACACACACATACAGTCTGGTTGCCTAATGCTACCAACTGTTTAACTCTAGGAACAGTACTATATTTGTCATCTCTGCCAAAGTGAACAACAGCTAAATTCCCTTTCTAGTAGAGCCAAGCAATTCTGAACATCTGCAATAAACGTACCAAGATCCTCCCTTTACAGCAGTTGGCCTATTAAAGAGTGTGGTGGTAGAGCAGAGGGTAGCTTTTCAATCTCACAGAGGGGAAAGTGTCCTGAATTAAGAAAAAGCAGTCTCATACTGAGATTGTGTTGTATTAACATTTCCTGACCTTAGCTGAAACAATATCCACTTTTCAGCAAAGCCTCAGGGATTGTATTCATTTATCATGGCTTCATATTATAGGGATGAATGGCCTGAATGGAACATCAGTGCTGGTTCTGTGCCATGAGTTGTACTATTTGAAATTAATCTAAGGAATTCCCTTGCGTCTTTCTTGCACTGTGACAGTGGTGTACAGCTGTGCAAATTTAAGTGGGAGTGTGAATGCAACTTTTATGACTTCACTTTAGCAAGAAGCTCAAATCTGCAATTTGTCGCTGTTTTCATTGGCCTATACCCGAGAATGGTCTTGGGACTGCTGCTTATATCCATTATCCAAACCACAGTCACTGTCATCTCGAAATTACATTAACAGTAAAACATACTACTCTCAAAGATAGAAATGAAAAGTGGCAACAGTGCTGTCCTTCTTTTTATGTCTAGATATGTGATATAGAATCAAGGAGAGACCAAAAAAAAAAAGATTTAAGCCCCTGTTTAGTACCATGTTGGACCTCCTTCGGAATGGGAATTTCATTCAATGTTTCAATGAGAGTTATGCAACCAAATACCAGACTGAAAAAAAGCAAACGAAGGAGGGAGTAAAAGAAAGACCAAGAGCAAACATAATTAGCTTTATTTGGTGTTTACTTCATTGCAATTACTAACTAGAGGAGGAAAAAAAATGCAATCAGTAGCCAAATAGCGGCATGAGTAGTGGGAACGCACAGAGAACACTAGACTACTGGTTCACATACTGGCGGGTTCTCTATTCCACTTTGGCAACATGGTTGTTTATGATGTTTTCTCCAAAGAAAACCCAAGGCATCAATTTTATTTCAAATGACTGGAGTTTTTTTGCCATTGAGCAGCATGATAATTGTGTTTAAACAAGTAACAATTTCCATCCCTAAGTGCAACACGTACATAAATAGAAAGGGAGGGCCTGCTATTTGTGGAGAAGAGGGCTTTCCATTTCTCTTTTCACTGAATTTATTTTACATTATGTTAAACTAATGTAGACTGACTTTAGACCTCAGGTTTCAACTAATACTCATATATAAGGCAAAGAGCCAGTCAAATATGTCTGTTTTTTGTCCCTTAAACACAATCAGTTGTTGAATTGTTGAGGATCAACACTGGATACTATGTGTAACAGTATAGTATCACAATATACTGCCATCCAAAATTAACAATGCACATGTAGAGCATACAGCAAGGATCCAAACGGAACATATTTACACCTTAAGGTGCTACTTGAATTTTGCAGGACTAGCAGTGTTGTGGTGGAGGCCTTCAGGTTAAGGAAGCAGGCTTGTGACTGGAAAGTTGCCAGTTCAAACCCCAAACCATCTGGGAAATTTTGGGTGCGTTAGGGTAATAAGAAAGTGTCTCTCCTTCCTCAACAACAACGTTAAGGGTCGTTTTATGTTTAACCACACACAGAGACAGATGTTGTTGAGATTAATCAGATCATTATGGCCTCAAACGGCGGTCAACCCAGGACTCGAACAGTAGACATTTTTCATCAATGATTCTCTACAATGAGACAGTTACACTGTGAATGATGAAGGTTAATATGAGTAGAGAATCGAGAAATTAGAATACACAAATTAATAGATGAATGTCTTATATATATATATATATATATATATATATATATATATATATATATATATATATATATATATATATATAGCTACATGCCTCATATTTATGATGAATTGAATTCATGATATGGATAAAGATCATGACGGGGACCTGAGTTACAGTGGAAAGAAAGCAGCATTCACATTAGGATATTCAAGGATATTACAAAAAAAAAAAAAAGATAGGAGAAAAAAGGTGCACAATGGTCTCCATGATTCTTAAATGGAAGTTTGGAACAAGCAGGACTCTAACCTAGAGCTCGCCACCAAACCCAAACTGAGTAATTAGAGAGAAGTGACCAGGAACCCAATGGTCACTCTGGTTGAGCTCCAGAGATGCCATGTGGAGATAGGAGAAACTTCCAGAAGGGCTTCTGCAAAAGCTTCATCACTTCATCATTACTGAGTGTAGACTGATGAGAGATAATGGGGAAAAAAATTATGATTTTCTGTGAGACTGCAACCTGACAAAATGTGAAAACTTTCTGAATGCTATGTATAACTGCCCTTGAACCACTCATACTAATTGTGATGGCTTTCTACTTGGCCTCTCCTAGAAAGTCTTGAGTAAGAGAGGATAGATGATTTACAGCCCTACTCTCCTCCCCATCTTTTTAGCTCTCTGTCTATTCTTTCTGAATCACTTTGTCTTCATCGTTCTCTTTTTAGTCTTTACTCTGCAGCCTCTGTCAATCCCCCCCCCCCCCCCCCCGTCCTCGTCTTTTTTGCTCTCTCTTATCCGAATGATGTCAATGCTAATTAAAGAGAGACTCAGTCCCTCGTATATCACAGGGAAAAGTCCTTGAGATTCCAATCAGTGAAGAGAACGCTGAGTTTTTCTATCCACAATGAGGCTTGTTTATCCTGATTAAATCACTCACAGATGATCCAAAAATGAGAGGCTCTTGGTTTTTTCTTGTAAATATGGGTGTCACTGTGGAGTTCGTTGACTCGTTTATCCATCTTTGTAAACAAATTTATGAGAATTACAGACACAGTATGTGGCAAGATGTCTCAGAGGATTCAAGTGGTGTCATACCACAAAGATGGAGGAAAAAGACACAGAGGAAGGTCAAGTGAGTTCATCTCGTCTGTGTCTGTGATATGGTGGTACATGCGCGCACAAGCAAAGAAAATAAGCTTGCGGATAGAAACTTTAAAAGTCCACATGGCCATTTGAAGACTTCCAATGAAGCAGTAATTACCACTAAAATCATAACACAGATGCAGTAGGCATTTGTGTTAACTTCACAGCAGCAGCTGCATGAAATTATCAGACCAGCTAGCCCAAGTTTAAAGGTGCTCAAACACCAGGTTAGTGGGCACCCAGGCATCAGGTGAAGCTGTTGCGAGCATGAAGACACACACAGGGATGTCAGGGGCTATTTAAAAGGTGACAAGGGGGAGGGGGAGTAACATAGAGGGGTAGAAAGCAGGGCTTACAAAGGGGTAAAAAAGCCACGTGTCCAGGGGTGCTAACGCAAAGCAGTGAGACTCCACAGTAAGTGAGTACGTTTTCGCTGGGATATAATGGTGTGCCTAGTTCAGCATATTTAATCTAGTTTTTTTTAGAGACGTGTTTTTCTGAAGAAGTTTTTGTGTGGTACAGTTTAAAGTGGACAGACGCAATATGACATGATGAGGTTTTTACGAGATTTACTAGAGAATGGAAATAGAAACGAGTCCTGGCATGTCTCTCTGTCACAATTAAAGTTTATTGGGCAAATCAAATGAAGACTTTGACTGACAGTCTGAGTAGCAGACTGTGACTAGTGTAGTGATGACCTATGGATATGGGCTTTGTTGCTGATATTTATAAGTCCCTCAAATGACCTCAAATGAACATATTTGTCTGCCCTTCTTTCATCTCTGTCTCTCCTAGAATTTCTTATTCTGTGTGAAACAGTAAATCTGTGTGGCAGACCTTCCCACATCATTTAGTCTCCCTTCTGTGAACATTTCATCAACTTATAATCAACTACAAATCTGAGAAATTACACAATATCGTAAATTATATGATTACACTGGCCCAAGTTAGGGGACACAGAGAAATATTCTAAGGACCACTGCTTTATATTCAGATCCAATTTAATTGCCCAGTAATCATACGGTCATATGGTGGTTGCTCACTGTTACAACTGCATTTTTCAAACAGAGGAGAAGAAATGCAGGAATTTTCTGTGGTGTTAAGGACTGTTTCATATCATCAGAATATTAAAGCAAGGAAAACATCAAAAGAGGGAAAGGGAGGGAAGGAAAAGATGTGTGAGGAGAAGAGAGGCTGCACCAACCATCATTAGCTAATGGACTGCTGAGTAAGTGAGTCAGCCAGCTTGAGGGTTAGACTCAGTGCCAAAGGCACACACAACTTAGAAAGATGGGTTAAGCGTATAGATTGGCCATGAGCACATTTTGCATCAGCTACCATTCTGCTAACAGTCTCAAATATTAGATACAAAAACCATAAAGGCCTGAGCCTGTGTAGCTAATCATTTTATAGAAGGTGCCCTCCACAGGTGTTTTTAGCAACTGATGTCAGAGTCTCTCAAAATGTTTTTAAAGCTTCATCTGTCCTTTTATTGTTACCTGCACACCTATGTTATTATTCTTTTTGCTGTCATTATAATTACTATATTTTATCATAATAATTAACATTACATCACATTAATTTCAAAATATTACAACTTTTTTTTTCTAACGCACTTTATCATAAACTGAATTAAACAAGTTACACACACAGTAAAAATTACATCACGCATCATCAAATAGTAGAAGTCATCATGTTGCACAAGCCTACATTAAACCATGCAAATACAGGCTTGGTTGCAGAGAAGTGCACAGGGAATGTAAAATCTGAAAGTGCGATAAGAACAAAGTTTGTTTTCATACCAATGATATTCTTTCATTTTATTGAAGGCTAGAAAAAGAAAACAGCTTTTGCAATGTAAGCCACTGCAGTCTATTAAGGTGCCGCCGTGGTGAATGGAAACCTTCCAGTCATCCCACTGGCCCTTGTTTCCATTATCTAAAGGCCCAGGCTGCTATTATCATTCCTCCATAAGTCTGTAATGAAAAGCTGGGGTAAAACCAACAAGCGGATAAGGTAGACCTGCATATAAACTGCTCTAATCCGGACCACTGGTACTATTTTCTCATGAGCAGACTATGAAGTTCTGAGTGAGTGAAAAAAAGCATGATTGACTGAGTGAGTGAGTAAATGAAAGTGTGGGTGAGTACAGTACATGCTTCTTTGTGTTCAGATTTATCCAAAAGTCTACTCATCTTCAGCAAGTACAAGATATAAAGTTTCCCGCTAGGCCATACGAGCCATCTCATTTTTATGGCCATGTCAATAAACAGCAGTCTGTGGCCTCTCAAGCACAGCAGCTGACTCTGGAGGGAGAAACTTTAAAATGAATCCAACAGTGTAGTATTCAGAGGGAGAAAAAACTCACTAAACATTGGAGCTACCATTTGCGTTGGGGCCCAATAAGAGTCACCACTTTTACTGGATATTTTCCAATTTTCTCCTAATTGTGTCTACTCAACATAATCCAGCCCCAGGCTCCCCCAGTATCCATAACCATAACCACTTCCCTCTGACCCACGTTCACGCTCCATCTCAATAAGAGCAGGAATGTGTTAAAACAGAATCTATCCTGCTGCTGCCCAACATATATCAATAGCTGCCTTTCAGTCTCACGTGCACTGCCAGTATTGTCACAGGGTGGGCCGCACATCTACACTCCTTACAGGACTTCTAAAAACCTGATACCTGCACACGGTGTGGTAATGTGTGTGTGTGTGTGTGTGTGTGTGTGTGTGTGTGTGTGTGTGTGTGTGTGTGTGTGTGTGTGTACAGTATATGAGTACATATGCTGTGACCCAGGTCCTACCCTATGACGTATAGCAACATATAGTGGAGACTTTGTGTAGTCTGCAGCTCTCTAAGTGACTGAATAGAGCAACCACAAAATGGTTTGGGATAACATCCCAGTGTAAAACCACACAGTCACAATAATTCCTTTAATAACAACTGCATATAATATTCTGACTCTGCAAAAAACACAGTCTGTGCTTGACTTCACACATACAGCATAAGTTATAAAAAGCTGCAGTACCTTAAGCAAGGTATCTGCAGCTTATTTGCTTTGCAGTAAAATAGTTAGGATAATATAGTATATGATTATCAAAAATATTGGTGTTTAAAATAGGTGTTCGTGTGGGAGGGGGCATATGGAGACATAAGGGTGAAGGTGGCTATGCTGACACAGTAGTTGCACACTGGAGACTTAACAGTTTTCCTTGACAGGCCACTGTGGGTTTATAAAAACATACTGTGATTTAAAAAGGCCATGAGTGTCATGAGTGTGTGTATGTGTGTGCACGTGTGTGTGTGAGTAAACTTTGGTGTTCATGTTTGCACTCTAGCCTGGGTGTATGCCTCTGTGAAGCGTATGAGAGCACAGAAAATGGGAGCCACCAGTGTCCGTCTGGGGGCCACCTCCTTTTGCTGCAGCAATTCTCTGGGCTCTTTTTTTCCAGCTGGCTGGGTCTAGTTTGTATGGCCTAGCTGGAACCCTTTCAATTCTGTCCCACTTGTCCCCGCGTTAGACTCCCTGCTCCGGGCTTGCCTGCCACCCCATGAATACCAAGCAGGCATAGACACACATGCGTACATACACACACGAAATACAAGCTGGGTCTCTCTGTGCATAGTTGTATTAGGTCAGTCTTCAAGCCTGGCAACCAACTCTCCCCTGTCTGTGCGTACATGTGTGTATACAGTAAGTGTCTATGCATTTGGATATGAGTGTTTATTGTAGAATCATTGAGACTTTGATGTTCCCCACAACTTTAAAGGCCCATACCAGTGGTTTCGCATGTTTAACCCCATTAACTACAAATTACCTCAATTTTATGGTTTCTGCCAAACATTTTCCACCACTGTACATGTTAAATGTATTTTTCCACCTTCCAGGCAAACATTCATCAGTTCATTGTGGTACATTATGAAAATCAACTTGCACGCAGTACTGAAACTCAGGCAGGTTATCTGTCACAGTGGACAGCATGTCTTCAGTACTTTTACTTTTACTTCATTCTAAAAATACAATTGTTGTATTTTTATGCAACTTTGGACATTTTTCTCAGTAGCACACAAATGTGCTATGGTGAAGTTCGAATAATGAAGACTTCAGATTTGCCTGCTAAACAGCATTGCATTCACTGGCTGTGTGAGATGTAAACCCACAGGGTAAACAATAATAATAATGGCAGTGCATTGTGATCTTTCATCACAAAGTGCATTGTGATCTTTCATCACAAAGTAATGAAGTGAGCATTACTTAAAGGGCTAAAATGTATCACAGTGATGGATGCCACAGAAAGTCTGCCCAGTTTGGAAAGAGACCCAAAAGAAAACATGAAACATATTACTGCTAAAATGTTCTGGAAATAAAGTAAAATATTACAAGAGGGGGGATTAAGAAAGAGTGGAGAGTGCAAAAATGTATTTTTCTTGCATAGTAATCACTGGCCTAGGAATTTTTTGACAATAGTTAATTTGAAGGATTGCAACTGTAATTTAACTAAGAAGTTTAATCAACCAACAGATTGCACATTATGGCCTCTATAGTGTTGTCTTATAGTTCCAGTCCAGTTCTGGGAACAGTTCCAGTGTAGACTTGTCCCATTAAAGATATTACACAACAACTGCATCCTACACAACCTTTCATATTTGAAGCATTGTTCTTCTACTCTATGGTCCCATATGCAGCACAGTTCATATCGCGGAAAGCTATTATTCAACTAAATATCTCAAGGTGTTGACAGGATATGATAAATAAGGATGGATATAAGACGGAAACAGACTGAGAATAAACAGAAATAACAGAGACTATTCCCAGAATGCAGGGAAGTCAAGTCCAGCCACGTATTCTGTAAAGGGGACCACTAAAGGTTGTGGAAGCTGTCCAAAACTCATGTCCAGGGGGACACACATTTATAAGAGCTCTTATACGTTCATTTAAAATCAGTGAATACACCCAATGCGTTGACAACCATGTCTGAAATTTAGAGCAGAGAAGAAAATGCAATGAGACTGTTTGGTTGACATTTAGTTTTTTTCCTCTTGACGTACATAAGTCTCTGCTAATCACATTCAGCTCCTCAGTGTGTGACTCATGTTACCTAACATGCATGCTCCAACCTTTTCATTTTGATATAAAAAGGAGAGAATCACATAAAGGTAAAGATAAAGATGACAGTGTTCTGTGTTTTCTGGCAAAGCTGATTTTAGACACTAAATGACTGACATGCAAACAAAGCTACTAATCAGTGTGTATCATTTCTGATGTGTATTACATATTACTTTGTATGAAGGGGCATGTGTATATGTGTTAGGAAACAATTAAGGTGATTCTACCCCTAGTTTTTACACCTATGGTGCACTACTTTTTAAAAACATATTTCTTCAAATGTATTGCAAAATTAAACACAACCGCCGACTGAATTGATTTTGTGTATTCAGTGTAGTCTAACTACCACACTTGTTGAAAACACAAGAGTACAAATCCAATATAAATTGTTAAACAAAATCCCAACTGACACTGTCTTTGTTTGTGAACGTCCAACTGATAACCACATACAGAAAAAAGCATATGGTAATACTCGTAGCCTGCACATGAACCCAATTCTCATTGTAGCCTCTACTTTTCTCATTTCCATCATAGTCAATGAGGAATTTATAATATTCCCTTACAGTAAGAATCTAAGCAGCAGTGGTGATTTTTAGCTGTCTTGCCATTTTGGAAAATTACTCCTTCTCTAGCTCCATTTCTTTGGAGACGGATGATTTTTTTTTTGTAATATAAACATTATTTTTCTCTGAATAGTTTCAATACTGTGCAAACATTAATGCAGTGTGCAGGGTTCTTTGTTGCATTGGTGGAAAAAAATAGCTCATAACCCACAAGCAGCCTGCAAAACCATTCCAATTAATACATTGGATAATGCCAAAGTATATGTATAAAACAAAGATGTTAAACAAAAAGGTTTGGAGGTTTTTTGCTTGTGCCATTAAAGCTGCTGATCTATGTTTCTCCAGTATATACTTACTGTGGCAGTGATGAGTGGACCATGGAGCTGTGCGTAAAGCAAGGCCTCATTAACGTGCCCTCTGACCCCCAGCAGTGCTAGTTCCAGGCTGTGGTGCCCGGCCATGGCGTGGGTTAGTTGCTCCAATAAACTGGTGTACCTCCTCCAGGGCTGATCCAGCTCTGACACACTGGCCAAGCAACCTCGCATTACATTCAGACAGTAGCCTACGCAGGGCTTGATCAGCGTCAAGCCTCTGCAGTGGGAGCAGTACACCATCTTCACAAGGCCCTTCACGCAGTCTTTGCTCAGGCTGACATGTTCGGTGGCATTCATCACCTCCACACCCTCCTCCAGGGCCAGACCCAGTTGTCGCCCAGCTCCCAATGCCTTAGCCAGCTCTTGGGCCATGACAGCTGGATAAGTCCCAAAAGGGTTGACATCCTGCCTGATCATACGGAGACAGTCACCCATTTCACTGCCCGCCATCATGCTGCCTTCAATACCTGGATTGATGAGCCGTGTGTAGGCGAGTGGGAAGAGGTTGTTGAAAAACTGGTGAACTGCTGCCTCCACAGAAACGTTGGCCCCACGGAGGTAGAGGGACAGTGAGGAGAAGAGTTGATTTACATGAGGGAGGGCATGACGGGACAGAGAAGAGTAGGTTCCCTCCAACAGTGAACTCAGGTGGCCCTGAGAGAAGGATAGTAGGTACTGGAACATGTCTGCAAGGTAAGCAGAAGAGAAACACAGAGGTAAGAGATAGAACGAAAGACAAGGACAGGAGATAATCACTGATCATGATGAACAAGCTCTCCGTGAAATGGGTAAAACATTCAAATTTCGAAACCCTGGCTCCTAACCAGCAAAGCCTGGCTTGTATGTGTATCAGTAAGTTTGGTTGAGAAACCAGTGTCAAGTTTCCCTATAACGCATTTGGAAATCATTGTGTATGAAGTCATCACCCCAATAAGTATGGCTTAAGGAGACAGAGAGAGAGGGAGCAAGAGAGAGAGAGGAGAGAGAGTTAAAAAGCTGCTGATATGAGCACAAACCGCAATCAGTTCTCATTTTCTGCAGCAAATACTGTATATTCTAGATTCTACAGGGATTTCTGACATGCAACCAACCTGCCCCACACACACGCAGACACACACACATATGCTCGAGAAAGAGTTGAGTCATCCACTTCTTATGTCATTTCCTGGTGAGCAAGTGAAGCTGTACAGCAATCAGTGATGTCAGTACAGAGGCTGATCAGTGCCAATGAAGTGCCACTTCTTGCTACGCTAGGTACTGTAACAGAGCAGAAAGACTGAGAGAGGATAGGCAAGGGCATGGAAAAGAAATGCAATTTAGTAAAACTGCTTAATTTTAAAATGACCATACATTCTTGCTGATGGTCACATGGGATGTAACCTCTACTATAGAGCCATCTCATTCTCTTATCCCACCCTCTCCTTTACTATCTGTCCACTTAATCCTATAACCCTCCGTCCACTTCTCCTTCTCAGTAACTCTGATCACACTCCCTCCTGTGTGCAACTGTGTGGCACTGTGTACTATGTATGTGTGTTAGTTTGTATATGCGTGCCCTGAACACAACACTCTGGGGTGTGATGTCAGCTTAAAAGCATGCCAGGACATGAAGGAGCAGTAGCAACTGTACAGAAATTGAGACAGGAAGAGCAGGGTGCCAACATACATTCCCCAACTACCACCACATACACACAAACACACACGCATATACACACTCATACATACATTAAACAAATGAACTGAAGAGAAGCCCACAGTGTTTGACAAAAACGTCATTAATGATGTACTAGAGGGTTATGTTTTTAAAAATTAATTAACACATATTACTTCATGAGAGTAACTTTTCCACAGTGAATCTATTTTAGCACAGCGATTGTTACCAAATGAGTGTATGTGTGTTTGTGTGTGTGCCTGTGTGTGTCCAGCCCCTCCCTGCTCACAGACAGAAGGATAACAACAGTCATGTCCTCCTCAACAGCTGCACTAATATGACCGCTGTCTGTGACACACAGGGACTCCCCACTGGTCAGTAAAAGGCACAACTCATTTGTAATGCGCCAGAAAACACTGTTGTCATCATCAGACCAGCTCCCACACACAACACATTTAAAGATGTAGCCTATTAAATGGGTTTTGAAGAGCGTGACTGCATGTGACGGGAATACAGCAGACAGACATTAGATGTAATGGTCTGTTAGGGATTATTACTGTAAAGGGTGGCGAATCATGGTCTGACTTTAGGCTGGAAGCAGTCTGATAGCCCTCCAGAGATGTCAAGCTAACAACAGACCAAGAAGAGCAACAAAATGACAACCCCAAAAAGACAGAGAATGACCAGAAACAGCATAAGATTGGCAGAGGAATTGTAAAGTTGCAGCTTCAGTTCCACTTCAGTGTCTTCTCAGCTCATGGGGCTGCAAAGCTGGTACCAGTTTGAGGTCTGCCTGTTCGCCTGCCAGTCAGGCTGCAAGGTTCGATAGCCACAAAACATTTACACCGCAAGATGTACTCACAGGCTTAGGTTACACAGCATTACATAATGTTATTATAAAATTATCATGCTCAGAAATACCACAGTTTAATCTTACGCTCTGTGAGGTGTGGTGGTAGCAAAAACAAAACTCGACTAGTCTAGATCATAGACTGCATTTAAAGATGGACATAGCCTTTGTGACGACACCCACAGGTTTCTGGAGAGCGGCTTTGAAGCTCAGTGTGGACTGCTTCACCGTCGCCATCTTGGCAGCTCCTCACCTAGCCTAATTCCCGGCTAATCAAAAATGGGCAAAGAGGTTGGGGCATGTGTGGAGCCGAGGCTTTGGTGTATGCTGATTCAATAACTGGCAAGCATACACTCTCATTAGCATTGTTAGCACAGCTGGGCGTCAAGGCTAACCCAAGGCTAATTTATTTGCTGGCTAATTAGCTAGTTAATGAGCTAAGCTAAGAAGCCAGATATGGTAAGCTAGACGAATTACTTGCAAATTATTGCTAACATACAGTAAGTAAGTCAATTAACTGCACAACAAGTCATATTATTTGTCCGATATTGCACAAAAAATCCTCCAAAAGGCATTAACACCAAAAACATTGTAACGTTCAGTGACTCAAATTAGCTGTGGTAATGCCGTGCAGACAACGAGCATCTAGCCAGCTGTAACAGCACCCACCTGTTATTCAAACTGGCAACGCCCTCAATTATGTATAACTTTAAGCCTTAATGAAATTCAAACTAGTGAGTTATATAAAAACAGTTGTCATGAAGGGGGAAATTAGCTATAGAGGCCAAATCATTTTTTGTACAAGGCTTGTTTTTGCTGTAAAGTTGGGCATTTTAACATGGCAGTCGATGGGGATCGACTCGCTTTTGGAGCCAGCCTCAAGTGGCCATTCGAGGAAGTGCAGTTTTGGCACTTTCGTGTTAGCTTCCTTTCTCAGCTCCAGAGGTTGCTGCTTGGTCTGCATATAAAGATATGTAGATGGAAGAATCAATCAAGGCCTCTCAAAAGATGAGGTTAAACTTCATAAAATTCAGTCTTTAACTCCTTAAGAGGGCCATAACTCGATGTACATCTTTCTTAGGGTTTATGACAGGATCATTAAATCCTCAAGACATTCTGTACTGGTTAAAAAAGCTTATTTTTATTTGCCAAGAGAGTGACACAGAGAGAACACGAAAGAGGAAAAAAGGGAAGAGAGAGTGGGAGACTGCCAGGAAAAATGGAATAAAAAGAAGCGACTGAACTTTTAAAGAGGGAAAAACAACTACTGTACAAGTGGACTCCACCTTGTGAACATGCTCTGACATCTGGATTCATTTGGCCCCTGGGTCCGGAGCACTTCCCTGTCTCTCCATGGCTCTTACTTCAAACATGTCTTTCTTTGAATATACAGAAGTAGGACTAGAGTCCACCTTTCTTCCTCTCCCCACTTCATCTGACAAACAAGACATTGGATCTCCTGATTCATTAATTTTCTACATCAGTGATTTTCTGTTCTCTATCAAGGTCTCTCCCTCACACGGATCCGGTTTCTCATTCTCCGATAAATCAAGTACAATCCTTGTGGGTTTCTCTGTACTTTCCAGTACTGGGAAACAGGGTGAGAACAAAAAATGAGAAACCAGAGAGAGAGCTTTTTATGTCATAACTACCATCGCATGATAGTCAATGGGGTTTGATTGTTCTGTCTGACCACTGTGTCTGAATCTGGATTTGACCACATTCCATTCAGACACACAGTTGTGGGTGGCTATCTGGCTATCATTACCATGTCACATCTCCCATCAGTACGCCTCTTGGGAAATGAAGCCTGGATGGATAGAGGCTATTTTGCATGGAACAATTATCTTTAATTTGCAAGGAAGTCCTAAAAACACTGAAATTCAAAACACATAATTGTCAAGCTAACTATACAGGAATAAATGAACAGGCCTGCTTTGTCTGTGGTCCTGTGGGCCTAAACACGCTCGCTGCTCTGTATAAACAAGGTATTAAATGGATAAAAAAGCAGTGGAGGTAACGCAAAGGAGGCATTTGTCCTGCAGTGAAGTTGCATTTATGCCTCTGGGATGGGATATTATATCATATCTTTCCACCAATGCCATGCCAAGGCCTAATCATAATCTAAGAAGCTATTTCCACTTTACATTCTGCATGGCAACCAAGTGTTTTACTGGCACAATTAAAGCTAAAGTGTCACCATGGTGAAGCTGCCACAATAACTCAGTCAAAATAAGCACAGTGGCGGCTCTGAGATTTAAGTCACAAATATAATGTTCCTGATCTCTGATTTCTAAGCCACTTCTGCGTTGAGCAAGAAGTGTGTGTGTATCTGAGTTGTAATGTTACAGTATGTAACAAAAGCCAAGGCATCAAAGCTGGGTTGTCAAAACACAGCAGAGACACTTGGCACCAGACAGTCAGGACAGACCAACATGGTAAGTATGTGTGTGTAGAGAGGTTAGTTAGTTAATTATACTGTATTACCATTACTAGCAGTAGTAGTAGTTGCTGTCTTATTTGTTGTCTTATTTGTTCATTATTATTTAAAACCCCTATGTATATATATATATATATATATATATATATATATATATATATATATATATATATATCTCACTTTAAATTTCTGACTTTGGTGACTCCTAGTGGTAGTTGGTTACACATGTATGTTTAATGTTTACAGAGCTCAAAAGTGAAGCTGACCCTCACAAATAAAACAAAATGAGTCAGTGAAAATATTTTTATCCAAAGCAGAAAGTCTGCCTTGACTTGAAAAACACTTTCTGAAACAAGTGTAAAATAGAAAATACTAACTATATTTTTCATTCTTTATTTTAACTTTTAAGATGAAGAAACCATAATATATCTATATGGGTAAACTTTAAAAACACACAGCGATGCAAAATGCACAGTGAGGAAAATTTAAGGTTTTGTGCTGTTGATGTCACATGTATGCAAATATTGTGATTGAAAACATGGAAAAGCGGCCCAAGAACCATCCTGAATCAATTGTGTGTCTGAGTCATAAGTGAGACTGCATCTTTTAATAAGTGCATGTAGCCTGTAGAGGTGGGTGTGCATATGTGTGTATGCTCACATGTGCTTGGGAGATGCGGTAATATTGTGATAATGAGGTAGGAGACACTGTTCTCATACCATGGAGCTGTGGGCCATTCCTATCTTGGCAATCAGACCTGACTGGACCTGACCAACCGTCTTCCCAGGCAAAGCATTTTAATCCTACCACAGGCTTGGGTTTCAGACAGGTCACCACACAGATATGTGACATAGTGACACATGTGCAGATTACATATCCTTGTTTTAATTAGTAGAAATACTGTACTTAGGGCCATCTCCCACTGAGCGCTGATCATCTTGGGTTACAGAGGAGAGCTGCAATGTCATACACTCTCCCAGCCTCCAACCTTTCAGCAAACAGTTTAATGCTAATAAACTATTAATAAGTCAATGAATCAATCTGTTGATTCATCATACTTATGTGGCAAAATCACATGTGTTAAGTCTAAAGTGGGAGCATGACTCATCTGTCGGAAAACAGACACAGATGCGCTGTTCATGCAAATTTGACCGGCATGAACCAGAGAGCTGCATAAAAACACTGTGACTCCACAATCCAATTAGAAAACCTACATATTTAATCACAAATGTGTGTGAACGTATTCCAGCTCACCCTGGCCACAAATTCTAATGTGCTTGTCTTGTCCTATGAGGGGGCTAACAGGTGGGATAATTAGCTTGAGAGGGAGGACAGGAGGAGGTTAAGGAAGAGGAGGTGGTGGAGGATGAGGAGGAGAGGGGGGTTAGAAAGCTTCCCATCTCTCCATCACCATTCCAGTAATTAAAAAGGCAGCCCAGCTATATCAAAACTCTGAAACATAAACAATTCCACAGATGCCAGGGGCAATCGGGGTGCACTGGGCTATAATGTGGTGGGGAGGAGGAGTGGAGGTGGAGACTTGGCACACGGAGGTGTTGGAGGGATCACTGCTCTCTCTGCTCTGGCCAAAGTAGGGAAACATGATCGAAGGCAGGGGAATGAGCAGACGAGAGAAGGACGGGGACAGAGAAAACAGAGCACACGGGCAGTGGGTGAGGGGCAAAGGGAGGGGGGGGGGGGGGGGGGGGGGGGGGGGGGTTGTTCAAATGGCTAATACCATAAAGGGGCGATGAGGAGGGCCAGTCTGGGGGCAGACTGTTGACAGGCTGATGGACAGCACCTCTGGTCCTAAGCATTAAGGGGGCCACAGGCCTATAGTGACCCCCCATTTCTCTGTTGTTTATTGGAACATAAAATATGGTGTTTCTTTTGATATAGTGAAGCCCTAAGGAGCAGCACAGTGCCATTCACAAAAAAGTATTTGCACCCACTGATAACTATTTAAAGCTGCAATCAATTGTATGCCAGTTAACACAAGCAGGAATGCTCTCTGACTCTTGAATACAGCACAAGCAACCTTACTGCACAAACAGTATGTTGATTAATATCCACATCTTAGCGGGACTGCTACATACATCCCAGAGATTCAGTTGTGAAATATTGTTTATAGCTCTACAGATTGGAGAAAAGAAGAACACGCACATCCAAAAAAGACTCAACAACTGGAAAGAAAGAGTTATAAGAAAAAGTAGATTCCATGCAACAGTAAATTAGCTGCCAGTGTTTTTGTACTCTGCAAACAGTAACATCACAAAGTAAATCTGAAAGACTGAAGGCATTTTCTCCAAAACCTGGATATAATGATATCGGTGTGGTTTCGTGATAAACAAAAAAAAATCTTGTCAGGGTAATAACCCATACTGTTAAGTAGAAATTGATGATGGCTGCAGACGGCCGGAGAAAGGAACTGGGCTCCAGCTTTTCATGAAAAAGGAAGGGAAAAATTTAGGCTAACATAAGATTAACATGAAACAGACCCTTAAATGGACTCTGAGGTGTGAAAGGAATCCAAGATGAAAGGGAGTCTAATGAAGAATTTTCCACTTTTCTTAGCAGGTGTGGCCCCTGTTTTCATTTTTCAGCTTCAGCACAGGGCGGGTCACTTATGCATTTTTTCAATTATGGGCCAAAAATGCTACTTTGATTAGGTTTGAGCTTTTGCGCTAATGCCATTAAAAACAACACAGAAACACTTCAATCTGCTTTGTGGGTTCAAATAAATCAAAGGAAAATACAAAATCAAGATAAATGCATAAAAATATTTGCAAAGGACAAATTCCATCATATTACTGAAAAAAGAAGTATTAGGAGTTTGCCAGTGATGGACTGCATTGCGGTTGATTTAAGAGCAGATCCATGTAAACCCTCTGTTCGTTTTGGCAGACAGTACAGCATATATTATAATCCATCATAGATCAAAAAAACACGAATGGGCAGGGCCAGAACAACATTCTCTGTCCATTTCTCTCATTTATTGTACCTTCTCCTCTGGAACACAACGAATGAAAGACTGGAGGATTAGTGAATAAAGCCTACCGTGGGGACTCCTTAATGGTGTGCTAGGAGCCACAGAGGCGAGTAGGAAGAAGGAGAGGAAGAATAGGAGTGTCCAACACTGTGTGTAATGAGGAAAGTGAGTTGACTTGAATGGAGGAGTGATGAAGTGAGCTGGTGGTGGGAGATGGGAGGAAGACGGCCAATTCCAACCTACTTTGGATCTGAAGCAACAGTGTGAGTCACAACACAGAGACATGTACATCACGATGCTCATCCACTTATGCATTAAAAGCACATATTGAGTACACACCCTGATCTCCCACAGGCGTCGGGTGGAACTCTCCCTCATAGACATGCCTGTCTGGCCAATTTGCGGTGTTCAACCCCTCTTTCTCTCATGCTACGCTTCACCAATACTCCTTTATTTCCCCCAGCATGACCTTACTTTGGCCAAAATCCACCACTTTATCATATCTCCTTTCATTAAACCGAATAAAGGTGGATAAAGCTTCATTAAAAGAGTAACTAGCCTCGCAAATTTGTAGGTTATTAGACATTTTCTAAGAAGGACATGGACTGACAGCTGATGTGGAATCACACATGTGCACACAGATCTTTATCTCATACACACAAACACACGAACACACACGCAGACACACACACACACACACACACACACACACACACACACACATTTTATGGCTTTTGGGATCAGTCTGGGAAGGACGGGTGCAGCAGAGTCAGACAGGACACAGGAAAAGGCCAGACTGGACCAATCAGCAGCAGTAGAGTATAAATCCCATCAGCCAGCCAGACAGATTGTGTTCCAGAAAAGCCAAATTCTCTTGGACAGAGAACAAGCCCCGGGAGATGAGACTTTGTCTGATTACCGAGAAACTTCCTGGACATCAAGCTTATTGTCTTGATACAATAGCAGTGAGACTGATGAGGCTTAGTCTATACCATGAGTGTTTGTTGAGGCGAGCTGAAAGGCAGTGTCATAAATACTATTTGTAAAGTTGTGTCAGAAAAACCACTGCGTGTGAGAAGAGATCATGTTGGCGAGAACTAAAGGGGTATTTATCTCAGTTTCATTTCATGCTTGTATGTCGAAATATGGCTGTGGAGCCTGGCAGCAGGCTAATCTACGCAGACCTCCTATTTGTTTAGGCACTAGATGTAATATTGGGAAGCATGGATGCTTGGTGAGGACAACTGGGGCTGCTGTGGAGCAGAAAAACAATGAATGAAAAAAAAAAAAAAAAGAGGAGACGTTTGGGGTGAAGAAGAAGAAGAATGTTTATGGTTTCATTCTGCGGTGCGAACATTTGGCTGCTGAGTTATCTTTGAGACATGAGGGTTCCCTGTAGAGCACATGACAGCACGCAAGCTGTTGGCACAGTGCCCAACTAGACCCAGCATGCTCTTGTTAAGCACCTAGTGCTGACAAAGCATGAGCCACAGAGAGAGAGACACCCAGGAAGAAAGAGGGAGAAGAGTGAGCAGCAGGGAACTGTGAACCAACAGGGTGCAAACCTGTTGAATCAACATTCTTTAACACCAATGCATACACCCGATTGAACCACATTAAAACACACCTGTGCACACTTTCACTGAAATCCTGCTTTCACCAACCGTCTCGTCTCATTTCTCTCTCCTCACTCTCTAGGCCTAACTCCCTGCCCCTCACACTTTCTCACTCACACATTCATGCTGAGGTGAGAGGGGCAGATGAAAAGCAGAGGTAATTAGGGAAGCTTTGAGTGTGACTTTATGGCTGGGAGAGGCTTTGAGCTTTTCCCCCCACTTCTCCCTCCTTTCCTTTGTTCTTTCCCTCTTTTCCCCCGTGAACTAAGTCCTGAAAACTCTGAGGGAAACGCATCTTGCCTGCATGCATCATGTCTACTCAGGAGACGAAAAAGGCGTAGTTAAAACACAAACATGTTTAGGACACACACACACACACACACACACACACACACACACACACACACACACACACACACACGCTCAAATACGCAATGTATTTGCTCCACTATTAGGTCCATAAACACATTTTGCCTCCGCCCTGTATGATTAAATAAGACGTGCAGGGATGGATTCCGGATATCCTCCCTAATTTGTGCATGAGCTCATGGTGCAGTGCAATGTCATCCCATGTCCAAGCATCAGCCTCTAGAGCAATAACCCTGTCGGTCAAAACATCTGCAGAGAAAAATACATAAAGGCATGAAGTGAGAGGGAAAAAATGATGATGTGTGAGAGAGCACACTAAAAGGATCACAGGCAAAGTGAGATATAGAACTTCCAGACAGAGAGATTGGAATATAGATAGAACGACCTATGTCTGATGAAAGATTGAAGATAGGACACAACAGCCAAGTGATTCATCATTCCCATCACTTGCACATAAGCATATTATATACGCACGCAGACACAAGCCTACATAAATTGTGAACACAAACACATATAAATCTTGAGACTTTAATAAATGAGGCAGTTGCCTTTGCATAGGTTGTATTGTGTGAGCCACCCAGGATGATCCTGACAGTCAAAGTGAAGAGAGCGAGGAATTTTCAGCAGTTTAATCTGTGGTGGCTTATTAGCAATAAGGCTTTAGGCTAGATATCATTGGCTGTCAGTCTAGGGGGAATGCAGAGACACTGTGGGGGTGGGGGAGGGGGTGCAAAGAGACCTCAGACCTGAGAATTGTGTCTACTGCCTCAACAGGCAATGAGGCAGTCACAAAATTCCCAAGGGTTAAAGACAATTACAGTAGGTTGAACTCAACCACCTGTGACAGCCTAGGGAGACAAACAGCCACAGGGGGAGATACACCAGCAGACCACACAGTCTGTGTTTCTTATTTCTCGTCCTGTCTTAACCAATTCTCACTTTGATGAGACTCCTCTTTCTCAGCCATTAACAGCAGAGGCCCTCAAGTATCCCTTTGCCTTGGGTCATAGATTTGTTCACTTTGTCTCTCGCATACGCTCATGCACAAGCTGTCTCCCAGGACGGGGGCGGGGGGGGGGGGGGGGGGGGGCGGGGGGGGGGGGGGGGGGGGGGTCTAGAGAGTTCTTGGATGATGAGACAAGGATCAGCTAATTATGTCGCCTCAATGAGGAAAGGCACCGTCCTTGCCATGGCCTCTTTCTATCTCCCTCTCTCTCTCTCTCTCACTCTCACTGTCGCTCTTTGTCAAATGTAGCCCTTGTCCCTTCACTGAAGGGCATCTAAAGTTTTAAATGCAGTGCACTTTCATTGATGATAGAGTGCTATCTAGGGCAGGAGAATTTATTTCTCTGAAAAGCATTTGTCAGCTCTTGTGAGGACAACTTGAGCCTTGAGGTGGTCACGATGACGTGCAAGGGTGGTAAATACTGTACATGCTCACATGTCGTGCACATATACGCACAATGATCAAGATGCACGTACAAAACACTCAAATGCCAGCATTACAAACACACACACACACACATACATATGAACACACAAACACAGATGTCATGGCCTTTAGCTGTGGGCCAGGTCCCCCTCATATCGGTGACACTAGTGATCAAAAGTGTCAGCATTTTCTTGACATCTGCTTCCCAGTAGTGTGACTATATACCCAGATACTAACCCTCCTGCTCATCATTCCCACCTGTCGTTCACTCACTCTCACACTCACACACACACACACAAACAGGATTGTCTGCACAACAATTTGCTGACAGGAGATGCACTGCATATTAAAATGAAGGAGTAAGCTTGCTGGAACTGACTAAGAGTAAGACTCTAACTCAATGCCATTTAACCAGTTACATAGGCAAACAGACACAAAAATATTCTAGTGGCTGATCCATCTGTTCAACTTTCTCTCAGCCAATCAGGAGGCCACACAAAAGTGTCCAGCCAGTCAGATTACTCCAGATCTGATTGGCTAGAACAGGTTGACAGGCCAAAGCCCTTGATGGCAGCTCTAAGGCCCAGCTGGCCCAGCTTAGACTGGCCCCTTCTTAGACTGGGCTCTGTCTTTGACACCTAGCCACTATCAAGCCCCAACACTCATTACCTATCAACAATTGCATGGGTTAGAAGGCTCTGTCTGTTTGTGTGTTTGGGGTGAGAGAGGAGTACAGTGGGGTTGGCCTGAGTGTTTCTGAGAGTATGTTTTGAGACAGTTCAATGGTAGGAGGAGTTAGTAAGGAGGTTGTTACGTAAAAAGAACCTGTCCATGGGATTGAGGGCTTGGCAGTTTCAGGGGAAAAGAGGACGACACAATCTGAAGAATCCCAAAAGATTATTGGTTCTCTATTACTAGAAATTATTGAAGTATACAACTAAACCTATTCCTTCTTCTGAATACAGTGTCAGAAAGACTGTAAAAAAAAAAAAAAAACTCTCAGCATTCATAAATGTGGTCTGTGTTTATGGGATCATACTCATGACATGAAAACCCCCACACATGACAAAGCACAGTAGGGCCTTTAGGGCTGTCAAAACAAAGGAAGGCCAACGAACACACACACACACACACACACACACACACACACACACACACACACACACACACACGTAGACACACTCCCTCACACCATCTCCTTTCTAACGGGTACATCCTTTTGAGAAAACACACACATACATACACATCTGACTTGTTGTTGAAAGATTTACGATACGACTTGAATGACAGACAGATAGATAGCTGTGCTGCCACATTCAACAGATTAACAGGAGAGGTGCAGAGTTTTCAGCCTGAGGACAACTGCCTCGGTGGTGAACTGCATGTGGTGCACAGTGGTGTGGTGTGGTGTGGTGTATTGCATAGATACAGTACAAACAAAAAGGGGCAGGAGAGGAAAGCTACCCACACTTTTCCACCCTCCAGTGTGTGAATAACAGTACCAGTGGTATCAGCCAAAATCATATTCTCATTACTTCATGCGGTATATGAGCCACTTGCTACTTCACATTCCACTCAAGGCACTCAGACAGCGCAGAGACTGTCCTTAGATGGCCTTGCAAATTGAGGGCTAGTGACATCATCATTTTCGGCACCACCATACTCCAGTTTCTATTGTTATTCCATTGTTATTTTTCCATCTTGGCCTTTTCAGGATATGTGGAACACCTGATCTTCATTCTCCAGACAGGCTCAGACATGAGGTAAGACGGGAAAGATCTTAATGATGATGAAAAGGATGAATACCAGGAACACTATTCAAACATGGTTACTTCTATTCGTGTAACCTGCTTGTGAAACAGCTGTAAGAGGGGCTTATCTCCAGCACTATGTAAAAACCTTCATAGTAAGATGTTTCACAGTACTGGAATTTTATATGTTGGTTCTGTTGTAGTACTAGGGACATTGTGTGACATTAATATATCCTACATATGGCATTTACAAGTTAAATATGGCAATAATAGCTTCCATGACAACAAGGTCTGAAAATAAAAAATTCCCCATAACTGTTCCCTCAACAGTTCTTTTATTATTACACCATTTTCGTTCACACATGATATGACTTTTCCATATCGGACACCAAGACCAATAGTGTTCTTACATCTATCATAAAATAAAACGTAGCAACATGGCGTCTAAGCAGCCCATTGTCTTATAAAACTAATTGCATGGTACTGAAATTCCTGTAACACTAAAAACATCCAAAGCATGTCTCCAACCCTGTGGGATTGTGCTAGAGGTTTTGCGGAGGAAAAACTTGGTCTGTTTTGGAAATTTTTAAATTTATATGACACTGCAATTACTAGAGGAAAAGGGAGGATGAGCTTGGGCAACCAGTGTAATGCTTGATTCAGTTGGGTGTAGCACAAAGCCCTTTGCCAGGCAAGACCTAGCAGAAACAAGCTTTGTATCTACAAAAGAGCTTTGCTTTTCTGGAAGTCAGATGTCTTAACTGTCCCAACTACCAAAGCACTGCAACCAAGAAACATATACCCAAAAATAATTACCCTGTACAGATTGTTTCACCCTCCAAGAATACTGTAATTTCTTGTGGGGTTCCAGTAATTGTTTTGCTGTCTTGAGAGCAGGATCAGATAATGACAAAGCAGAACATCTTCCACCAAATACTAGAGGCTGAAAAAGGCTTGTATACCCTCTTTTCCCATCTACCCACAGTGATCTTTCTCCACAGTTCTGTTGCTGCCAAACCCACAGAAGAAGGGAGGGAGGGGAGGGGGGGGTTAAAGTCTTGCCCATTTTGTGAGAGTTGCACACTTCCCTGCACACCAGCTACCATGACCCAGGGGAACTGGGTAAAAACTTTTTTTTTTTTTTTTCCTTTAAACCAAATACTGCACAAATAAATATTCTCTGCAGGCTAGAACAAACACAAAGTGATTTCATTTTTATTGCTGAATTTGGATTCAAATAAGTTCAGTTTCAGGTGAGCAAGGATCTGGGTCAAGTTTTCAAATTAAACTTTTTATACTTTGCAAAAGCTAACATTCTGGGGTATCAGTCTCATGCAGTGGTGAATACTGTACGTGCCAGATAACTGAATGACAATTCATCAACCACAGAATCCCAACATCTCTTTCCCTGCCATCAACAACAACCCAGTGTTTCAGGCCAGTCCCACCCAACCCCAGCTTGGCCCCTTTGTCACAGCTCTTACCCTGGAAGGCATCCGAATGGCCAGAGATGAGGTGCTCAAGCTCATAGCTGTAGGAGTGAATGTTGTGGAGGCTTTCTCGTTTCACAGCAAACTGGTAGCTCTCCTCCATTTTCCGGGTGCAGCAGGATGGACCCTGGTGCTTACAAATCAACAGATCCACATCTAGGAAAGTCAAGCAGAGATGAACACATTTTTTTAATTTGTTGGTAATTTTTTTTTTTTTTTTAAATCCTCAGTAACTCTTAAAGCATAACACAGGAAATGGAAGTGCTGAGAAACTGAGGTATCTCAATTTGGATCTTATGACATAATTTAGTGTGAATTAGAAAATGCAGCAATTATAAATGTCTTTTATCCTGTGACATATATACACACACATATTATATATATATATATATATATATATATATATATATATATATATATATATATATATATATATGTATATTTATGTATATGTGTGTGTGTGTGTGTGTGCATGCGAAGTATGTGTGGGTATATGTATAGTGTCCTGAGTATGCACATATCCACTGGGAGACAGAAGAGGCACCATGGGAGGGTGAGAAAGTAGACCAAGGATCCGTCCACGTTTTCCTATAAATACTGCCTCTGCTAAATATATAAATATCTTTGGCTCATACGTCTGCATACATGTCGTCGAGACATACATTTGTACATATATGTAAACTCTATGTGCCATAAAAACACAAAAATGCATGCATGGACTTGCATTTTGCAATGTGAACGTGGAACACTTGCAATCTGAGTCACACACACACACGCACACACACACAGAGTACAGTAATTTGAAATGACCTCTTGAACTAAACAGTCATTAGCTATAATGCTGTAGTTCGTAACAACCACATGACGGCAATGACCTAACTGCAAATAAGAATGAACAGCTCAATCAGGCACAATTACATCAGCTGCAACAGAGTCCACCCTGTCCTGCCAGTGTCACCTGCTGCTCACCATCGCTATATATATAAACACTGTCATGACATCACTGAGACTGGTCACAATTAGCATGACCTATTAAAACTGTCTTTTCACACACATTTCCTTGCACAATCTCACATGTACAGGGGCATTTCTATAATGCAGTAGATGATATGATAACTCATTTTACAGGGGGAGGGGCTGGATGTGGTGGCTGGAGGCAGGTGTTGTAACCAGAGCCTAAAGCATGGCCTTAGGACAGACCGCAAGACCAGTGCCTCACAGTCCAAATCCCTCCATGAAACACAATAGGGTTGCATTCTCAATCCCTCTTTCCCTTTCTGCTCCCTCTCTCCCATTTGCCTGGCATATCCTAGTGAGGCCTGGGTGTCTCTTAATTACCCAGTGAGGCTCCATTTGTTCCCATCCCAGAGCCAGACGAGTGAAGTCATAACTGGCTGTCCTGCCTCTTCCAGCTCATTATCTCCATCTCTGCAGCAGTCCACTCTTTTTTATGTCAACACTGCTTCTGCAAAGTCCTCTCCTAATCTTTTTTTACAGTAATACCATTCCTCCTCTTCCTTACCTCCACCCCCAAAGAATAAAGTTTGCCAATGACCAATCTTAACAGAAATTCTATGCCACACTTTTGTTTTGAGCTTACATTTTATGCTACTTTATCTCTTTTAAAAATGTTTCAATGTTTCAACATACAAACCATGGATATTTACTGACCTAAAAATAATTAACATTAACATGACAACTAAATAAATTAGGGGTCATATTAATTACATTTCCCAATGCAGAACTGGTCAGCTAACTCTGAGTTCTAATTTTGTTTTTGGTTGAGTTTACAAAGACACACGAACAAGTGGATACTGCTGGTGGTCTACCACATCCTCGGGTTAAATGTTGTGACACCAACTTTTTAAAATGGATCTTTTAATATGAAAGTATTTTGGTGTGAGCAGAGCTCGTCTACACCCATGTCACCAAGCAACAGGAGCAATCTAGCAACACTTGACATTTCCACAACATTTTATTGGGTAAGTGCAACTATGCAGCAATGACTGGGGAAGATATTGGCTGTCAAGGGGTGGAATGATATGCAACAACAAACCATAAATGCCCTTTATAGAAGCCATATATTCTAGTGATGTAATCTATGGATACTGTACTCTTTGGATTTCCATGAACTACTAAAAAAAATAAATGTTTGTAAATCTCTCAATAAATATCGGTGTCTAAACGCAATTTGGGCCTCATGATTGTGGAAATTCAATTCATTGATTCATGACACATATTACCTATAACAACAAGCTCAGCCTGTTAGTTTAGAAGTATGGGGAATGTATGGGAAAGCATGATATATCATTTTAGGGTCACCATATTTGGTGTCTGTCCTCTCTCCTCTTCTGTCCCTGACCCTGTTCACTTCACTGGCTGGCACTTTCTCTCCTTTGTGTTTGTGTGTTATCTGTGATATGAAACTAATATCCAGGGACTCACAGTGGAATCCAGCCTGGGCTCTCCGTCCCTTGTGAGTAGCTGCATGGAGTAAGTGATACTCAGGAATACTTTGGCTGTTAAAGCCACCACAGCTTTTAGGACAGGCTGACTGTGTCACGAATGTACCAGGCCACTTTCTGGAATCATTAGACGCCATGTCACTACTTGTGTGTCCAACAGCAAACAAACTGCTAAGTCTGTTCTTTGTTATCTTTGAAATATTTTACATACAGTATATTGATAAATAACATTTCATTCAGTAGCTTCTGCCTTATGGGTAAACTAAAATATGTATTGAGCACTCAGGGCATGACTCTGAGTCATTTACAGTACATCTATAATGTGGGACATACACTATCTTAATACCTGCCTGCCTTGATTTTGAGAGATGTGTATTGTTCAGCCATACTCCATTTAAATTTTCAAGATATAGAACACAGACAACAAACCTATAAAAGGCATTAACTTACCCTAGAACTGTTTAATTTTACACTGTTTATGTAAATTCAAAATATGTGCATAGCTTCTCATCCTGTTGCAGTCCAAATTTAGTAGGCACCTTTGGCAAGAGTAACAGTCTCGAACATCTGGACACTGGAGTTTTCCCCCATTATTCTTTGCAAAAATACTCAGACTCTGTCAAGTCGCCTGGGGACCATGACTCAACAACAATTTTCAAGTCCCGCCTCAAATGTTCAATTGGATAGATTGGAATGTCTCTGACTTGACCACAATAGACATCAACATTGTTGTTTTTAAGCCATTCCTGCATAGGTTTGGCTTTATGTTTGGGCTCATTGTTGGCCAGCTTGTTGCTGTAAAATAAGCCAAGATGTCAACATAGTTAACTTCAACTCTACTTTCTCTTTGCCACTCTGGTATAAAGCTGTAACAAGTGAAGCACCTGGGCCAGTTATTGTATGCACTGTTTCTTCAGTCTACGGGCTCGACCATGCCTTTTTGCCCTGAAATTAACTATTTAGTAATCTGGAACCTTCCAGATGCATTTCATTGACACCACACCTTGAATTCCCCCTGACATGTTATAGCTGTCATGGGGTGAACACCTATGCAATAACTATTTTTTGTGATACAACAATAGAATAGAATAGAACAGAATAGAATAGAATAGAATGCCTCTGTCATTGCATAATGTACATAAGACAGCTAACAGAGCTCTGAAAAGGTAGCACAAACAGTGCCCACATTTTAAGTGCACTAAGCTAAACAACAGTTTGTGTTTTTAATATGCTTAAAGACCATGCGAAGAAATAAACTGCACAGGCAAGTTCAAAGATGAAACTAACCAGTCATGGATATAATGAACATTTGCAAAATACGAGAAATTACAAATACAGCTAGTTGGCCTACGTAACGTGCAGAATTTGCTATGGTAATTGTATTATATTTTGCAAATTTCAAAGTGCCTCATGAATTGTAAAGGTTATTTTTTTTTTTTTTACAAACTCTAGCTATTCCTCTGATTTCAAATAACAACTCTGGCTTTAATGTAACTCAATACAGACTCCAACAGAGAAAGAAGACTGAACTCTGCTGGTTCCTTTGTAATTAGTGCCCACTGTGTATGCTGCTCATTCTGCCTGGCTAAACCTTAACACACTTTGCTCTCCAGACTGGATGTCAACTCTGAATCCTAATTCCCTTAATCGTCCTCAGGTGACAAATACCTCTGGAGTAATTTGCCATATTAAAGCCATGGCTCAGGGGTCTTGACTTGTTAGTCTCAATCCTTTCAGCAACACCTCAGTGCCCTTCATTGCACAAGTCAAAACTGAGTGGAGAAACTCTACCACTGTATAACTAACATGCCAGTCTCAATATGTGGTACTACAGTAGCAGAGCTGAATACAGTATACTGCTCAGAAGATTGTTATGTTACTACCACTCTTCTCAAACACGTGCATAAACTCCTACACTCATAAAATGATTTATATGCAGCTCACATCTCTTCTATATGGTATGGAAATTTTGTTTTGATTTTGAATGTGTTGAAGATCTGGAGGGTTGCGGTTGCCTGATGCTGCTGTTTTGATATTTTTCTGAGAACAAGAATAACTTTGTTCGAAAGTGGGCAATTAATGCCGTTACCCATCTCCTGCCTCAGGAAGCCAGTTTGCTTTGAAGCTCCCAGCTCCACTGAACATACAGGATATTTACTCTATACAGATTTGCTGTGCTTGGGATGGACCATGTTGAATGAGAACAACTCAAAAGGGTCTTTGCGGCATACCTGCATTTTTTGGACAACCTTGAAGCTCAACTGGAATGTTTAGCTTTCCCAGACCCCAAGCTGCAACTGCCTACAGTGATTGGCACGGAGTCCAAAGCCACGCCAGAGGGCAGAGGTTGGACAGACGGATCTTAAAGAGAGAGGTGGAAGGCTGGTGGCAGAGGGGAGCTCAGCCACAGACTGGCAGAGTAATTATGATACCATTTAGGATAATCTGCTGTCAACTCCTTCTCAGAAACCATATCTCCTCTCATGAACTATTTCTATTTATATAGCACAACAAGGTTAATCTTTTCTAGATGTTTATATTATTTGAGAGGTAGATGATATACTTGACAGTCTACTAACCCCACAAAACCACATATACTTCTACCACAATAGCAAGCCAGAAGGGTAAGGTAGCACACAATCAACTGCAACAAAAGATAGACTTAGGCTGAAATCCAATAAGAGATGTTGTGTAGAGACAGACTCAGACAGTGTAATCAGCTTCAGACTGGGACAACACCAGTAAGACTGGACTGTTTGGGGTGGACTGAAGCTAGAGCTTGTGAGGTGCATTTCAGTTCAATAATCTATACTGTGTCTTGTAACTTGAAGATGTTTTACAAAATGTGAATGTGAATTGTACATTAGATTGAAGTAGCCGCTTGAGAGACGGCCAGCAAAAGAAAACTCAGATGTTCAATGACTTTAAGTGTGTATGGAGTAGGTGTGCACCATGTGTATGGCACCTCAGTGAGAAAGACCAAGTAAAAAAAATAGTACTCAAAATAACCATAGCCAATCAAAGACCATGCTGCACTTTGAAAGCTGGCCAAGGCTTTTGACGCTGTAACTGGTTCAGGATGTGGTGACATGTGATAACACACTGGGCTCCCATTCTCTTGCTATTAACACATGACCCTGCTTGCCTTGTATAAAAGATATAAGACACTTTATCTTTCACTCTAAAATAGCTGTTAATAACTCAATAAACCAGAGAACGGCAGTAGAGTAATAACATGAAAAAAATATTCTGTGTGGTATGTACACCATCAGATAAGCCCTACTCAATCAGATAGTTTTAACTGAGCTGTAATAATAGGTTGATCACATCTGAGTTCATTATCCAAGAAGCCAGCTGTAGAAGTAGTGAGTCTGTGCACAGCACTGTTTGCTGTCTGGTTTCCAAATGATCCATCTCCAAAGGGCTAGATCAGCACCCCATGGTAATCTCAATATGGAGCGTTTGGCTGTGTACCACCGTACCAAAGTGGTCATAACTCTTCAAAATAACAACAAGATAAGCAACTTCGTGTCACCGATTATCTAAGTTCCCTTGATGCGGAATCTGGCATGGAGATAAAGTTACTCTTAATAAATTGTGGCCAATGCAGAGAACAAACATTTAATGTTCTGAAAGCAAATAGTTTTGACTGAAATAATTCAATACAAATATATATGGGTAAAATACTCCTTTCAAGGGTCACTCATTAACACACACAAGTACACACTTAACCATAAGGCATCATCACTACTTATTGCACTTCGTGCTTTCTTTGAATGCCAGAATTAAGAACAAAGAAATAATGCATAAAATATCTGTATCATTTAAGTGCAATTCTTTTTATACACGATCACATCCAATTGGCCTGCTCTTAAGTTCCCTACTCCTACACTGGCTCTTAGTGAGATTTCACTTCACCACACATGAATGAAGCGCAGCACTGTATCCTAAAACAAACATCAGGCTCTGAAAAGGGCTGAAGTTTTACCACTTCAAATTTCAAGACTTGCTTTTGTTGGCATTTGATCTGAGAACTGAAGCAGAGTAGCATAATTGTGTACACACACAAATATACACCAAATCTCCCACTCTAACACCCCCTTCCATTGGTCAGTGCTTTGAAGACAAGATTGCGCCTGACCCAAAACAACCTCTCTAGGACGAGTACAAATAAAAAGCAAAATAAGATAGAAGTCCAGAATGTACTGGTGAAGCTACAGCAATGTTTGATTAGCTGCAGAGGGAAGGAGCAGCAGAGAAGTGGTGGAGTGTAACTGCACAAAAATGCAGTTCACCACACCTTTTAAACAAACACCAATATTTATATCAATTAATAGTCCTGACCAAGGAGCCGGAGTTTGTATCTGGATCATATCAACACAATTTTCCAAAAATGTTAGAACTATAGATAGATGGTGTGTCTTGGAAATAAAATATCTGACTGTGTGGGGTTAGAGGTGGGGAAAGCAAGTTCATTAAACGGAAAGACTATTTCATCCCCCTCATACCATACGGAGCATATGCTTCTCTTTGCTCACTGTCAGGTAAAATGCTCACGAACAGCTGCAATTGTAGACTGAGATACTCATCTGTAGCTTCTGCCAATGCACTGCTGACAGTAAAATGTCGTGCAAGCATTGCTCCAGACTGCTGACATCTTCAGAAGACCAAGGTCTTTCCGTTGTCTTTAAGAGCTAAGCCTAAACTACTGCTTGCAATGAAACTGTCAACCTCTGTTGCTAATAGTGATACCCTGCTAAACAAACATATCAAGTGGTTTGGATGCACCTCTAGGTATGTTTCCCACTCAGCTATCTATTGCTCTTCTCCCTGTTACAGCATACAGTCTCAGACTTGGTGATATTTAAGCAGCCACCAACCCGCATGTGACACCGCAGCAGTAAAGATTGTGGTCTGTATTTATTTAGATAGTTATACATTTGCATATCTACTGGTATTTGAGTATTTCCAAGGAAACATGCACTTGTACTTTAGACACCCTGAAGACTAAAAGACTCACAACAAAGAAAAAGAGAACTACAGTAACTATTAAAAGATTTTAAAGTGGAGGAGTAAAATATAATAATGCCTACTAAATTTGTTGAGTTCAAATATACAAATGGGTGACGAGTTAAAGGAAAAACATCAAGTGGTGTTGAGCCACCACATGCTGCCAGAACAGCTTCAATGCGCACTGGCATTGATTTTACGAGTCTCTCAACTCCACTGGAGGGATGAACACCATTATTCCAAAAGATATTACCTCATTTGGTTTTTTGATGATGGTTGTGGAGAGTGCTGTCAAACACGTTGGTCATTAATCTCCCATAGGTGTTCAAATGGGTCGAGATCTGGTGGCTGCAAAGGCCATAGCATAAATATCATTTGCATACTCATTAAACCCCTCGTGCCCTATGGAAGGGGGCCTTTTCATCCTGGAAGAGATCATTTCCATCTTCCCTGTTGACCCACACCATGCCAGCAATATGCCCCCTGCAGCATAAAAGAGCCACAGGGTCCCCCCACTGTAGGGGTGAAGCATTCAGGCCTGTACTGTTCTCTTGGTATACGCCAAGTACACCAAGTTGGTGAACCATCTTTCAAAGTCACTAAGATCTTTTCTTCTTGCAGTCTTGCTACAATATCAGAATCGACTGGGCCTGCTCAGCAATTTTATACATGCCACAGAGTAATGTACCACGTACCACTGGTTCGTACAGTGCACCTGTGTGGAAGCATCTGCATTCGTTAGGTTTCTCCACTGTATATGTCTATTGAAATGTCCCCGTCATATAAAAAACATGGCCGTTAGTTAAAAGTGATGAAGTGTCTTTTGCTTGCAGAGTGACTTTCAAGCAAAACTATCATAGTTGAACCAAAGCCTGAAGCCACTCAAAATATATTTTGCCTCCAAAACAGATTTGGCACCAATGTTTATCCTTAGAAAATAACTTTTCCTCAGTGTGCAGGGAGAAAGCACATACCACAAACCCTTCAAGGCATTTGAGGCTGCTTTTAAGCATCACTCTGACAAAAACCTGTCAAAAGACAGTAAATATCCAGGGACCATGTAAGCAGGGGTGCAAAAACACTCTATAGGCCTGCTGTAGGAGTCTGGACAAATGATTTCCAAAGTACTGTGGAATCAAGTATATGTATAAGGGCTTGCTACCCCAAGTATCTAAAGACATGTGGACAAAAGAGTTGGTGGTGCTGACTTGTGCAAATCAATCTGCAGATTGTAAATCAATCACTCTCCCTATTGTGAACACAATATTGTAGCCTCTTTATCCAGACAGATTAAACCACATGGGATCCCTACATCACACTAGTCTTGTTCTAGCTCAAAAACCCTGTCTCAGCAGCTTGGGCAGCTTATCTGCCAACAGACATTTGCAAAATAATTGTTTAATCTCTCCAAACAACCCGCATATGATAAGCAGCTGGGTGTATTGTGAAGCTGCAAATAGCGGAGGAACTCCAGAAGCTCTGATGCTTTAAACCCCACAGATCAGATGGGAGTGATATATTGGCCAAATTAAATGTGTAATATTACATATTAACTTATAAATGCACCTTTTTTTGTAAGAAAAAAAAAAACCTCAGGATGTTCAGACTTCACAATGATGGACAGATGTGATTTTTGGAATGTGATTTAAAAGGACTGACAAGAACGTTAAGACACACTTCACTTGATCACAAGATCATTTTGGATTTGGCAGCATGCTATATTATTAAGATTGCACCACATCATAACCAGTTGTGTCCCCATACGCAACATCATATATATTCTGCGGTAAAAAAAAAACCCTTTTCTCTTTTCAACAAACATGACTAGCCTACTATTACGAGAGACAAAGTGAAGACAGACAGCAATGTCTGTTCTGTCTCTCAGCTTTTCAGTCTCTTGCTGCTGCCACTTGAGTGGACTTACTTTTGCTTTCTAGGAGACCACTCACGGTGCGTGTACTCCACATGTTTTTGACAGGAGCACTGAACTGTTAAAAGCACTGGACATTCATTAAAGTCTAGTCAAGCTGCTAGTTTGACACATTAGTTACACGTTTGCAAACGGTCTTTCCTGAAATAGTCATGATTGCAGTTTGGGTAAAATGTGCGGCTTGTAACCAAAGCGCTCTTCGGTATCGGCGCCAGACCCGCAGGCTCACCTGTGCCAGGTGTCTCCGGTACGCGGTGCAGCGGTCCGACCTGCCGCAGCTGGAAAGCGGTCCTGACTTCATGACAGCTGTACGCGTCCACGTCGATCACATTCACCGCTAACACGACCGCTGACAAAATCCAAAGGGATCCGCAAGAGTTCACGCGTGGGCATATTCCTCGGGACATTGCCGCATCTCACACCAGGTGTCCCCGTGGATAACCTACTGTAGCCTGACTGCAAAGTGTGTGACAGTGTTGAATGTAGACGGTGCTGAAGTACAATGTAGCGGCGGTGAGTTTACACATCTGACAAGCGTTTCCGTCTGATTTTCACATTATTGGTTGGGATGGTTGTGAGCGCTCCGCGGCTGGATTGAGGTCTGGGGTCTTCTCCTGCACGGATGAGAAGTGGTGTGAGCTGAAGCCAGTCTGTCCCGCTCTCCACACTTTGCAGTGGTCGACTGCCTGCACGCCTGTTTCCAGAGCCTTGTGCACATTCCCCTCCCTTTCTGTTTACTTCAGCTAAGTGCCCCAACTAAAACTCACTAAATTATCCCTATAGGGACCTGTAGCCTCAGTATCCTCATAACAGCATTTTAAATCCCGACGGTAAACAATATCCCGTATATTTTACCTATAACATTTCCCCCATATGTGATTTGTCGAGTCCCTCTGGAAATTATTTAACTCAATGCTAATTTTGTAACAAACGTGTAAAAAAATTAAAAAGGAATATTTTTCCATGAGCCTTCTTCTGATCTACAAATCAAAGTCAAATATCATGAGATCACATCCCCTTCACTTTAAAAGTCATTTTTGGTGGTCTCTATCACAGACCCTAATTCCAATTTTAAACCCACAGTCACTGCTACAAGAAAAAGACAGTATTAGACAGTATTAGGTGAAATATGGTTAAACAGCTCAGGACGTTTATTTAGTTCTCAGAGTATGGGGATTTTTGAGGTGGAACAGATTCTACCTGCATTAGGAGAAACAGGATCTCATGTTTAATACTACTACAGTGTGTAGAGACCATAGACTTACTTGTTATTTGATTTACATTGCTGCCACCTTCTGGCAAAAGATACTTGGTGAAAATGCAACCACTAACTTTTCTGTCAAAATATGATGCTCCTTGTAGATTATACAGTTTGGATGTCCATGATGGTATCAAGTAAGACTTCACAGAGAGTTAAAATACATAATCAAAAAAGATCCATTCATGATGACATGTTTTCCAGATTTCTGTGAAACAATTTAGACCTATGCAGCTCATATATGTGGGATCTACAGTATATAAAGTACATTTCAGATTTACAGTTAAGCATGTTCAGATAAAAGGGCATGTAAGAGGATGGTCCGTGTGAGAATTCAGACCTGCTGTCAACTGGACACACAAAACATTACAAAAAAGTGTAATTTGCTTACACCTCAGCATTTTCCAGAAACTGACATGTCATTTTCTCATGCAGCATAGCAAGACCATATTAGGCGTGTAACACAATTTAAATGTTTTGTGCTAATTTCAGTCCACTGCCACATTTCCTAACCTTACTGGATTTTCTTTTATAGATTTTATTTTGTTAAATACCACCCTCTCCTGGTCATACAGCATACTACATCAGTGATCAGCTGCCAACTCGGTTATAATACTCCACCAAAGAATTTTGCAATCTGGTTTTACAAATTTTGCTGTATAAATAAATACATAGGTTATTATCTAGTGAGATGGGTCAAGTTTATTGCTTGGTGTAATTGGTTTGCAGGCCAGCTACAGTGGAGTTTTCCATTCCTTGTCATCCAAGGTAATATATATATATATTTTTCAACTTTAGGGGAGAAATCTACTGGGAACTGCTTAAGATACTGAAATTATTGTGATCACCAATGGGAGCAGTGTGTTCTTACTGGGATACTATTCACATGTGCAATATTCTTACACTGTATGTAATCTTTTGGCACATCCTGACCTAAACTGTATGTTGAGAAAGAGAAAGGGGCACACTAGCTGTAATCCTGACATATTTCTATGCAATACATGGAACAACCAATCTCATGGCCACCATAACACACAATGGGCTGCTGCTGCAATATACAATACATTAAGAACTTCATCTGGGCAGAGACTCACATTAGCACTCTGCTCTTCTTGCTATAGTTTGGAAGTGATAGCAACCAAACAATATGAATGGAATGACGATAAAATAAAAGATGGATAAGGACACTGATGACAACGAAAACAACAAGGAAGTTCATTAGAACTCACTTTGTGCATGCATCAGTGAGGACAAAGGCAGGTGGCCTCCTCAGGTTTGTCTAGTCCGGTGGGTTCAAATGATGGTGACCTCTGTGCCTCAAGAACAGGCGACTCCCATGAGGACATCTGTAAAGTATGCAGGACCATAGTTTCTGATTCTGTTACTGCAGGGGTGAAACACAGGCACATGGTGGGGGTGCCATGTGACTCCCAGTTGTGACAGCAGACCTAACCTCTGTAGGAGGAGCCAAAGCATTCTGTAAATTAGCTAGTAATAATTAGTAAATTATTATAGTAGCACCATATTTGCACTTGCTACTCCAGAGGCACCGGCAGTATTGGCTCATCCTGCTTGTTTTGTGTAGCATCAACTAGAACAGCAGAGTCAAAGGCTGTTTGGCCAATTATATGCCAGCACATCTTAACTCAACAGCTGGTCAGATTGAAAGTGGCCGACATGGGGTAGGTCATTAAATTACTCTGAAACAACCAGGTCTCCTGCTGTAGTTTTCCCAGATGATGTGTAGAACGTCTGGGCTCAGTCTGCACTTGCCTGAAGGAGGCCCTCAGCAAAAGCTTGTGAGCTGTTGCAGGCAGTACACCATGCTCTCCACTTTTCGTCCATTCCCACAGGGCAAATATGTTCTTAATTAGTCTGAACACCTCAACACATCTTATGTGAACAAAAATACAGGGGGTCTCAGCAGGACTGACAGCAGGAAAGCATCAGAGCTGAATATTGTGTCTGAAAATCATGTGTGGAAAAATTATTGTTTGTACGGAGATGGTAGGTACTTGCAAGTATGAAGTATACTGGAGTGTTATATGGAAGTATTATTGTTCAATAAGTGAGTTTTGTTTGTCTGAGGAGGAACTGTTAATTCACAGCATCAAAGAACACATTTTAGCTTTTGGGAAAGATTTCTGCGTTTCTTGCCTCAGCAAGTCCACAGACATCTGACAGGTGCAACATGAAACAGCAGCCTCCACAATCAGTTCAGTGTTCAGATGAGGTGACAGAATACAGGGTTAGAAGGGGCTGTGGCTGCTTAACTTGGTTTAAGGGACATGGACATGAACATGCTTAAAAATCCCAACTACACATGTGACTGTCTGATTCAACAGTTGAGGCCACATAAGTACCTTGGCCTCATGTGTGGCCAAGAAACTGAAAAGCTGAGAGACAGAGCGGACGTTGCTGTCTGTCTTCACTTTGTCTCTCTTGTAATAGTAGGCTTGTTTGTTGAAAAGAGAAAAGGGTTTTGACCATATCCCCGATGTAAATCCAGATATTAGAAGCACAACAATGCCCTTAGATTCTCAAATGACCCAAAATAAAATCATCTGTTAAGTTTCTCACCTGGTACTCATGTCTCTTCAATACTAAATTCTCCTCTTTCCTCCAGTCACCAAACTTAGACAATGCCGGTGCTAAAATCCCGGTGGCGCTGGGGAGATGAATGTGGTGTTTGAACTCTGGAAGCAAAGCAAAAAGGATGCAGTTACTTCATGGTATAAAGTACAAGGCACTAATGCTGGCACGCCAGTTTCAGGGTTGGTCGTTTACATATTTTAAGCTGTGCAAAGTTTGCGTTGTGACATGGACCAGTGTTTTAGTGAAACCTCGTCGAGAAAGAAAAGCTAATAACTCAAATGAATGCGAGCTAACCAGCGAGTCTGACTCCGTACCTGGGAGGAACCGCTTGGAGCAAAGGTGAGAGATGACAGATTGTCAAAAGCCTTAAAACGAGCTAAACACTCACCACCACTTCAGTCGATACTTAACCACGGTTACTGGTGGTTAGCCTTCACTTTAGCTGCTGGACTAGCTAGGTAGCTAGTCCAGGTTTATTTGGGTCAACCCATGGACTGATGCTTCTGCGTCCAGGAAAAAAATAAATTAAAAAAAAAATCCTCATAGAAGTACTAAGACAACAAATAAATATGCAATTTCAAACTATAACATTGCTATGTTACTACTCCTCAACATAACATCAAGTTAAAGTCAATTAAATATATCAAAAAACTAAAATAAGTTTTATGCCGATGGAGGTGAGGTTTTTGGTCTGTCCCAGGCTATGATTGTTAATTTGTAAAATGTTAAAATGTTCACATTTTTATATTGTTTTAGGTTTGATGCTTTTGTTAAACTGCATTTTTGGCATAAATATATATAAATTAATTATTAAAAATACATCTATCAGTGTGTCCTGATTTCACATCAACCCCTGCCTGTTATGCCTGGCTCATTAAGGAATATGACAAAGAATGGAGCTCCACACAGTAACCACTTAGTAAACAAGACATTTATCAGGGATAACAGTAGGACAGTACTCAGTAGTGACCTGTGGGTGTTGGGTGTGAGGAAAGATTTAAACGCTAACCTAAACTACCTGTAACAACAATCGAGGCCTTAGCTAAACACAATCCAAAAGAAAACTAAGTTGGGCGGCAGAATGGGACCAGTCTTCTAGGAGTTAAAGAGAGAGAGAGAGAGATCTTGAAACCAGCCAACCTAAACAGGCTCCAAACAGCTGAAGCCAATCCTTCAACGAGATGGGAAGGGTCAGGGACTCAGGAAGAAAAACAGTCATAAAATATTAAATTACACAGCCTAAAATTTCAAATTTTAACTTTACAAAGCTGAAAAGGCACCGATTTTGTGGAATGACCCATGTATTACCGCCGTTAAATACAGTTCCAGCTACAGATGCTGCCAATTTACCTTGATGAGCACCTGAAATTAAGGAAGCCATTCCTATAAAAAGGTGTGGTGAACACTAGTGTTAGGTAAAAAAAAAAAACAAACTCAAAGTATTGTAAAATGACTGCTTAACTTGAATAAATCTATAGCCCTTATCTAGGACAATTTAGTTTTGGTCTTAGAAACTCTTATATATCTCTAATGCTGTCCCACAGAAAACAATTCAACAAACATTTCACAGCATATTTATTGCAGGGCTTCTGTACTCGATTGAATTCTTTCAGTATTTCCACCCATCTCAACCAGTTCTTTGTGTTTACAGTGTCTTCAGAGGTTCTTAAAGCAAATTAAAACCATTTTCGGCAGTCAGTTTAACTTGTCGTTTCAGGAAAAGCACTGGTGGAATTAATTACATGAACAAAGGCTCTGTTCCGTTAAGTTCTCAGTATCAGCTGTTTCAGTGCCAGCACTCACAGTACCAGCACCTCCCGTAAGTGGAATGCAGCCTTCTTCAACATTATTAAATACACCTGTGCTTTTCTTGTTATGACTTGTCAGAATGGCAAGTTCTGTGAAAAGGGTCTATTCTAGAAATACAAATCATTGATATTAAAGAAGCCAGTGTCTAAGGTACTGTATTTTGCATCTGTTTGATCCACAGTTCTTGAGGGCTCCACACTAAACCCCCAATCCGTGGACTTGCAGCTCCACCAGTGCGTTTGTGTGGGTGAATGTGAAGCAGACATTCATACAGCACTGTAACCTGTTCAACAGTTAGAGGAAAAACATATCTGTTTCTGTTTGTACAGTAATTATTTGTTCATTTGGGCTCACATGAGACAGTAAATAGTGTTATACATCAACATTATCGCCTAAGATTGTACATAGCAAATTTGAACATTTTAGGTACCGTAAATGCCACAGCATAACCACGGTTGTGAGTATGTGTTATTTTGTTAAGGCAAAGCAAATACTAATACTATTGGCCACTGTGATATAACATAACCTGTACCTTGCAATTTTGCATGTCCACTTTTTTGTACCGTATATTATTCAAATTGGAATTTGACAGAATCTGGTTGTATTTTATTGTATTTTGTAAATACAAATAGATGCTTTCCAAGCTTGGTAGAGTTGGACAGCAGATGGCGCCAATCACATTAGTTTTCAGAGCCCCAATTCACATAACCTTGGTGCTCATTTGTGCAGGTTAAAATTTTCTGCTTGAAACACCATTTAACATAGTTAAAAAAAAAAAAAAAAAGTTGAGTTGGAGGTGAAGAGGATAACAGTTTTTTTGTAATTTTATACTGTTTGAGGTGACGGGAAATCACAGTTTTTACTGTCCAGACAGTATACATATTATTTTGATGCCAAATCCTATTTTGGACTGAAATAATCTCCTGTATCCCAAGTTTGTGGTTAGCAGTAAGTCATCAGTCACCCATGGTATCCCTACAATCATCGCACAAAACATGATGAACCGAGCATTAAATGGCAAGCACAGAAGAACAATATGTTCTAGTATTTACTCCACCATCGGAAACCTATATCCTCATGCTGACCTTCTACCTTTAACCATGTGATAGTCATGAACTTAACTGTGGTGCCTCTGTTGCCAATTAAGCTCATCCATTCCTTAAACGAAGACTAGAGGAGGATGAAGTAGCTGCAGTAGTCGTGGCGGGGATCCTTCGTTCTGTGTCCTCATGCTGTGTCTGGGTCCAGTAGTTAGTAGACAGTCTGTGGGAGCTTTAGCCCATCAGTTCTGGCCCTCTAAACTGGGGATTTAAAGGTCTTACAGAGGGTTAAACCCCCAAGATTGGAGCCCTCAACCGCCTGTTTGAGAGATTATGCTCTTCAGTCTCCCATTTTCACCTCTCTGTCTTGGTGGAACAGCGGGAAGTGTGGAGGGTGGTCATTAGAGACATGCCTCAGCTTGACATCTCTAGAGGGGGGAACTGGTGATAAATGAGTCTTGAGAAGGTTGATTAAGTAGAACATTACTTCATGCTGTGCAGCTGAATTGTAAGGAACGTGGGGATAAGATTTTGGTAAAAAAAAAAAAATCATTTTAAGTAATCTTGCATTCTTAAACAGAGTATGTTGCGCATTGAGAAGGAAGTGGGTGCATAAATTTATGGTGCATGCATGCATACATGAAACATGGAGTGGTCAGATGTCTGCACGTTGCTGGTCAGAGCAAGAACCTTATGCTCCATTTCTCTCGGGAGACGTGAGGAGTGGAAGTAAGCCGTGCTGCATCTTTAATGAGAGTCTGACATCTTCAGTGCCACTGTCTCACTATCTGTCCTGCCGGCGCCTCCTTCATCCTCACCTGCATGGCACTCACAGGGAGGACAGAGAACATCACTAAGCCTCACAAGCATCTGAATGCCACCCCACACCCAACTTGGAAGCAGATACCATTTGCAGTAGCACCATGTGTAGGTGCCAATCCCTGATAGCAAGAAATGGCACTCAAGCAAATCCTGTAAAGCAGAATCCTTGCCCTATTTATAACGACTCTGTTTCCTCAGTGGCATTTAATTGATTTGTATAATGGTTTTTATAGACTCTTCATTAGCCTGTTACAGCAGTGGATCAATACAACATCATTACATGCTTGATTGAACCGAGTACCAGGCATCTGCTCCAGGGCACGTTGGTCTGTATATGTAAACAGTCATTAATGTCACAGTGTTCCACTACATACATGAACTGAAGGCAAGGTTATGTCACTTTGCCAGTAGCTTGTTATTGGCTTGTTAGTAAATTAATAAGGGAAATATAATTTAACCATGAAATTGACTGTATTTTTATCAACCTCAAGTTAAAATATATCTATTCTTCAGACATCACACCAATCCAGACTTTTGGGCCCCACTGTACACAATAGAAAAATAATTTCATGTTCAAAACCCAGCAAAAAAGTTATTTGAATACAGTAAATCATCCTGTCACTAATGTATTCAGGAAGTTTGAATGCCTTTCTGTCTGCATGCAGGTCTTTTGTGTCTCGAAGCGTGTGTGAACTCAAAAGTTACAAGCGTTGTAGCTTATTTCACCCTCCATTCTGTCCCTGAGGGAGTGTCCTCCGCTGTTCACAAAACAAAGTACTGTTGTGCACATAGGTGGAAAAATTTGTTTAACCCATTCACCCCTGAGATTTCCTCACTGTCTGTGTTCATTGAACTCTGATGGGATCTAAATACTTCCTTTGAGATTGTACACATGGGCCATGCACTGAGGTCAGACCGGGGTCTTTGTGTACATGTGCATGGGCGTGTGTGCATGTGCTGAATTGGTCTGGATAGAGTGACTTGCTTTGTGCGTGCCCAGTCGACCACATCCCTCACAATAGGCAGAAAAAGGGGGTGACTACCTTTTGACAGAGCATTTTATCTCAGTGAGATCATAGCAATTGGCTATTTATGGCATGTGGCATGTTGTTATGAGAGAAGTGCTTGAACTGGGTGAATAGAAATACTGTTTAATTTCACCCTAATTTACCTTTCCTTTGCTCTCTCCAAGACAGCCGCCTCTTTTGGTAATCATATGCAATCTAGCACAGTGGTTCATCCCTAGCCTGCTGAACTCACCAGTGTGTTGTTGCTCTTTTTGGCCCCCCCTCCCCTTCCTTTATTTTTAACGACCCCATTATCCCCTTCTCTCCCCTTAACTTACCATCACATGTTTATGAAAACTGATTTTGGTGCGTCCGACCTTCGACTCCATCACCCTTTTTTCCCCCCGCAAAGTGTGAGACAGAACCAGGGATAGAGGGAGGGGGAAAGTGAGGGGGGGAAAGGGCGGGGGTTAAGAGAAATGGAGGGAATGGTTGATGAAAACAACAGATCTCTGCTCCCTAATCCTTTTGTGTCGATGGTGTTAATCCATCCGAGCAAACCCAGCCCCACCCGCACCACTCACCCTCCCTCAACCCCTGCTTCTGCACCATATACCAGGCGCTCCCACCACATAAACAACCGACAGCACTCCTGAAACCAATACTCATCCCCCCAGACAGTCGAGCAGAAGTACACAGCCGCTGCAGTAGCCCCCTGACAAACACACAACTCAGGCTCAACTCTGTCCCTGCTTTCATCCTGTTCATCTTTGTGGCCACAGGGAACAAGTCCCTGTTTTGGCTTGCTTGTTTTGTTTGCCTATGCAAACATATTTTAATCTTGCATCAGCATGTCAATGTGTGTGTATTGGAAATCGCAAAGTATTGTTTCCCCTTTCTGTGTATTTTGCTTTCATGTGTTTGCTCCTCTTTGTTTTGCTCTGCTTTGTTTTGGCTACTGTACATGTAATGAATGCACTTGAGAGAAACACGGTGTATTCACTGCAAGTGTTTTTGTGTCGTGGTCTTGTTTACGAGCTGTAAGAGAGAGGAGAGGGAGGGGGGAGATGGGGGGGGCGTCAGGGAGGGGGAGCGCAGCGGTTGCTGGGGGAAGAGGAGGTTGTGTCTAATGAGGTCACACCCTGGCAACCCGGTGACTCCTCCCACTCAGCTCCCCCCCACCCCCATCTTTCCAGTTGGCCCCCTCTGAGTGTGCCCACCCACTCAACGCCCCCCCCCATCCACCCCCCACCCCTCCCTTCACCCTCTGACAGTGAGAGCTCTCCGTGGTGCTGAAAGCAGGAAAAACACGCTCAGGCTCCAGTTACAGTGCAGCCGCGAAGGGAAGGCAGAGCAGACACATGAGACAAAAACATAAAATGAGAAGGAGGCTGGGGTGTGAGTGTTAACGAGGATGAGTTCAGAGGCGCACGGCAAGAGAAATAGCAGTCCAGGAATAGGAAGGAGAGAGAGGGGGAGAGGATGACGCTGTAGTGGAAGGTGGCTACAGTAGGCAGTGGGCGTGTTCTTGTTGTGATCTATAGTTGGGAAGCCCGGTGTCATCTGCTTAAGCACAGACTGACTATACCGACCGGTGTGGCTGAGCAGGACAGAGGGAGCCGGCAGGAAATGCCATACCAGGAAACACGCTCTGCTCTACCTTGGTCTCAACTTTTAGGGCACTGTGAATGAGGATTCCTTTCACCTGTGCGACACTCTGAGACATTTTGTGCATTTGGACATATTAAAGCAGAAGGAAAGACATTCTGGGAAAGAAGCTTTAGAAAGACTGCGAGTGTTTGGTCTGCAACTGCAAGGGGAGTTTGATGTGAGAGCGCGTGAGTGTGTTAGTGTGTATTTGTGTCATGCTTGCGGTTGCGGGTGCGGTCTGCTGCTACGCTGCGTCTTCCTTCTGTCTCTAGAATGTGCAGATGTGCGGAGCAGTGAAGCTGGCACCTGGCTTGGAGTTTGACAACATCTGGACTAGAGGGGTCACATCTCCCTTTTTTGCCCAGGGGAGGGAGCATTGGGCTGGGCACCCAATGGCCCGGCTCCCCTCTAGCACCAGCCTCATCCTGGGTCAAAGGGACTCCTTCTAATAAGCCAGTCAGTTGGACCATACAATGGATGGATGTCTATGTGGATTTAAGTGGAATAGTGCACTGGTGCTCCAGCATAGGTCAGAGTTCACTAGCGTGCACTGGACTCATCAGGGGAAGACAGAAGACACGTTGGTCCACAAACCAGCAGGGACACAGCCCCATTGTAAGTATGCCCATGCACAACAATGACCCACAAACCCACAAAAAATATGCTGAAGCTATACACATCATAATGTATGCAAAAGTATTGTTTGCTTTACTGAAGTCCACATAAAAAATCACATAAGGAGAGCTGCCAAGTGTTGCACCTGTGCGTGCCTTGGTTTACAGGTTAACTTTTACTCGGTTCGTTGCACTGCACTGATTGTGTGTGCATGCATGAGTGCCCACATGTGTTGTCACCAGACTGTTGGCCTTGCAATCTTTTTGACATTGTGTCTCTAGAATATCCATGCTGCCCTTCTCGTGGGACATGGTTGCCTGGAAACAGAAGCAGTGTGCCCCTTTCATTTACTTTTAAACCAAAGTGCACCTCCATGTTCCAACTGTTGCAGCCCATGTCAACTGGGGCAAAGAGAGGCAGAGGAGATGAGACAGAAAAAAAGAGAAAATGCATCAAGTGAAGGGAAAGAGCAATAAGAGGGAAATGTTGTTGGGGAAAAAAAATAGGTTACTGAATTGGCAGGTTTTATAGGGATGGGTAAAAAAAAAAACTTTTACATCGATGAGTTACAGGAGGACAATCCGATGTGAAAAGGCTCGGTTGGTAAAAACAGTGTGATAAACAAGCTGATTCCAGTGCAGAGTGCTGCTGCAGGCTTACAGGGATTAGGCAGGCAAGCTTAATTCAGCTCAAACACTGTTTGAACTGTGCCTTCCCTTTGCTGCACCCCTAACACAACTAACTGCTGCACCTCATTTCTCTTCAGAAACCAAGATTTATTTTCCTTGTACAGCTTCAGATCTGTGACTGTGGCTGTGCATTGGTGATAAGACCTGATAATCAGGGGCGAAAAAAATCTCGACACCACTTAACACCGGGATTCTGTGCCCTAGTTTGAGCTCTACTCTGAGACAGTGATTCTGTATGTTGGCTCTTATCAGTCTTCTCCTAATGCTTGCAAAAACCTATGTTAAGGAGTGTTGAGGATGCATCATAGGGAGTGGAACTGGCAGCTAAACCCATTGACCTAGGCCCTGTGCTGGACTTACTGATAGACAGACATGAGGTAGAGGGATGCTGAGGACGGCCAGACAATGGCTGCTCTCTCTTACCCTGCAATCTCCATCTGGCTGCCCTCCAAGCCCTCCCCTCGCTGCCCTTGCCTGCCTACACACACAAACATACATACAGTTATCACAAGCCCCCTCCCCCTCCCTATGCACACTCACACTCAGTGCGTCTCTCACACGTAAACAAGCATGAGTCTTAGGCTGATCTGAAAACATTGACCTACATAAAAGCATTCACTGTTTTCTTCTCTTCCATCACTGTTCTATCCAAAGTCACATCCAGCCGTTGCACATTGTATATACTATGTTGCATGCAGTTGCATAGGTTTTCAGGCAAGTGCATCCTATACATGCATGCACTCTGAGTAACATCATTAACTGTTCCACACTGGGTCGGCATCTTAACTGGCTGCAAACAATGCTATTTTAAACTGATTCCCATTTAGAAGGAGTGAATCATAGAATGATTGCACTAATGTGGATGTTTCATTGAAGAGGCTTTTCCTCACAGCAGCATCCATGCTCTTTCTTATGACAGTGATGTTGTCTGTAAGAGTCTTTTTAAAGAATCAAAGGCAGCAAGGAACATTCAAACTCAGGAAGAGATTATTTTTTAGATCTAGAACATAAGATGATGCTGATATGTGTATATGCAAAACCATGCATTGCAGTCTAGTAAGATGGGTTCATTTCATCTGTGTGGTTTGTCCCAGGAGTACTATATTTTCACATCTGAGCCCAACATGTATTACCACTGCAGAAGATGAAAGCGCCTTTTCAGTTTTACTCAGACACTCTTACTTAAAGCCAGTAATTCCGGGCCAGAAAATGTACAAACACAACTGAGCAAATGAGCAGCTACTACGGCTCCACAGGCAAAAAGAAAACTGAAACTGAAGGTTATGAGTAACTGTACCTAAATAACAAGAGCCTTGACTGTTCGCATATTTACATGTGCATGTGAGAGTTTCTGTGTATGTGTTTGTGCACAGTGAACAGTGGAAAAAGATGTTGCAACCCTCTAGGGAAAATGGTTACTCTTGCACACACAGGCATGATGCAAGTCTCACCACCAACATGAACCTTCCATAAGCCACGAACTCCACAGCAACAGTTAGAAACCTTAACAACAGGAACATCACACAAACTCAGTGTGTGACATTACTGTTGCACTGATGCAATCTTGCTCCGTCGGTTTTCCTCTCACCAAGGCTGACCTTGAAAAATGAAGGTTGAAAGAATAATTACTGATCTACATGCTTGCTTTGCATTCAGAACATACTCACATGTGATGCTGTGGTGGTCCATATCATTTGTAGTATTATGTGACTCTTTCAGGCAAATAATTGTAATAATAATAAAAAGTAATATTTTTTCTGTTTCCTCCTCAGAATGCTGTGGAAACGCTTGAAGAATGATGAGCTCCAAAGAGGAGGAAACTCTTCGCTTTTTCCAGTATGTTGAGGAGAATGGGCTGAGAGCCTACAACGGCCTGGTAGCTCAGAACTTTGACCACGCCAGGAATGAGAGAAATAGGGCATTCCTGCAGGAAAAAAACGACAAGAAGAGAAAACAGGAGGAAGCCATAAGGAGGTAAAGAGAAAAGAAAGCGCTTCACAAAAGCAAAAACAACAGACTCCTTTACAAAGGTTTTGCAAAGAAATAACCTATAGAAAACAATAATCTGGTTTGGACAGGTAGGATAGTGGTGGACTTCCCAGTGATTTATGAAGGATATTCACAAGTCTCACCACAGCACATGAATGGGATTCTGCTCTGTAAATGCAGGATGGATGTTACTGGGTTCATTTCAGGAAGAGGTTGTAAGGAATTGGGACAAGTGGCCAGAGGGTCCCTGTGGCAATGGCAGGTTGCCATATTTTGGAGTTTGCCAGTGTGGACTGGTGCACCCCACAATCTTTAGAGGATAATTAATTTTTCACTTTTAGACTTATTTGGGACTTGTCCTTGCATGGAGGTCATCGCTGCTCCATTTTTGAGATGGAGAGCTTTTAGAATTAAAAAAGGGGGGGGTTGGCTGTGACAGAAAGTGTGTTAGGATGTGAGGGTGGGAATTAAACATCCAGTTATGCTGTGGTGATTTAAGTATGTCTAAGTCAACCCCTTATTGGAAGAAAGCTTCGCAGCTGTGTAGAAAGTTGTTTCATTGTCTAGAGGAGTTTAAGAAATTAATTTTTTTTAACTGACCTCATCAGAAATTAGTATCGCTGCATCCTGTTTTGAATGTTGTGATGAGCATTCACAGCAGTTACAGCCACTGTGCGCAGCAACACCACTGTGTGGCATCCCGAAACTTGAGCGAATAAGAGGCATGCGCTCACAACGTGACTCGCACATGGATACGGCGTGCTTGTGTTGTGGGGTAGAATAGTGAGCACTGAGTCACCCGGTCATTGGGGATGATAACGGGACATTGCAGGAGGGCTTGAAATGTGTTGGTGCGATGTTACGGACATCCACGTTACATTATTCCCCACAAAAATGGAGAGCAGAAACACTATCGACTCATTTTGGAATTTATTTATTTATTTTACATTTTTCTGTAGTTTGAATTTTGCTACAAGAGCAATGTACTGAAGCAATAAATCTGTTTTAGTGTTTGTTCCTGTGATGTGACTGAATCTGAAAATGTATAATTCTAACAGGTCAAGAGACATAAAACGGACATAAAAAAAGTCTTCATTTGAAATTGCAGTCCTCATAAGTTGCATTACCATTTACTGAACTATTCATGAACAGAATATTGATCAAGTGGATGCATATTATTTAAAAGAACAGCAAATCAGCTTTCAGGGAAATACTAGTTGTTCACTTCGATGGTCAAACAGGTAATCTGATGATGCAGCAGGCAACATCAGTTTGTAGTAGAAAGGCTTAGGGAAATGCGGTCCAGTGTTGTCATGTGTTCATTTGTCAGTCTGTCTGACATGGCACAAGGTATTTTAGCAGCTGCTGGGAGTTTTAGCTGTGCATCAGATGATTGCATTGATGTGCTTTTGGGGGCTGAGCATTTATATGTGACCAGATGTGCTTCTTCTTAACTGATTTATTCAGGAACACTTTGAACTCTGTCACGTTTCTGTCAAAGGGTCACGCGATTTAAAAGGAGCTGTCTCTCTGCTCCCTCTGTGATTTTCTCTTTTCGTATTGTATACCACTTGCATGAACAAAGTGGAGTGTAAATGTATAGATCAGACATGAAGAAGATGGTTATCTTTCCTGGACTCTTTTAAAATTTCCCTATTTCTTTTGTTATTAGCACTCTCATATAGTCTTGTACAGTAACTTGGTGAATGGGACGGGCGATGCCTGAGGAAAGTGGCATCTACTGTCCTGCTATCCTTCCACTGGCTTTCAGCTGTTGCCAAAGCTAAAATATTAATACACAGTCACTGGAGGAAGAGTCTAAAAAATAACTGGATTTTTCATGAGGCCTATAAGTAGGTCAATGAGACGACCCATTTCTACAGTAACTGACTGACAGTGAGACAGAGTGTGAAGATTCGTGTGTGCATGCTTGCATTTGCATGTGCGTAAAGAAGCACATGCATACTTGTGTACGTGTGCATGCATGGACATGCACAGCAGGAAAACAGAGTATAGCAGAGTGTGAGAAAGGGTAGGAAAGAACAAATGGACCATGTGACTGTGTGAGGGAGGAAGAGCTTGTTATACCAATTGTATTTAAGAGTCAGGGGGAAAGAAGGAAAAAAACCTGTTAGAGAGAGATTAAGTGTGAGCTCAGTTGCAGGAGATGTGTTCTGCCTGGTGACAGCTGGAACAGCCATAGGCCAATCAGATCAGTGCATTAGGTTTGAGTGAGGCGGGCCTTCCTGCCTGCTGCTCTCTCACTCTGGGTTTCTTTTATTGTATTTCATCAGAAGTTATTCACACAGTCTCTCACACACACACACACACACACACACACAGATGCTCAAAATCTACTTAAACATGCAAGTGTATTCATAAACACACACACAAAAAAACCACACACGCACTTACATTTACGTATATTTACATATGCATGCAAATTTCAAACGACTGCTTTCGTCTTTCTTTACCCTTTGTGCAGACATGCACGCATTCACAGACATCTTTTTTCAATCTCCTTCTCTCTCAAAATTTGCTTCAGTGTTTTGGTTGTTTCTGTGATTTTTTTTTTCTTTTTCTTTCTTGTCACATGGTGTCACAGTGAGAGACTCAGAGCTGCCCGACGACAAGTCAACTCCAACTGGTCCAAGTGCACCTGTGGTCTGTCCTCTAGCCAATCACTGGGCAAATATCCTATAAATAACCCAGTCACCACTACTCCAGTCACACCCACCCACCCACACTCGCAACCTATGTGTATGGGTGTGCATGCACACAGTCACAGCAGATGCACATCCAAAACATATGAGGGGGATGTACTGCTGACACCTGTAGCTGAGCGTTGTAGATGATTATTTTTTTCAAAGACGTTCCAGTCCTAACATGGATGATTCATATTTGTATATAGAATATGCATTACTACCCACTAAGCATGTGATTTTATGTTTATGTCTTTCTTAACTTTATTTAAAATGACATTAGCAATGTGGCTCCACTAGTGGCTGCAGGTTTCTTTCTATTGTAGAACCTCTGTCATCTGTCAACAAAATTTAATGTGGTTATGAGGTGCACGTGCACTTTATTATTGTTGTGTGGTGGCAGCTGGTTTTGTGTCTGGTTTCTATGCGTACCCTGTTGCTAGGCAAAGTTAAGCCCCTGACCAATGAACCCACCCCACCAAGCACCTTCTGTTCAGCAGCTGGCCAGGAGGGAGTCGGAGTCAGCAAAGTCCCACACTGAGGGATCACAAACACATACATATACACACATGCACAAATGTGCACACATTCATGCAAGATAGAGATTTGTCAAACCACATAGGCAAATTCATCCATTTGTTTAAACATTCAAATCTCTGACATTAGCTTAATTGTGTCTGTGATATGAGAATAAATAAATAAATAAACTGCAGAGATCAAGCGTGCATACATTGCAAATTTATCAAGTCCTTTGTACAAACCATTTCCCTAAACACTTTCAGATCTTGAGCTCATTTACTCTGCAAGACAGACACACACACATGCACATGCAACACAGGCACACACACGTACACACAGACCTCCTTTCCCCCATTACCACACCACACTCAGACATCATTAACGCTCCATTCAGGCCAATCATCCATTTATAGGGATTGATTGTGTACAGGCTGGGGGACTTCCATGGTGTCATTCAGTGTGTGGTTGTGTGAGCAGCATCGGTCATATCCAGGGTTAAACTCAAATCGATGCCTTGCCCTGAAAGAGACCCTGTTTTCAATTGCACTAACACGTCTGTTATTGGTCACTAAGCTCTTTCATCATTCTAGCCGCTTGCAGAGAAGGAAATGTACATGAACACACACGCTTTACATAAATGGAGAATGCCTTAATGACTGTGTTTCAGGTTATGTGCTATTTTTGCTGCCTCCTGACAGGAAAAAAATGTTTCTCTTGTCTTGTTTCTCTCCTTCTTTCAAATGAAAAGTATTTTTTTCAGTACATTATAAAACCTCTCATTGTTTTTGTATCAAATCACTCATATTTTCATCCTTCCTCTGTACCTTCTCTCCCTCTCCTCTCTTCTGTTTTAGGACGGGTGAAGACATAGCAACTGAAGGCAAGCACTTGCGTATGGGCTCTATTACCATGCCGGACCCCCAGGAACACCAGCCCATGCCCCACCCGCATGCCCTTGCCTGTGGGCAGGGCTTCTCCATACGCTCCCAGTCTCTCCACTCCGTCGGTGGTGGGAACAGTGGTGGTGGAGGAGAGGAGGAAGTGGGAAGCCCGACCTCAAGAAAGCAGCCCCCACCCAAGCCCAGGAGGGACCCGGCGACAAAGCTTAGCATGTCGTCTGAGGCGGTGGACCACAGCCCCATGTCCACCTGCCGTGGGGAGAGATGTGACGGTGAGTGGTGGTGGCACTTCACACCAAACTGCTGCGCTATATATAGCTGCTCTCTGCAGTGCCCTCCTCAATACTGTTTCTCCTACAATGACATTACATCTAGCTATTCACTGCATACTTCACTTAAGTACCATTATGGCATATTGATTTAGAAATAATAATGAGTCACAAGTATAATGGGGTTAAACCATGGTTATACTATTATGAGTGCACCGGTTTCTACTGCCAAGAGTAATATTCTGATCATATTGTAACTACTTCTGTGTATTAAGTTGATGCTCCAATAGCTTCACCGCAGCAGATAGATCAGAGGACTATGCAGGCTGTAGAACACAGTTAATTGTCAAAGCTGTTCTCATTGCACATAAAGAAAATAGACTGTTCTGTAACCTTGTTTAAAGTTGACTTAGTTTTATATTTCTATAAGGCAAATTACCAATAAAGGCCAAACAATTTCTCTCCTAGTTAAAACTGGCATGGTCGACATGTAGAGATGCATTGATCAAGATCCAGAAGATGCACCCTGCTGCAATGTCAGTTAGGTTTCTGAAGCAAAACAACACAATATGCTTGTTTGGCCATGGATGAAAAACTGGGTATAATGATAGTAAATCAACTCAGTGTATAAAAAGCTTTGATGGATAAGAAAAGAATCAACTGAGAGGAATTAAGGAACGTTTCCTTAATAAGCCACAAATACAGTAGTTGGTGTAGCAAATGCAAAACGTACACTTCTTTCTTGGAAAAAAAAATCACATGTGCAAAGCATAAAGTAACAAGCACTGCAAAATCAAATAGATATTTTAATAGTCTGTGGCAGGTGGCTGTGAGAGCAGAGAGATTTAGAGGTTGCAGGAAGCTTTGACTCCATTTCAGTTTGGAGGCTTTGCTGCCAATGTGATGTTGAGGAAGTTGCCCAGCCTGGCTCAGATTGGTGGGGATCTCTCTATGTGCACACAGATCTTCCTGGGCACCACGGCAACCATCCCACAGAAACAAGACCCCCTATAGCCCATCCAATCACAGCATCACTGCACAGCCCAGGCCAATGGGGCTCCGGAGGTGCTGAAGTCTGAGGCTTCAGAGCCAATCAGAGCGAGAGTGTGGGGGTGTTCCTGGCTGAGGGGAGGGTTGCGTGCTCTGTAGCTGGCGCTGTAGCGGGAAGGGGAGGAGCTTGTCAAAGTAGAATTCATTCAGGAGGAGCGATTGACCTAGATTCGTTTTCCCCAGGAGGAGAGGGAGGGAGAGGGGGTTGCGGGTAAACACATCCGCTACGGGGGAGGGGGAGTAGAGGGAGCAATACAGAGAGGAGAAGAGAAGGGACAGGGAGTAAGAGATGTTTGGAGGGATGGATTCATCATCGGGGCTGAAACAGTTCTCAAGATCCACCATGCAAACCTTTTAGAGTAGTAAGGCATTTGGAAATTATGGAAAAGAGGCACAGTATATACACTATTATGTGCACATTATTGTATGCACATACACACATGCATGCACATATGTACACAAGAATGTGAGTATCATATCAGTCCAATTAAACACATACCAGGAACACATCTGGGTTGAACCACATTTTCTATTAACACCCTATTAATTAGTGGTAATGAAAAGAAAATATGAAAACAAAAGGCCTGTTTCATAGTCAGTTCAAATTAGAATCACTGACATCAGCATCAGTCTGGATAAATGCATGGCATGCAAAATACCAGTGCAAAACAACACGAAATGTCCTGGACTCTGAATTCATTGCTTTTTCTCTAGTTATTTGCTCCACTTATATAAAGACTCAAATCTATCTTTCCATACCCTGCTGTTTAATTTTCAGCAATATAGTCCTCAAAGCCACTCATTCAGATGTGACAGAAAACATGGAAGGCAAACACCTACACAGCTAGATTCCCATCCTCTGGAACATCTTCATAGGTTTCTGAGACTGTGGTATAAAATGTGTACATGCTTGTCCTATTTTCCCTCGCCGAATGTGTAGGCATGTGCAGCGTGTGTGCATGCGCGCATGCGTGCACGGAGTGATGGTGGTGAGTCATAAAGTTACGGGAAGTGTGCGTGTGTCTGGGCCATCTGGCATCTGAATTATTGAAGGTGTAAAATCTGCAGTTTGAAGATTTCAGACATGGTCTGGCTCTTAACGACACTTATCTCCCCCTGGCCTATCAGAGAAAGGGACACTCCTATCCAAACATCCCAATGTCTGACCTAGAAATACACTGTGAGCAACTAGTATAGAGCTCCGTCTACTGTGCGTAAACTAGTATTAGGACCGTACTGTACAGTAGTATCTAGTCAACGTGAACACTGTACCAAAGCCTCACTGCACCACATCTAAAGAGATTCACACTGCAATGCTACGTCACCACTATCAGAAAGAAGCTCCACAGTGTGTGTGACCCAGATACTATACTCACATACTGCTCCACTGCCGTATATGTGACCTAGAAACATGCATATGCCTCAACTATTACCACATATCTAACTCAAGATATTGCTCTCAGCTACATACGTTGACCTACATCTGACCCACAGAACAGCAATAGGCTTTATATTAATCCTAGTGATTCATTTAATGATAAATTATAAATGATTCAGAAAATACACTTTTGTTAAATCCAGTATTGCTTTGTGACAGCAGAAATGTCTTTTGCCAGAACACAACGTCAGTCAGAATGATAAACTATTTAATGGAATAGTCAACAAATGAATAAACCAGAGAGGGAATAATATGCTGTATACTTGTCAGTATCAGGGAGGGCTTGTGAAAGTGATTTTCTCCGGTGGATTTATGTTGAGACTTTCTTTCTCTTTATCCTTCAGCAGCTCAAGGATGCAGTGAGGACTGTAGGAGAGTGCCGCCACCCAAACCCAAGAGGAACCCCAACACACAACTGAGTGTTTCCTTTGATGAGTCCTACATCAAGAGTCACGCAGGCAGTGGGGTTTGCCCCTCCAGACCTCTCCACCATGTCACCTCCCCCTCTGAACGCAACTCCTCGCCTCCACAGAGTGATGAGAGCCCTACAGATGACTGTGAAGATGAACCTGTCTACATAGAGATGGGCGGGATTGATGTGGGAGCACGAGAACCCCTGAAGAGTGAGGATGAGGAGCCAGGAGAGTCTGTGTACGAGGAAATGAAGTACCCAGCTCTGGATGATATGGAGTACCGCACTGACCCAGTGGGATGCCGCTCTGCATGCCCCACCCCGGCACCCTATGACCCCGAACCTCTCAGTCGCTGCTCCACGCCTCGAAACATTCCCCTCTGTGACATTCCTGCACCCTTTCCCAATCTACTCACCCATCGGCCTCCACTGTTGGTGTTCCCACCAGCACCAGCCCAGTGTTCACCCAACTCAGACGAGTCTCCCCTCACCCCTCTGGATGTAACCAAATTGCCCATGCTGGAGAACCAGTCCTACAGCAAATCCCCAACATCCTCCACTGAGCCACCCTCCTCTGCACACATTCGCAGAGAGCTCACTGCGACCCCAACCCTCACCGTCTCTGGGCGCTCCTCTGCACCTCCTCTACCCTGTACCCTCTACAAATCCTCCTCCTCATCCTCCTATCAGCGCAGCCACTCAGCTTGTCCATCGCCTGTCAGCATGGGTCGCTGTCTCACCCCTCTGAGCCTCATGCGTACACCTCCCTTTGACGCCACAATGCCATTCCCCGGGGGTCTGCCACGGAGCGCCTCTGCCACCCCTCATGGCAAAGGCTCACCACCTCACGACGGTGTGGGTCGACTCCATGGCTCTATGCAGAATGTGTCAACAGGGCGTTCACGGACACCCACCAGCCCACTGGACGAGCTAACCAACCTATTCACCACAGGCAGGAACATGCTGAAGAAAAACACCAGTGGCAGAAAGTCTAAAGAGCCTGGAGAGAGTGAGTCATTTCACACATTTGTTGTATTGTTTTGGTTTGTAGTAAAGCAAAGGGACACCAACGTATGTCCTCACATTTACTTATTTATGTCTGGGATTCCAGATTGTAGATAGCTTACAACTGCATCTCTTTGTAAATATTTTACTCTTTATTTCCTCATTTCATTAGAGAGATATAGTTAAGAGAGTTAACAAGAAAGCAACCCTACCAACAGTGGAGAGGGGCTGCAAAGCAAACTGGACAAACACTTTAGAGTAGGAATAACATCCCCAAGTGTCCATAGATGACGTAGAAGGCATCAGTGTCTAAATGCTTTGACAAATAAATTGTCTTCTGTTCCCTAGTCAGAGATTGTGTAATTTATCCCTATTTTGGGTTAACAAGTTTTACCCTGCTAATTAGGAGCCTGTGCAGAGAATGCATCACTTTTACAGTACCAGTTTGTGCTGCTCTCTACAACCTTCCATCTATTTAATCTAGGCCCCGTGAGCCAAGTCTGATACAGATCGTATGATTTAATCTGAGGGGATTAGAGACTAAAACGGACAGCAGGTCCCTCAAACCTACTCATGGCATTAGGCCATCAGGCAGCATTACTTTTAAATATGTAAACATCATGTTTAAATACAGATAGCTATGCCACACGCGAGAAACTGCCAAAAATCAGTGCAACTGTGAAGTAAAACATTATCTGCTCATGATACAAGGTGCACAAATTGCTTAAAGTTTACAAAAAAGATTTAAAAACAAGTTAATCACTTATTCTCACATTTTCTGTCATAGTGGGTTTGATGCCAGCAGCATTACCAGTCAGTCACAAATTAACATTCTCATTCTCATGCATTATGCAGCCATTGTTTTTGTGTTAAAATAGCCATGTTAAGATTGAATATTTTGAAATCTAATGTAGTTAATGTAAATTAATTTAAAAAAAATGATGACTGCAGGCAGGCATTGAACCAAACTAAATATTCCCCTCTGTGACATTGAAGGATAGCATAGTTAATGTAGAGACATATCATGCATTATTATTTGGGTCACTAATAAATTAATGTAGACCATCTGATGATGGAGAGTGAGGTTTGACATGAAATTTAAACCTATAGTTGACATAAAACTCCAAAGCGACATCCCTCCTCAGAGGTGAGCTGTACAATCTGAAAGGATTTTAAAAATTGAGAAAAAACAAATACTCCAAACCAGAGACTTATTCAATTGCATTTTGTACATAAATCATAAAAGAACTGCAAAGAGTCCACACATCCATCCTTACTCAATGCTCTTAGCAACTACAACATAGCAACAGTGGAAGGAGGAGAAATCCCTGTTTCTTATTTGCAGATTCCCTCCCCATGGGTAATCCAGCCAATCACAGCTCAGGGCATGCTGGTCTTCAACGGAGCAATGAGCTCCTGATGGGGATAGCTATGGCTCTGAACTCAAATCTTCACCTGATCAGAGGATTTCAGATTCCCTTTTCTGTCCAATGAGCACATACTCCTCTCATGATTAAGCCAATCAGGAAGCTGGGGCAGCTGTGCAGATGGGGGTAGTGGAAGCAGAGACGATTTATGATTCCTTGCTATTTTGTCTTCACTGATGAATATGTCTTTCAGTGGGTGTATACATGTGTCAGTTGGTGCACATTTGCCATTTAATGCTTTGTCTTAATTGGCTTAACTGTTAATTGTAACATTATGTTAGTAGTAGTAGTATTAACATTAAGTGATTGTTAGATGGTCAAGTGTTGCATTCACATGTCAGGAATTCCCAGTGATATCTCACTAATGAGCCCTTTGACAGTATTTTGTTATAGTCCCATATGGTTTGTCAACAGTCCTCTATACATCAAGACTGGACTGTGCTGACAGGCCTTTTAAATGATTTATTTTTTAACACCTGTGTCACACGGGGCTCAAGCACTGACAGGTTGTGGATGTTGCTCTGTGACTGGCAACAAGCCCACACGGTGTAATGAGCACACAAACCTAACACAATGAATGGAGGCTTGTTTTTTTTCTCTCCCATTCTGAGGCAAGAGAGACAGCAACAGCTAGATTGACCCACTTACCATGCGGTTTATCGCCATACCCATACGCACACCCATGCGTCCACACACACCAAAAAGCCATGTATGACACATGTGGGCATGACAGGGAATGCTTGTGTATGGTACTGCATGTTAAAGCCCATATAGAAAACATATAGAGGCACAGCCTACGTGGAAACCAATCATGCACGTACATTTTTCACTTGTGCAGAAATGATCTATAATGTCTTTATTGTTGCCTGAATCAGTGACATACATAGGGTTCTTCTAGCATTCACACACCTAAGCTGGAATTTTATATGTACTGTATAAATGCTAAAGAAGAGCACACAATGTAGTTGTGCAAATCAGTAAAAAATGTTAACATGAAATCTTGTAAAGGAAGTAGTTAATGGTTTAGAAATGGTTTAGTGCTGGTAATCAAGATTACTTAATGTGTACACTAAGTAGATATTAAGGTAAAAGAGAAGTAAAATACAATACAAACTACAGATTTTAATTGAATTCAGTAGTAAAACAACTAATGATAATATGTATCATTGATGGTGTGTATCATTACACACTGTCAATGGTGTCTAATGAAATTAACAATTCTGATAGCACACAAATTGACTCATATAACTGAGGTGGTTTAGTGTAGCTGCCTCAGTGAGGACTGACTGACACCTAGAGGATATTTGATGGTAGTGCAGAAATTTGTAACAGAAAAACTGAACTGTATTTCTCAAACACTGCTTTTTTTTTCATGCCATGTATGCCATGAATATGACAGTTTATATTCAAAAAGTTTATCCTATTTACTAACGTATTGTGATTAAATGAATTATATGATCAGCCAGTTACTAGCAAATAATTTTCAATGTATTATCAGCTAGAGAAGAGTAATTTTGAATTTTAAAATAATTTTAGTAATTTTAATAATTCAAGTGTTTGTCTTCTGAATCTTTTTGTCCTGTTCTTTCATAGCTGAGTCCAAAAGCAAGTCTCACAGTGAGTCAAAGCGTGAAGGCAAGGAACGCCACAGCCACAGTCACAGCAAGGAGTCCAAGCGAGACTCCAAGGAGCGCCACAGCAAAGAGTCTTCTCACCGGAGAGACAGAGACAAAGACAGAGACAGAGACAAAGACAGAGACAGAGACAAAGACAAAGACAGAGGGAGCAGCAATCTAGAGCAACTGCCCCACAGACGCAACAGTAAAGACCGTACTTGTAGTGGTGTAGAGGCACCACCTGTTCGCAGGGATAGCAGGGACCAGGGCTGCAGCAGTGTAGAGCCCATCCCTGTGAGACGGGACTCCAAAGACAGGGGCTGCAGCTCCTTAGAACCAGTTTCTTTGATAAGAAGAGACTCCAAGGACAGAGGGATCAGCAATGGCGACTTGATGCCAAGGAGAGACAGCAAAGACAGGAGCGGGGGACATGGCATGGAGTCCCTGCTGAGACAGGACAGCAAAGACAGAGAGAGACTGCTAGATCAGCCACCTGAGCTGTTACCAAGACAAGACAGCAAGGAAAGGGCAAGAAACGGTGTAGACTCGAGACATGAAAGCAGAGAGAGACTGCTAGATCAACCACCTGAGCTCTTACCACGACAAGATAGCAAAGACAGAGCTAGGAATGGTGTGGACTCAAAGCATGAAAGTAGAGAAAGGCCGCCTGAACTTTTACCCCGACAGGAGGGCAAAGACAGAGCTAGAACTGGAGCAGAATACAGGCATGATAGCAAAGACCATCGTCCTGATTTGTTACCCCGACAGGATAGCAAAGAAAGAGTAAGGAGTGATATGGAACATAGGCATGAAGGCAGAATTGACCAGCCACCTGAGATCCTGCCCCGACAAGAAACGTCCAGAAGCAGCAACAGCAAGGACAGAGTCGGCTACAGCTCTGAATCCAAGCATGAGGGGAGAGAGCGGAGCTGCCACAATGGAGATCTTCCTCCTCCTCCTCTACCCAGGCAGGACAGTAAAGATATGAGCAAAACTGGCCTCGAGGTGAGACGGGACAGCAAAGACAGAAGTCTGAATGGCTCGGAGCAGCATCATTATGATGTGAAGAGCACCAAGAGCCCCACTGCAATGGAGTATAGGTGTGATAACAAAGAGAGAGGATACCGATCAGATGGCACGCCCCGGCGAGATAACAGAGCTAATTACAGCATAGAGCAATCAAAAGCACAAGAGAGGAATGGCAGCACAATGTCAGGGCAGCATTCATCCACAACGACTCCCACTCACCACGGAAGATCCTCTGGCAGTCCACCAATGACCATGGGAACAGGAAATGGTAAGGGGTCAACTAATCTAATATTGTCAAACATAAAGCTTCCAAATGAATAAAACACCTTTAACTATTTTTATTACCTACGACAAAATGCATGATTTTTTTTTGTAGATCTGAAAGCAGCACCGAAGTATGGCCGTTCACCTTCTATGCCTGCTAACCCCTCACCAATGGGAACTCCACAGAGGAGATCGGCAGAGACACATCAAAGTCAGGTACACAGATCTGTTTGTTTTCTTTTATTTACACATAATTTTATCCTGCAAGCCTGAAAACTGACTTTCTCAATTAGCTTCTTATTATGAGAATTGTGCTTCTACCGTACACAAACACATATTTTGGAGCAGTTCTCAATTTCATTTGAGACATCTCTGTAATTTTTTTTCTTTCTTTCTTTTTTGGTGCTCTTCTGACTGGTTTGAATAGTGTTAGGCTCATTTAGAACAATGGGACACCATGTCCTTATGTGCACCAATCAGTACTGAGCAAAATTTGAATAATCTGATGACAGTTGGTGAGTTGTTTGGTTACTGTCAGTCAAATCTTATAAAACCACACCTATACAGTCCAGATGAAGCAGATGAGAGGAGTTTTTCAGTGTTAAAACCTTGACTCAATAATACTTCAAGATGTTTTTTTTTTAACTTTGTCTGTTGCCTGTTTAGTCATGAATATTTAATGCTGTAGACAAATATAAACATTTTTAAGTGTGTAGCTCACTCTGAAGTCAAGATGTGTTCACTTCACTTAAAGCATTGACTCTGTTCCTCAGATGCCCCAGATGCCATGGATATGTGGGGACACCACCATGCTAGAGCAGATTGAGAGGAAACGCACCCTCTGCATGGAAATTCGCTCCAGACAGCATCCACACCTGCAGAGATCTCTGGAGAGGCCTCCTCCTCCGGACCGGACGGAGGACAGGCACCAGGAGCGGAGTCAGTGCAAACAAGAAAGTGCATCTGTCCTCCCGGGCTGGGGGAAAAGCAGCGGGGCCAAAAAGATCCGTCCTCCCCCTTACCCCACACAGACAACCATATTCTGGGACACAGCCATCTGACAGTAACAACACACTTACACCTCCCTGCCACACAACCCCAAATTACCCACTCCCTCTCTCCTCTGGGTTGTGCTGATTCCTCCCTGCAACATCAGGGGGTGTCAGGACGGCCAATAAGAGCACCAGGGGGAGGATACTTGCTGATGTCAAAGGACAATGGTGGTTACCATAGCAATATTTCTGCTTGTTCAGGTTGTCATGTTTTCTTATCATCACTGGTGATATTTGATATTTTTCTATTTCCTGTGACTGGATTCTTGTAATATAATTAGTAGATTAGATATTTGATGAATAGATATTTTTTAAATGAGATGGGGATTAAAAAGCATCTTAAATTATGTATAGTAGATGTAGATGCAATCTAATGTTTGTTTTTAAGTTATTTTTGTTTTGGTTATTTTACATTTGAAAGCATAATCTATCAATACTTGTACTGTAGTAGCATAATTTTCTTATGCCCAACTCTTTTTGTGCTCAAAGCACTGAAGTGAATGGACTATTCAATTCTGTCTATATATACTTTACATTTTCACTGTTGTATTGTAAGTTGAGGAGTCAATGTCAACGTGCTTTAGATTCCAGCGCCCTCCATGCCTGGTCCAGTATGTTGTAGAATGTACAACAGTTGGTCTGAGAACAGAGACAGGAAACTTTGTGTGCTTCAGTTTGTATATTACAGTAAGAAGCTGTGTAGTCACTACGTCAAAGCCTTTTGAATCGGTTGAATCGTTCTATAGGTAAACCTGTTGGCTGGCATGTTGTAGATGACAGAGGAGGTGTGAAGTGTTTCTGCTGTATTCTAAAATACACTATGAGGGTGGCATGAGAAGGTAGTAAATTAGAACATGCATTATAAACAGTATAAGTTCCGAAACCAGCCAAAGCCTGTAAAAGCGAGATATGGGTGTGGTTGCACTTGGGGATGTTTGGTTATTTGAAATGGGGTTGGTGGCAATTGCTGGCGAGTACCAGCGCACTTACTTTGCCATGCACACTGCGAGCACCATGACACAGTGTAAATACTTGATGCCAACAACCAGCCCGTACAATCAACACCTGAGCTTTTAGAACATTTCTTCATTTTACTGCAGATTATAATAGCCATATGCACTTGCTTAAGAAATAACTTTCAAGATTATGCTTATATATATATATTTTTGAAAATGTTAGGAGTAGCGAGCTGTGCCATGTAAGTTTTAATTTATTGGCTGGGAGGTAAAGCCTCAGGAGACTGGCTGTGTGTGACATACAGTCATCTATGATTGGTTGTCTCTGACAATATTCCCAATTCAATTGGCTGGCAACCAGTTCAGAGATCAAATCGTTAAAGGACCTATCACATGGCAACAGCTCTACCCATTAAAAGGACAGGGGTTGCACAAGGGCCTACAAATATTTGAGGCTTTGTTTAAAAAAAAAAAAGAAAAAAAAAAACTGCACTACCGATCATCTTCCATCACATCTAATCAGGCTGGTTACATACATCCTTCTCCCCCAGCTCTCTCCCTCTACCTCAGCTTCCTGCTTACATCATCTCAATTGGTTCTCTTTGCACATTAAAATGCAATGTCAACATTGCCAAAATAGTATGGGTTTGACAAATGAACTACCCCTCAGTGTGCAAGTGCAGTACCCCCTCTCTGATGAGAATCAATGCTACAGAGGTCCCTCTGTGTTGTACCTGTACGTGTGTGTGTGTGTGTGTGTGTGTGTGTGAGGGAGAGAGCTGTGCGTGTTTGTGTGTGTGTGTGTGTGTGTGTGTGTGCCAAGCTACACTGTATGCAAGTTGAATCTTTAAAAATGATTGTTTTAAGACATTCGCTTTGCCCTATCCATGACGTTGGTGGGTGGAGGTTGGAAATGTAATAATGATGATGTACAATCTTTTTGTGTGTATAAACGTGCACTGTGAAAAGGTAGAGAGAGCACCGCACTGTCAGAGTCCTCTGTCCTATTGCACTGAGTGTTCTCTTGTTTTGCGTAATAAAAAAGAAAAGGAAAAAATGTTTGAGGAAAAAAGTACTGTATACTGATTGTCACTTGGGTTCTGTTGAGAGAAATAAATAAATATGAACTTGAAACCCGCTATGGAAAAACTGTATCCTGTTGAATTTATTCATTTTTTCCTACCTTGGGATCTCTACATGTAGATTGTAGTATTTTATTGAACTCTGAATGACTTTGAATGTCAAAACTTTTTAAAAAGTATTTTAATTTAGGAGCACAACTTAGATAAAGACAGAAAGGTGTTGTGACTATTTCGCCTAAAGGGTGATTTAATTAGGATTTCAACACCATTCTGAAAAATTGGGTGAATACATAAGCTAAAGGTACAGCAGCAAAATGATCAATTGTCAAAACATTTTTATCATTAGAAATAGCACCTCAATGAAATAATGACAGAAAAGATACAGTAACAGCAGTATTGCATTAAAAAAAACAGTTGTTCAGATGAAGGTAACAGGGTATAAAATGTAAAATAAATTTTTTTTTGTCACCAAATCTAATCTAAATATAGCCCTGAGTGGCAATCAGAATCAGGTTTTGATACTAAAAGTGATGAGAAAACCTTTATTTTTCTCTGAAGCAGACGTGACACTGACTGGCCTTGCGTCGCTGTTGTTGGGCTGCTTTGATGGTGGAGGGCTTCGCAGGGATAAACTGCTCTGTCTGATTCACAGTAGTAAGCCAGAAACTGTAGAGGTTGGCAAAGTAGTGACATGAGCCTCGTGCGCCCTGGCATTCTATGAAGGGATGAGTTCTGAAATCCCTAAGGCAGCTTCCAGAAGAGGTCAGAGACTGGCCACCGCCTTTGTCACCTGACCCTGTGAGCTGAAGACAGGAAGAAGCAGCAAGAAGACATTCAGGGGAGTTGATGGCATGTTTCTTTCATCCACACAATCAAGCGTTTTAATGGCACTCACCAGGAAGAAAGAGTACCCTGTCCACAGACTCCTCCAGCCAGGTGGGCATGCAGGAACGACGAGATCCTGGCTGTGAAAAGCCACTGCAGGCGAAACTGTCTCACAAACAACACAGCGGCTGATGTGGGAGTTAATCTCCTGGCCGAACAGTGGCATCATGGGTATGGGAGCAGTGGTGGAGAGCCAGTAGGATTTGTCGTTGCGACTGGAGTAGTGACAAGCAGCTCTGTTGCAGTAGGAGAAAGGCATGGTGGAGAAAAGAGGGAGGCAGGAGCCAGCCTGGCCTACAGGGAGAGCAGGTAAAAAGAAGAGAGAGAAGGTTTTAGAGAAACAAGAGGAAAGTTTTTTTTTTTTGTACGAATAAACTCAACAAAAGTATCGTTTTATGCAGCCTCTTACCCAGGTCTTGTGTGTGAGCCTTCTCTTGTCCCTCCAGGTACACCAGACTGTAGCCCACCCAGAGCTGACTGCTGCCTTCAGGGCACAGCGGCACCTTAACTGACTGGCTGTGTATAACCAAAAGGAAGCCTGATCTAGGTGCCCCCCCATGACCTGGCTCACCTGGATCACCGGGTGCACCTGGGATACCTGGGGGATGGAGAGGTTGAACATGTGGCAAGTGGGTGATGTGAAGGGAGGATAAGAGCTCAGCTATTTACCGGAGACTGTCAACCATTTTATCTGTGGCCTTGAGTTTCTATCAATACTTTTCTACATAAACACAGTGTCTCCCTTAATGAGTAAATGAAGCCTCTGGCAGTTATCAGTTTAGTGCAGTTTCTTGTATATAACACATGTCTTATTTTTACAGAACAAAGGCTGGGATTGTTACATGACTGTGTCTGGTTATTTACCTTGAAGTCCAATAAATCCTTGCAGACCATCCTCTCCTGGGTCTCCAATAGGACCATTAGGACCAGAAGGACCTTGTGGACCAGGGGGGCCCACAGACCCTACAGAGCCCTTCTCTCCTGGAACGCACAGATACAAACAAACGAGAACAAATATACACACAGACACATACAGACAACCAATGATGATTAAAAAAAAAAAAAACACAACACAAAACAATTCAGACAAAGTATACACATAAATACACTGTGACTATATTAGATTATCTTGCCTTTACGTCCTGGAGTCCCAGGAGGACCCACATCGCCAGGAAATCCCTCAGATCCTGGGGAACCACGTGGTCCTGGAAGTCCAGAGGGACCTGCCTGTGTGCATTGACCGATGGAATCACCAGGAGCACCTTTGACACCTGGTACAAAGATAATACACTGATTACCAGATGTTTATCCCAACATTTTAGTGGTGTTGAATCAGTGACAATAAATTATAAACTAATGGCAGTGAAACCAGAAAGAAAGAGGAAAAGTAAAATCTTGAAAAAATGATTGGTATATCCCATAGCTACAGTGCCACTCACCTGTATCTCCAGCTGGGCCAGTTTGTCCCTTGCGGCCACTGGGCCCAGGGAGACCTTGCTGACCCTTGGGTCCTAGGGCACCCCTGGGACCAATGTCACCTCTCTCACCTGTCAACGTGCAGCAACATTTAGAGTGCATTCAAGTAGATGGCAAGTGATGGCAGCAGTCTTGCACTGTAATCTACCTTTTGGGCCGGCAAAGCCTGGACAGTTGTGAGGTCCAGGAGGTCCTGGGAGGCCCCTATCTCCCTTATGGCCAGGTAACCCAAGGAGGCCATTTGGTCCTGGGTCTCCTCTGGACGAGATGTTGCCGCCTGGAGGGCCCTGTTCTCCAGGAGGACCTAATAACCCCATACAAAATCCCAGATGTGGACAGATAGATTGAATAGGACATGTTGACAAAAATCCATGCAACATTCTTTCTTAAATGATGCCACACATAGATGGAGACATAACATGAATATGAATCGCCCCATTCACACACACCTGGGCGTCCTGAAAGTCCTTCATATCCTATATCTCCATAGGGTCCTCGTGATGATGTGCAGGACTTGCCAGGGTAACCGGGTTCTCCTGGTAAACCTTGAAGACCTGAGGGAAGAAATACAGAAGGTTTAGTTCCCTTGCTCACAGAATATATAGAGGAATAGAGCAGTAGCAGCACTCAACAAATGGAGAGTGGCTAACAGCAAATAGAAAGCCAGGAAATGATAACAAAAACCCTGTACAATCTGAGAAACCATGACAGATTATTGCATGGTAAGAAATCATTGTATTATTTTTTTTATTGGACTTATACTGGTGGTATTGTGGGGACAATAACTTAAAATCAGCCAAATAGTATGTCTTGTAAATTGTACACCTGTGTGAGGCAAACAGTATATAGTCTTCAAGTGTTCATTTTTTCTACATTGTCAGGCAATTTCTATGTTAAAAGTGAATCCAGGATATGACTTGACTTAATTGAATGTGTATTCCTTGTAGACTGGTGAAGCAGATGGACTACTGATAATGATAAATATAATACCTTGGTCACCAGGTGGACCCCTCAGGCCTTTTGGGCCAGGAATAGTGGCTCCTGGCGGACCTGGGTGGCCCTTCATTCCTTTGACACCAACAAATCCATCTGGTCCTCTAGGCCCAGGAATACATTTGCCTTGATGTGATAAATGAGTACATTTAAGACACAGTATTACACTTAAGCATGTGCTCACATTTACTCATATAATGAGTAAACATAATGACACTAATGACACAAATTACACTTTTTTTTAGGAGGTTAACAATAAATAATGAACAGGATTTAGTTAACAGTAAACTTCAGTATTTCTCTCTGAGGCAATTTGTGTGTCATAAACAGACATATTTACTTTATACTGTATAAAGAAAAATAAATATGAATAGTACAAGCACCATAAAAGACATGCAAAGAGATTATTGCTAGACCTTTTTTTCCCCTCTTACCACTTGCTCCCTTCATCCCTTTTGGACCTCTAAGCCCATCCAATCCATCCAGGCCTGGTGGTCCATGGGGCCCTGACATAAGATCACAATAAAGCATAAGAATAATCTTGTTTGGTGTCATCATTACTAAAAAACATTTTACCTTTGGCACAACACCCAGATTTTTATTCATTTTTATTTGCAGTCTATGCTTTTCCTGTCGCAATGTGTCTTCAGATATGTTACTGGAAAACAAAAGTACACCCTTCATTATCAATCTATTGTCCAGATCAAATGTAATTCTGGCTATGTGTGTGTGTGTGTATGTGTGTGTGTGTACTTGTACTTGCTACATAGTAAGGACCAAAAAAAGTATTTTACGAACAGAGTGAGGACATTTTGGGAAAGTGAGGACATTTTGGCCGGCCCTCACTTTTTGAGACACCTTCACATCACATTTTGAGGGTTAAGACTTGGTTTTAGAGTTATGGTTAGAATTAGATTTAGGTTAAGGTTAGGGTAAGGGGCTAGGGAATGCATTATGTCAATGGGTGTCCTCACAAAGATGGAAGTACAAGTATGTCTGTGTGTGTGTGTGTGTGTGTGTGTGTGTGTGTGTGTGTGTGTGTGTGTACCCTGGCTGTTCAATAATAGGAGAAACAATTAATATTGTTTTGGTACCTGGAGGCCCATATGGGCCAGGTGGTCCTGGTGGCCCCACACCTCCATCATCACCTGGAATACCCGGAAAACCTGGACGGCCTGGTAGGCCATGAGGCCCAGGTAATCCTATAGAGACACACATGTAAATACACATACAACGTGTATACCTGAAGCACAAAATTCAAATTACTAATGGGATGAAACAGAAGAGTAAAAATTGAGTCATTGTTTTAATGGCTTGAGTAGCTATGAAGCTAAGAATTCATAAGTATCAAAATTCTAAACTGGAGTGAGAACAAATGATCTAGGTTACTGGAAAATGCCATTACTTTCTTACTTTATATATTTCTTTTTCAATTATTTTTTTCTGGTGATATACAACTGTGTAATATCTCAGGATAGAGTACAAGTTCATATTCTTCTCCTGAATCTGATAATAAGTCAGCATTCATACGTTCAAAGGTGAACTTTAGTAGTGTTCCTTAATTTATCTACTTTTAAAAATATGACTGCAATACAATAGTTCGATGATTCAATTTTCACTGGAAATGACCTGGTCCTCCTGGTCTTCCTGGTTCACCCAAAGTGCCTGGTTGTCCAGGCTGTCCTGGCCTTCCCCTGGGTCCTGGGTCACCTGGATCTCCTGGACTCCCTCTGGGTGCTAGAGGACATTATGTTGTGGATATAAATATATTTCCAGTTATAAATCCACTTACAGTAGTCTGGGACAGTGGTTCTCAAACTTATTCACATCAAGGACCCCTAAACACAACAACACCCCTGACACAAAGTAGACCAACGGACCCCCATTTGATATGATTGTGTCCCAGGGTCCCCCACTGATAAGATTTTTGCTTTTGTGTTCTGTGTTATTGGAAAAAGTGTTTGAAACCCATGACCAAAATAGTCATACGTTCTGCCATTGTGTTACTTGTGGATGGAAACTATTCTCCCGGAACCCCTATGGACCCCCAGGACCCCCTCAAGGACCCCTGGGGTTCCCCAGAGCCCACTTTGAGAATGACTGGTCTATGAAACTGACAAACCTCTTTCAAGACATGTTTAATGATTTTCTACTTTCTACTTTATCATTTGAAGTATTTTCTAAGTAGTTCTGTGTGTAATTCAGTGTGGAATTTTCTTAACTCACCACTGTGTCCATTTTCCCCTGGCAATCCTTTGGGTCCAGGTGGACCAGGTTGTCCATAAGACCGTCCAGGCTCACCTGAAACAGATTTGGACAGATTTCATGAGGTTCAGCCCAACTGCATGAAATCCTGAGAGAGATTTAATTTAATTGATTTATATACCTGGATTTATATACCTTTGTATTTCCATTTATCATAACAATGTATCATAATGCTTTTGATACACCAGACAAAATTATTAATTGTTAATCTGCTGTAGGTTCAGATCCTGTTGTATATTTTTTCCATTCACTTGAAATTAGCTATACAGTATATACCAGTATTTTGAAACGAATTATCCTGTTTTATTACTCACCTTTGGCACCTGGAAATCCTGGTAATCCTGGTATACCCTCATGTCCTGTAGGCCCTGGATCTCCCTATAACAGACATCAACACATTCAAAGTATTATAATAAAGTACATATTGTACATTAAAGCTACATTCAAGAGTAGAAAGACAGCATAAGCTATCTAGGACTAGCCAAAAGCTTTGCACAGACACTTGTTACTAAAATATTAATACATTAAATTGGGCTCATTGTGTACCGGATCTCCATTATGCCCAGGATATCCCCTTGGACCAGGGAAACCTTTGATTCCAGGCGGCCCAGGAAGGCCTGGTATTCCTGCCCTGCCTGGAGCACCAGTATTGCCCTTACATCCTGCCAGACCAGGCCATCCATCAGGCCCTGGGTCACCTGGTATTCCCTTTACGCCTTTTGAGCCTGTAAAGGACAAAACTAATCAGAAATGTAGTCCTAACACTGGTTATGGCATTCTATGTGTCAGTCTTGTGTCAGTCTAGTGACACACTCCTAGTGGGAACTCAGAAATCACTCTGTGTGAAAAATATATGTAAGTGAACTAACAGCTCCATTACCTGCAAGTCCTTGTTGGCCTGGTTGTCCCCTCTTTCCTGAATGTCCTGCAGAGCCCTTTGTTATATTCTCAATTGTTAGGCCTGGTAATCCTGGGGGACCACGTAAGCCTGTATAGATCACAAAGTTGAGATGAAATGTGTGCCAGGCTAGACCATAAAGTACAATGAATCCTTACCTAGTCTTGTATCTGTGTAGCCACTATTGTAGTTGTATACATGCTGCCTGTTTTAGAAGTGTGGTGTACATTCTGGTCAAGTGGACTGCAACGGATTCCTACCTTTATTACCAGGCAGTCCTGGGTCTCCTGTGTCACCTGGTTGACCATTAAGGCCCCTCTCTCCCTGTTTACCTCTGGGTCCTGGAGGTCCGGGACGGCCTGGTAAACCTTTTGCTCCAGCCCTGCCCGGGTCGCCCCTTTCACCTAGATGAATTCAAAAGAAAACCTTATTTGAATCAGCACAGACTAGTTTACAGATATAAAGCATTGTTGATAAAATAAAGGCTACATTTCAGTGTGGACCTTTAATAGGTGACTAGGTCAGTAACACTTCCAGCTTGGAGTGTGGAACACGTGGTGATGGGAAACATAGTGGTATGATCACTGTCAGGGTCTGGAGGTACTATGTACAGAGGTCCAGCTTCACATGTACAGAGGTCCAGGTTAATAAAAAGGAAGCTGAAGATCAACTCACTGTGTGAATGTGAGAGGCAATGCAGTTCAAGGCTTAACTGGCCGTATGGTACTGTACATTTATGGATATAATACTGAAATGAGGGTACATGATGTCAAATGATCAAGTAAACAGAGATTACTTTTAAGAAACAATTTTTAATTAAAACAAAACAGTTGTTCACCTTTAGGTCCTGGCCAGCCATCAAGGCCAGGATCTCCTGGAAGGCCAGTGGTACCTCCTGGTCCAGGTGTGCCTGGTATACCGGGAGGGCCAGGGAAGCCTTGAGGACCCTTCTGTCCATGACCAGGTGGACCTATATCCCCCTTCAAACCCTTCTGACCAAGGTAGCCTATGCAAAATTATAAAGGTTAATGAGAGAAATATGTTCATGGATGGTTAGATGGCTACCCAGCAAAATATGCATGATTGTACATTGTTACTCGTCTTGAGACTCTTTTAAGGGACACTCAGAGTACTAGCATCACATCCATAATTTTGCTTGCTGCTGCTGTATGCTCACCTGGTTCTCCTCTCCATCCAGGGTTTCCTGGAGGTCCTGGAGGCCCTGGAAATCCATTTAGTTCACACAAAGTGCAAGGTGGGCCTGGGAAACCAGTGGCACCAGGGTCACCATGGACTCCTGGCTCTCCTTTATGGCCTGGTCGTCCAGGTTGGCCTTGTACGCCTGTGATTCCAAAGCAACAGTGCTCAAATGATTCCAGTGAACAGGAAAGAAGGGAAAGTACACCCCAGGTACTTACAGTGTACTGTGTATACACACTTTTCTCAGTGATACAAGACACATCAACTAAGGCCTTGACTGTCAGGTGGTTTGTTTGTGTTCACCTAATATAAATTCAATTTACCTGGAGATCCTGGGTTTCCAGGAAAGCCATGAGGTCCCTTTGTCCCCACTGCCCCAGGGCGGCCAGGTGGGCCAGTAGGACCTGGACTTGCAGAGAAGACATCTCCTGGGGTACCCTTCCAGCCTTGCACACCTGGTAACCCAGGAGGGCCTGGAGGGCCATCCAGGCTAATCCCACTGGGACCAGGGTCACCTGGATCCCCATTTAAACCTGGAGGTCCTTTTACAAATAAGAGAGACCTATAATCATACAATCAACCCTCCTAATTGTATAATTATAATTAATCATTAACTGGATGCCTCATCTGCAAGTGAATAATAGTGTAATAAACAGTTTTTAAAAAGTCATTTTAATTTGACAACATTTTAGAAAGCCATTACCTGGCGGTCCAATGCTTACAGTACCACTGTCATCTCCTTTCATGCCTCTGAGGCCTGGGTGTCCCGGAGTTCCGGGAAAACCATATCTTCCTGGCTTACCTGGAATCCCTGTGGGGATAAAAAATAAGTTGAATTGCAACATGGGCCAACAGTCTATCAAGGGTCATAAACCATTTTTCTTTCATGGCACCTGGCTTAGTATGAAAAAGCAGTTGTACCATCAACTTTTGGGCTAATTACAACATATCACTTGTAGCCCAGTCTATGTAACTCTTAAACTGCTGTAAAACAGGGGTGATGCAACTTTTCCACCAAGTCAGATCAGGCCAACAAACAATGTAGCAATCAAAATGATTTGATGATTTTGATGGTTTTTATTATATCATAACATAAAACCTGTAAGACTTACCTGGGGTACCAGGCTCACCCTTAGGACCAGGTGACCCAATCTCAATTTCATGACAGCATTGCTCAATTTCACCTGATGACACAAACACAACATACTTTTTGAGCCCATGACACCTGGCTCAACATGGGGAAGGGTGTGTTAAAACCAAGTGAGAATCTCTGAAATTAATCCAGTCTCTGACCTGGAGGGCCTGGTCGTCCAGGACTTCCTGGGAGGCCAGGATGTCCCTCATCTCCTCTAGGTCCAGGAGCCCCTGTGGGGCCTGGAAAACCAGGACCTGTGGGGCCTACAGTCCCTGGAAAACCTTTGGGTCCAGCAACACCAGAGTCACCTTTGGGACCAGGTAATCCTGCATAAACAGGACCCTGCAAAAATTGTGTAACAAAGTGGAACATTTTTACATGTAATTTTACATGTAAAGATTAACCTCTTCCATAAATTATATTTACATATTTAAAATGTACACACTCACTGGTGGTCCAGGGTCTCCTGAATGGCCAGGGGGACCATCCTGTCCTGGCCTGCCTGTTGCTCCAGCAGAGCCAGAATGCCCAGGCAGTCCTATGTCACCCTTGGCACCTTCCAGGAACAAGAAGAAACAGTAGATATTTGACTATAAATGTCTAATAAAATTTGTTAGACATTTATAAAACAAAGGTCTGTTTATTCTTAATTGACTACAAGCACAACGTTACCAATAGACATATACATATGCTATATAGTATATACAATACTTTTTAAATCTACTATCATACTGAAGACATTGCAGGATACAGTGCAATGGGATTGCTTTACTGTAGAGTTTGCGGAACATAAAAATGGAGTAAGGAGGTGGAGACTGCAGTTGTAATGTAAATACTACTTCTTATTCACAGGTATTCCTGAGTACAGAATCCTTGGAGAGCACATTAAAGGCTCTGGCACACTTGATATGTCCCATGTGTGTGGTGGCTGTGGAATGTCTTGTTTTTCATTTTGGTGCCCATGTTAACGGATTAGAGCAAGCACACTGCCACGCACTTCATGGCTGCGTTGCCTGATCAAGAATTTTGGCATCTTGCCTATTTTTCATGTGTGACACACAGGTTTTGCAGCTAAAATAAACAGAGAAAAGACATGTTGATAGCGTGAACAGCTGTGTTCAATTAAGCTCGTGCTATTTTAATTTAAGACTGGTGCTGAAGTGACAGTGGAAGTGTAGAAACATCTCCCAACATCTCTCACCCTAATGTACCTAACTAGCACTTACTATGCACATACGGTGGACTTGTTTACCTCCTGATCTCCTTGCACTTGTTGAATAGATGTACTACTTAGTACTCATAACAAGGTCTCCTACTGCACTAAAGCTTCAGTGTCCCTCACTTATAAGTTGCTTTGGATAAAAGAGTCTGCCAAATGAGTAAATGCAATGTAATGTAAATATAATGGAGTGACATCTTCAGATTTATCCCATCCTCTGTAGAGTTAGTATTTAAAACACCTATGACACACATTCCTTGCATAACAACGTGTATATTAGAATTTAGAGACAGGTGCTCACCTTTACCACGTACCACAAAAGAGTCACCTTTCTGACCCTTCCGTCCTTTTACACCAACAATTCCTTGAAAACCCTAGAAACCACAAAGTCAAACACAAAGAGACAGAAAAAATGTTTTGGGAAATGGCAATTAATTATATAGTTTGAGTCCCACTATCCTTAGGCCTACTTGTGGTCCTCTCGGTCCCTCATCTCCTTTAAGTCCTGGGTCCCCCTGAAGTCCTTGAATTCCAGGTAACCCTGGAAGTCCTGGAAAACCAGTTGGACCAGGGAGCCCTATGCTTCCCCCACCAAAGGTACATTCACATGTCCCTGGACAACCTGTAGGAGACAGAAAATTCCCACAGGATGATTTGAGATTCTACCAGAGGTCAGTAGGCGCAGACAAGAACACAATCTCTGCTTGTGGGACCAGCTGATGCACACAAACAGTCACTGATCACCTTTAATTCCTTTGAGCCCTTTGTTTCCAAGAGGTCCTTGGGATCCTGGGTCACCATTGTCACCTGGGTCACCAGGCTCACAGTAATAATCTGCAGGATCAACCAGATATAAATATTGACATAAACTAAAAGGAGTCCGCAAGTAATTTGAATGCATAATTGAGTTATGGCAAACTTCTTCAAAATCCAAAACTCACCTCCACATCCTAATCAGATCCCCAAAAGTATCGATACCATAAACATAAACACACACACACACAAACCACAAGGTAAGTCCTAATACAAATGAAGATGCACAAAAACATCTGACAGACTGACATCTGTTCCAATTATGACATCATATTTGTGAGATTAACTAACACATACAAGAAAGCGTTTGTGCTGTGCTTTGTCCTCAGCGAGAACATATACCTGGAGGGCCAGGGAGGCCTGTGACACCTTTAGGTCCGGGGAGCCCTTTAGTTCCCTTTGGTCCTGGTAATGGATTGATGAAGTCGTTATACCTTCCTGGCTCTCCCTTGTAGCCCTTTGGACCTGGGGGCCCGTGTGGACCAGGCAGACCTGGCTTCCCTAGAAAAGTGTGAGAGACGATGTGAAACTTCAGATAAGGTAAGATAGAGAAAGACTGTTTCCAATTCAGATAAAACAGACTTCTGATGTGAAACAAAGAGAGAACAGTGCCGAGTAGTCATGCAACATGCAGTGGAGAGTTTGATTCATAATAGGTGTGCATGGCAACCAACTCCTGAAATAGTGTACCTGCAACTTTTAAAGCGGCATTGTGTATTTTCCATGGTTCAAGCTGTGGCGTGGGCAAGCAAGACAAGCAGTGTTTTCCCAGTTAATGCTAAAATAGACAATTAGGACGATACTGAAGTGGAAATATGACCTCACAACAGCGTTCTGTTCGAGAAGGATCCAGTGCCTGTTGGCATCCGTCATGTAATGTACTGCCTGTGGTGGCAGCAGGGTATTGACTCTGACAACTAGCATGAGTACTTGCCTTTGTACCTATCGTTTCTGTCATTTTCGTGGGTGCGACCCACTGTGTTTGACCCACAAAGTTTGAACTAGTCAAGCGGAGAGGAGAGGTGAGTGGGGGGTTTACGCATGCGCATAAAGGATAATCCCGTGTTTGAGGGGTGAGTAGTAATTACCGAGGTGCTTGTCAAGCGGTCCTTGAGTCAGCTTCTACCGCTCAGAGATCAGTTATGTACAAACTAAACCTGCACTTGAAGTATTAAGCGCCAGCAATAACATGTAAACGAGCAAATGACACAGGTTCATCATATCTGCGCAGGATCTGCAACAGGTTTGAGACAGAGTATTGTTACACAAGTAGCGCAGCTTCTTTCAAGAAGAGGTCGAGCTATTCTTTAAAGGAGTTGCGCTAATCCGTACGTAGGTCGTGTGTGTTTTTTTATTTCACTCTGTGCTGATATGATATGTTTGCTCTCAATTCAGAAGAATAATCCTGATATTTCTTCAGACAGGAAGGTGAAAGGTGCATGTCCGGGCAGATTGCAGAAGATGCAGGAGAGAGACTTTCAGCACAGGAAAGCCAGGCAGCACAAAGTCATGAGACAGATCGGGCCCTGAGTTTTAGAGAGATTTGCAATTACTTCTGTCATGAAAAGGTATGTTTCAGTCTGGTCCATGTTTTCATGTGGTAGAAAGCTGAAGTGCACTGAGTTGACCTGACCAGACTGAATAATATACTCAGAATTACAGTACTTAAAGGCATGAGTAAGCTGAGAGTCAGAGAACTGAGACAAAGGCTCAACTCTGACCTGGTATTGTTAACCCCGGTGGGCCAGGAGGTCCATGCATGCCCATGTCCCCAGGGTCACCTGGGAGTCCAGACTCTCCTGGATACCCATGATCACCTTTATCACCTGAAACATAAAGCCACAAAATTGTGGAAAAAAAACTTTATTATTCGAGTAGTAATTATGGTCATTTACTAACTGAACAGGAAGATCTGAGAATTCAAAAGCAAAGGGCTGTAGCAGACAATTTCATTTGAGTAATTCTACAAAAAGCGTTTAGCAATGTCTTGGTTAAAATATGACTGCAGTGAATGTACAGATAGACAGTGAAACAGTGGACAGGAGGGGTTTGAGAAGTTTCTGTTGTTCATACCCTTAATATGTTTTGATGCTTTTTTTGAATTTGTGGTAACTGATAGAATTCAAGTTGACCACAGTTTGAAACCAAAAACATTTCACAGCCACCTTTCAACCCTCCAGTCAGTGAGGGTTTGGCAGTCAAAACATTGATTCTGGGTGGAGTGTACTTTAAGCACCCCACTGGACTGTAGAGCTAATTCCAGTGGGGAGAACTTTGTACTGTCAATATAATGAAGTTACAGTATATTAGCCAAAACAGCAAGAAAACTGGCAGACTTAAATTCATTATTTTATTACAATTACAAAATCTTGAATAGGATAGTTCTACCAGTAGCCACACTTAGCTCAGCCAGTGAGGAAAGTGTAGTTATTGCAGTGGTCTCACCTCTGGCATTACTTCCATTATTTAAGTACGTGGGACCAGGGAGACCTGGATCTCCTGGGTACCCCTGTTGGATGCAAGGACAGAGACAGAAACCATAGTGTTAAACAGAAAATGCGATAGATGTGCGTGATATTTCCAGAGGAAGAGTGATCAGGAATCACTGATCTGGTTGGATAAATGTGACTGTCCCACTGAACAACCACAAGAAGGCAGCAGTTTTACTTACTGCTTACTTTACTTTACCTTCTTCCTATATGTACAAGGCACCTCTGGAGAATATAGATCCATGTCTATATCCCCATGTTTCCACTGTTTTTATAGAAACCTGGTGTCTGTTGCACCTGACACAAGTTTTGTTCAAATAGTTATTGTTATGATTGATTAGATGTTTATGCAACACTCACCTTTGGACCAATCCCTCCAATGAGGCCTGGAAGTCCTTTCTCTCCATGGACACCCTGAAAATGTATCATTGTATTTAACCTAAAATAGTTGTATAGTGTAGTAACACAAGGGAAGGCTTAATCATACGGCAGGTATACCTCAGGTCCTGTTGGTCCGTCTCTACCAGGGGTTCCTGGAAGACCCTATAGCAGAAACAGTGGCGTTGAAAATATTGTTTGTGTCTGCACGTTTGTCTAAAATCCTGGGGCAGTCAGATTTAAGTCACCTACCGGAGATCCAGGCAATCCAAGGATTCCTTGCTCCCCTATAATTTCCTGTCTGTTGTAGTCTGCTACATCACCCTAATAAGACAAAAAATAAAATCAAATGTTTTTCTCTCTCTCGCAGACATACCTGTATGCTAACATATATTAACATCTATAATGATAATATTTAATTCATATAGCACCTTTCAAAAACAAAGTTTCAAAGAACAATACAACCAGAAAATGCAAGTAAATTGATCCAAAAACATGAAATGTCACATTATAGAATAATTTAAATAGTTACAAACAAATACCAAGAGTTAAGAGTAAGCCATATGATAACAGTGAGTCTTGAAAAGAAATTCAGGATAAAACTCACCTTTCTGCCCTTTGATCCACATGGTCCAGGAAGACCTGTGCCTCCCTAAGAAGCAGAAAAAAGAAGTAATGCACAGCATGGAGAAGGTAGCGTTAACATTTAAATTATGATGCAACATGATGATGTTGTTTGGACTGATTAAAATGAATGGGTTGCCATAAAATCCTTGGAGGCATAAAGTAAGTCTAGGTAGGAGTTAAAAATCACCAGTCTTTCATAAACACCAATGAGGGCTTTGCCTTCACCTTGTAACCTTTGGGTGGAAGAAAGTCTGGAGGAAATTCTATGATTTCTTCTAGTCCTGGGAGGCCAGGTGGGCCTTGCTCACCCTGCAATATGGAATTACAGGTGAAGATGTTTGCTGTTGTAAGTTGGATGCATACATATGCACACACCCAAAAGCACACATCTCATACTCACACACACACACACACACACACACACACACACACACACACACACACACACACACACAGTGCAAAACCTCAGTCCATAGCTGTCAAAGACCAAAATGGTTCCTTACATCGTCACCTTTATCCCCTGCCAGTGGTCTTCCAGGGTTTCCCTACACAACAACCAGTGATAGCAAATTTAGTTTAGTAGGGTTTTGTGTGTGACTTATGTGTTTATGCATGCAATGATTTTTTTTTTCGTTACAGCGTGGACTGCCAAATATTATGATGTAAGTGACTCACTGGTGGTCCTCTGACACCTTTAGGTCCTTCCCAGCCCTAAATGGAATCACACATATACACATGCACCTTTTCACATATAAAACAATGCATTTCTTCTTGTGATGTAAATCATAAGTATAAGTGGTCTAAAATGTTGTTGCATACCGTGCATGTGGAGTAATGTACGATAACATACAGTAATATATGATCCTATGGTTAAGTCATAACCTACATAATAAAAAAGCGAGAATTTTTTACCTCAGGTCCTAGAAGACCAGGGGCGCCAATGTAGCCTTTAGGCCCAATGTCTCCTTGTCTTCCCTGATTAAAAACAAACAAACATAAAAACTTAGATGTTCGAAAGAGTAAACATTAAGACCAGTCAACTCAACCACAATCAGGGAGTAGAGGATTTTAACATTTGATCCATATTCATTAAAATAATTGTACAGAGAGTAGAGAATAGTGCTCTAATACACATACAGGTACACCACGGTCTCCATCTCTCCCACGCTCTCCCTGTAAATGAAATGAACAGAACATGAGAATTTTCACATGCATGGTAGATTTTAAATAATTTTGGAACTGCACAAATAGAAATGGGTTTTGAGCAGGTGAAAGGCCAACCCATAATAATCTGAGCTTTTCTCATATAGGAGAACCTACAGGCAGTCCTGGGAGGGTGGGGCCATTCGAAGGTTCTCCTTTAATTCCTTTAGGTCCAGGTAAGCCCTGAGAAGAAGAGACAGTAAATTCTGAAATTAGACACATTACAAATTGATATAAAGATTCCAACAGAAAGTTGGTGTTGGACAATGTAAAAACCTTGAGTTAAGATCAGTGGGAAGTTTGTAGTATTTAATTGATTATTAAATTTAATTATTAAATTTAATTATTATTATTATCTGAATGTTCCAACTTCTGTGTTAGACAACTATGGCATTTTAGGGAAAGATCATCATTAAAAAAAGCTGACTGCTGGCAGGAGATTGGACACAAGCTCAGGCCTCTGGTTTACATGTCCAACCACCACCCGAACTTTTGCACTGCTCTATCTGAATGCCACACTACAGTCACCAAGCACTTTATTAGGAACACCATGCAAATGCTGGGTAGTGCCTCCCTTTGCTCTCAAAACAGCCTCAGTTCTTTGTGGCATTGATTCTGCAAGATGTTGATGAAATTTTCCTTTGAGACTCCACATTGCTCCACATTGATTGCATCACACCATTTCTGCAGATTTAGTTGCTGCACATTCATGCTGCTAATCTCCTGTCCTACCACATCCCAAAGTGTTCTACTGGATTCGGATCTGGTGACTGGGGGGGCCACTGAAGTTCACTGAATTCAGTGTCATGTTCAAGAAACCAGTTTGAGATGCACATGGTCAGCAACAGGTCTTAGATTGTACGTCCTGCATTGCCAATGAATGTTGGCGTGAGATGTAAATCGTATGCTGCAGACCTGTTCAACAAAATTAATATAACCTTTTAATATAGCCTTTTTTCAACATTACTTTGCTGCATAACTTGATTAGAAGCTCTAAACTTAGTTAAATGACTATGTATGTCTCACTCCTGACTGAATGATGGCTAATAGAAACATCAGAATAGGACTTATACTCACCTGCGGCCCATCGAAACCATCCTGGCCAGGAAAACCAGGGACTCCGGGTTTACCCCTTGTCCCATTACAGCCATCCACTCCTGGCAAACCAGGCTCCCCGCCTGCTCCAGGGTGACCCTGATCAATACAGTGCAGTTATGGTGGTGAAGAATAATTGCAGAGTATTAGACACAGGGAATTCACAATTATGACTCTAGTTGAGAATGATAGAAAATAAACGCTTTACATTTTTAACATTTCATAATTATACAGTGGTAAAGTTGAACCACTCAAGCTTTTATTAAACACAAACATTCGAGTAGTAAATCGACAGCTGCATTGGGCCATGAAGAGAAACCAGGCCCACATCGTCAGTGAGCCTCGATGTGTCCACTAGAGGGCACACCAGATACATGCTTCAATCACTGCACCATCTCCTGTAGAGTCTCCTGTACGGTATCTTGAATATATGATCTGGGCAGTAACACAACTGGGAACACTACACAACATATTTACATATTTATTTGGTGTCTGATATTGTTATCCCATGTATATTCTAAATTTGTTTGGAGAGACTATGGGAAAATAAGTGAGAGGTAATGTTGAGCTGCACAGTGTTTGGGAAATTGGTGCAATTCCCTCAGAGGGTTATTCACCTCAAAGGGATTATTATTGTCAGTGTGAGCAGTGTGCGTCTTTTTCTGATTTACTCACTAATAAGCCATTATTACCAGGAAAACCAGGAATACCAGTCTTGCCCTGAAATGTTAAAAACATACATTCATTCAGTACTGGGTTAGATAACACTATTCACTAGTCAACCAAACATTTTTTTAATCATTAGCACTACTTTTTTGAACAGGTTTACAAAAGTACTTTTTTTTTTTTGATGGCGAGTTGTGTTTTCTTGCATATTCTGCCTTAGACACGACACACAGATACAACTTGCACATGAATATTGCACTAACACGGCCTCCTTTTGGCCCCTCTGGGCCAGGTAATCCCTCTGCTCCTCTCCTGCCTTTGTCTCCAAGTGGTCCCTCATGTCCCCTTGGTCCCATTGGTCCCTGTGGGCCTTGCTGCCCTGGCTTTCCTGGAGCTCCCTACAAAGAGGAAACTCAAGTGTGTAAAAGCTTAACTTAGACTGTTGTTGTGAGTGATACCGTACCGTAGGAATTGGCTGCCGTTATTTCATTTAATTTTTTGACTTTAGTCACTGCTCTTGGATAGTTGAATAATATAATATAACTAATGCTGCACACACAAATGTATTTTTCTGTGGTGACTAATTATAAAAAGTTAGCAGATAAAATATCTACTTTATCATTTCTGATTCTACTTTCCCCTCTTTTATTCTTATTTTTTCTTTTTTGGAGAAAGGGAATATAGAAGATCTTTTTATGAGAAGTAAAGGACAATAAAAGCATTTTCCACAGATTCATATCGCTTTATAAACAGAAATTCAAAATATCAGCCTTATTATTGAGAGAGTAATTGAGCATACTGCCAGTATATAACAGGAAAAATAAAGAGTGCATACCCGTGCTCCTTTGGCAGGAAGACACCGACATACAGAGCAGTCTCTACCCTGACATGGCTCCTCAATCCGCCCCTGGAACGTCAAAGAGAGGCAAATCACAGGCCTTAAATGCAGTAAATCTGACCATTACTGCAAAAAAGAAAGAGGATCAGACAGGCTGAGGCTGTGTGAGTGTCTGTGTGTCTGAGCAGAGCAGATGACTGTAAGGGGTCAAAGGGTACCAGCAGGTGCATCGGATAAGGTTGTAGTTTTGCGGAAAATCTGTCGATGCTGAATATTTAACAGCTTTGAGAATCAGCCTTGAGAATGAACACATTTCCCTGTTGAGACTGGGAAATCCTGACTGAAAGGTTTTAAACAAATCGGTGTTCGGATAGACTTGGGTAAATAATGAACGCTCTGACCTTGATGAGAAAGAAAACACACAGAGCTTCATCATGCTTCATTCACTGCCATCCTGCGAGTCCACACCTCCAGTATTTGCACAGATATCAGTGTGTGTGTGTGTGTGTGTGTGTGTGTGTGGACTGGGAGTTTTGCAGTGTGGAGATCTCGGTGTCACGAACATTTAGTAATGTTTTCTCAAAGCTTACTAAATATTTGGAAGAGTTTATGCAGGTGAAATTGCAAACATACATAAGTGTCTACGTCAGTCTGAAAAAAAAACATACAACACTTGTATGTTTTGGACAGGCCATTAAGATTCAGTTCATTAGCCTAATTGGGAACACAAAGTGCTAAGTTCGACATAGCTTTTACATAAAGTATAACAATTAAACATCCCTGTGACTGGTTCAGCATCACTATCTTATCAGTTTTTATGTCTTTTTCTAAATGTAAGGCCACTTCTAACATAGTAAGACATGTAAAGTGTTGATAAATGAAAAAAATTAAATGGCTATGAATGTTACCTTGTAATTATTTGAGTTATTTTCTGAGAATGTGACATTTGGAAGAAAAGACATATTTAAGTGAACTTAAAACTATTTTAAGAACAGGTTCTGACAAGTAAGTATATGTGTGTGTGACGTCTCAGTGTTTGTCAAAAAATTAGTGGTTTGTGTCAGAGCAGACAAACACACATTATAATCCATTCTTTCAATTTTGCTCTCAATAAAGCACAAAGATGCAATTGCTCCAACAGAAATGCTAACTGAGAACATGTATGTCTTTGTATGTCTTCCAGCTGATGCATATATCTACAGTATGTATAAAGATAATATACTGTTAGTGGATTTTCAACACGACTGCTAATATCATATCAGCTCTTTTTTTTCTTTTCGTCATTATTCTTTAGTGTAAACTGCCCTGTAAGCGTAGAGTCTTTTGATTTACTTAATCAGCTTACATATTAACCAATACAAAAATTATAAAATAAGAAAACTCTACGACTATGTCAGCCCATCAAATCTGTCTGTCTAGCACTAGTATAGAGTATTTATTTACTATAAAAACACCAAGCAGTCCTGTGACCTGGTGCCTTATTTATCAGGTTATTACGTTTTGACTTTATTTTGTTTTTATCTCTATTTTAATAGTTATTTAATTACTCTATTTATTTAGTCTTTTTTTTGTGGTAATGACTGAAGGAATGTTTGTCTCTATGATGAGTTGATGGATATTTGAATTTCCCCTTAGGGACAAATGAAGTATCTATCTATCTATCTATCTATCTATCTATCTATCTATCTATCTATCTATCTATCTATCTATCTATCTATCTATCTATCTATCTAAACACATAGGGAGCAATATTTACAGTTTCCAGGTGAGTCAAGTACTTGTACTACTTGGGAAAAAATTCAGGGTTCAAATTTGGGCTTTTGGAGAATTAAAGAACATGATGTATACACAAGCAGGAGTTTGCTGATATATAGGAAGCTATGTGCACTCAGTGACCCTAACAAGTGTGCTGAGAAGATCAGGTTTAGGACTATCCAGGATTCACATTGGTGGTCTTCTGTTTGTAACAGACCTAAACTACATTCTTGGCTACTGCAGCAGCAGTGTTTGCAAAAATTAAGCTGTAATTACTCATTCATTCATTCAACCTCTATATAAATCTCAAAGAATCATTGAGGGCATGCCCTCATTTTCTATGATGTCAAGTGTATACTTATTAAACTTGAATTAAACTTTACATGGTGCATTTCACGTAAGATTCTAATGCAATGTTGAAACAACAGTTCAGCTTGTGTAAAAAAAAAGTGTTGACTCTGAGTAGTTAGTGATGGTGTTATATTGAACTGCATCATATTCTTTTGTCCACCCCAATCACCCATTTACATAAATGGGGGGTCACATAGTTGAATTTTAAAACAGTGTCAACAAGGAAATAATATATTTATATATGAAACATAATAATTTAATATAATGGTAGCTATAAACTTCACAATACATTGATGGATTGTGTTGCATTACCTTGTGCAGTGTACATAGTGTGATCAGTCAGTAACTCAGTGTATATTGTGAAGTGGTCTCTCTTTTTTCTCCGAAAATTAGAAACATCTTTCATTTTGAATAATCTGCAGCAGTTTATCTAAAACAAACTCTGGAACAAAGAGAGGGTACATTTCTGTTTTTGCCGTAGAGTTTTGATCACAGTTAATTTCTGTTGTATAGTATGTCTTGGTTTGGGAGGAATGCATATACATAATGGTACATATGTTCATATACAATGTCGGGAAGTAACTAGTTACGTGTAACAGGATAACGTAGTTGAATTACAAAATAAATGTAACCATAATATGTTACAGTTACTGGGAAAAAAAATTTAATCAAATTAGTTACTCATCATGCTCTGCATCTGTTGGCCAAGCAGGAACACCTTCTTTTGACAATGGGTCAAATGTAGCTAACTTAATTCAGCATTGTGTTTTCATTAAATGTTAATGTGGAGAGGTCATTAGGTTCGGAAATGTCTGGGCCCCAACACACTAAATGAATGGTACTGAAAAGTACATTACTTTGATGAAGCTATTACAACAATTGCATTGCTTATTACATTTTAAAGGGGTAATTAGTCATCTGTAACATATTACTTTTAAAAAGAAACCTTCCCAACACTGTGGATACATATGATTTTATTTGTAGTATATATTTGCAATTAAATTGTATTGAAATGACTAATTACAAGGTTTTCATTTGGTGTGTGTATCTAGAAGCTCTAGAAGGAAAGACTTACTGCATTGAGCTGCTGCACAAAGATGACCAGTACAAGGATCCATCTGCAAATGTAACAATGGTAACACATTAACTGTGGTTCCATTTAGCACCAGCTGCTGGATGCCTTTACATAGTCACAAGCGACTAAAACATAAACATGTGACAAAAAGAGACCCTATTTGTATGCAGTGCAACCTAAAATGCTTGCTGGTTACCTCATAACTGTCAGCATGATACAAAGCCCCAGAATATGAGGCAAAAAAAGCAAAAAGGCAATACCTCGTGGTAAATGAACTGCTGTACATTAGCTTATGGTTTGTTGCTCCTGTCTGCAGCAAGAATGTTGTCTACTTGAATTGTCATCACACTGCAGGTGACACCATAGTCCATGTGAGTACAGCTCTGCAGGTCAGTTTATATTGGGTCTACATACTGGAAAGCAAGTATGCGGATGTGCTGAATAAACAGGCATGAAGTGTGTTAGTTTTCTGATAAATACATTTACTAAGTAGGGAAATTCCTTCAGACTGTATGAGACATACCTCACAAATGATTACATTATATTTCCCAGTGACGTACAACTTGAAGGAAAGTGCATATTTTGAGTATTATATTGGTTGTAGCAACACCACCTTTGTCATTCTAAACCCAAACTTCTATTTTTCTGATAAAATGTCATCAAATTTTGAATGTCGAAAAGATGCAATGGTCTTTATTTTCTTATATGGGAATATATTATGATTTCATGCAAAACATCACAAAATACCAGAATGGTAATATGCATTTCATACTGCTGTCATTGTTAATTATTCATTATTAATATTGTTGCAGTGAGACTCACCTGACGAGGCACAAAGTCACAACACTATATGAGGATCTCATCTCTCATCTCATCAGTCTGCAGAACAGGTGAGTTTTGGCCTCAGTGCTGCCCCCTGTGGTGGATAAAAGGAAGCATGACACACCAAAGACACCTGTTAGCCATTAGCCAGTTAGCGTTATATAAAGAATTGACTTCCTTTAAAATAAAAGTACATAGAATTATGATAGTTAAAGCAATTAAATTATGTTACTAATTAAAAAAAATGTTGGTTCATTACATATTCACCCTATGTATTCTACAAGTAATAGTCCATCATGCACAAAATGCACGACATTCATAACTCACCCCAATTCAGAGGCTGAAATTAATCTTCATGAGGGTTTTGGTGCGCTCCAGGCAGGATAATCTCTGAGAAGATTCAAACTAATCTCCTGCCTCCGTATCAGTAAAAACCAAACTGAGTAACTGCCACTGTTTGTTAGTGCCGGGAGTGAGATGAGGAGCAGGATGATGATTGGGGTTGGCCATATCTTAGTTTGGACCGCCTCCTCTTCAGGATCAGGTTAAACAACTTCTCTGGGCTGTCCTGTCCATCCCAGATGGAGAACCTTAATCTAACTGAAGCAATGACCTTACATCACCAATAGTACGGCAGTGGATAGGTGCACTGTGAAGGCTGGTCGCTGAGGAGGATGCTCAAAAAGATATTCATCACCCGTGGTGTATCTGTGGTTCTCTGAGCTTCTGATTGAACTGGAGCAAGAAAAGTCATGGGAAGGCCAGTGCCTGTACTTCCTCTGATCCTGTTTGCTGTGATGCTGATGGGCACTGAGGCCAAAAATGTAAGATGTTTCTTTTTTTTCTATTACTGACACAACGTTATAGACTAATCTGCTTTAGTTCAGCCGACAGCATAGACTCCCATCTACACAGGTATTAAAATGCAAACTCTGACGGTACTGACTGTCTTTTTTCAGTAATGGTTTCATGTCAAACTGTACACACATCGGGCAGTCTTATTTGTGATCCTGTTAGTTGTGATTTCTTTAACAGTAGACTTAGGAGACTGAGTCAGTTGCTGAGCTACAGTGGTTGATTCAGAAAGAACTACTACATTTTAGCTTTTTTAAATTAATACTGTTTAGCATCCAGTATCTTTACCTTTCTCTTGCTATAACTCGCTCTACCAGAGCTTATACAAAAATCTGCTAAATCACTATTTATGGGGCAAACCATCATCCTGTAACATTATGTTCCTTGTGTATTTCCTGTTGTGTGTAATGCAAGCACCGTTCATTTTTCACTGTCTTAACATTGATATACAACACTGTGGTCTGTTTGCAGCTGTAGTGTCTATGCTTATCTGCAAACATCTTGAAGAAAAAGGATTTGTTTGGATTCTGTTTGCACATTCAGCTCAGTGTGTACAATATTCTTCAATGGGCCATGTTGGTGGGCCTGTTTATGGCAGTTTATGGAAAAAGGAAAGGATATGGAAGAAGGAGAGTTGAGAGATACCTGAAAATAAGGAAAACGTGCATTAAGCGGTAAAGCAAAACGTCTTAGTTATGTTGGTTAAATATAGTGTTATATAATAAAATATAGTGTGTAAGAGTGATGAGAGGACTGGCCAATGTGAGCAGAGGTTTAGGGTGAGATGAGGACAATACATATACATATAAAAAAAATATGAGTGACTTGAATTGTTTACGAAGTTTACTCCCACTGTAATGCTTATAACACGGGCAGTAACAATCAAATGTAAGCTCTTTGTTTCTATAAAAAATTCAGTAAAATAATGTACAATCAGTTATTAGTCCCAAAGTTCACAAATGATGATTTAAGTTCACTTTTTTTGGTGTTGTTGCTGCCATGGCAATAAAATGCAGCTCCTGTCCTGCTTTATAATAAGAAGATAATAATGTCCAATTGATTTCGTGCTTAATTATCATGTCATGTGCCCAGGGAAATTTAATTTAATACAGCAAAAAGGTCTCAATTAAACAAGGAAGTCGTAAGAGAAATGGTAACAGACCTAGTGGTCCCCATTTTTGTCCAGTGCACTTTGGTTTATGGTTGGGTCTTTACAAGACTAGGGTGGATTAGACATGTAATGCATCTGAAATAGTGTTATGTTAACTGATAATGGTTCATTGTGGAGGAGCACTGTAGCTCTGTAGCTCTACCTTTTTGGTTTGTAAGATTGAATGATTTTTTTTCTCCACTGATAAGCAGTAATGTTAACAGCCTTCAAATTAAAAGCCCCTGGGTTGAACACAAACACATGAGGTATTGATCATCTAACACTTGAGAGTTATATGTGTTGTTTAATAAAATTGCTTCCACAAATTCTCCCAGAATAAGCTGTCCTCACTGTGTGAATAACAGATTATTGATCAACATAATGCCTGTGAAATTTGCACTGGCTCAATCATATCAGTAGAGTCCCTTCAGTAACTGTGGTTAGACATATAACCATTAAGGTGGGGTAGGGGGGGGTGCACATGACTGTTAGGAGAACATAGTGAAGGTAGCCAAAGCTGAATGAATCGGATTCAAAAACATAAAATAAAAGTGCTTTCATGCTATAAAAGATATAAAGGTTCAGTTGAAATGACTGAAGTAGTAAGTAGTATGTTTTGATTTCAAAAGTGGGGTATGGCAGAAAACATGAAAAATTACTGCAGTCTAAATCAAAATAATGTCAAATTATTTACACAATACTTATTGAACCATGTTACAATTTCCTCTTAGTGTGTGTGCAATGGAAAATCAAGGTGCCGCTGTGAAGGAGTGAAAGGCAGCAGGGTGAGTGGATCATCTATTGAATGATTTTTTGCCTTTTGCTATTATAAAACTACTGCTCTTTACATAACTTTCTACAAAATTGTTTTATTTTTTAATTTGTTCGTAGCCACGTGCTGCAGATGAAACTGAAACACCATTATTTTAGCATAGCATGATGAAAGTGCAAGCTCAATGTTTTTTTAATAAAATGAAATGTATAAACTCTGATGTTTGATGCAACTATGTCATCCTGAACTAGAACCTGTAATTAACCTTTCTTCTTCAGCTGTCATACACAGCGATTTTCATGATTAAAATGTTTCAACATCCTCCATAATTATTTTATGAGACCAGCTGTGTCATTTCAAATGAATTTGCGGTGAGCTCCGAGCAGAGAGAGAGCCCATGAAACTTCTTTAGTGTGATACAATCCAGACTCAGCAATGGTCTACCAGAAATGCTGTGACTGAAATCTTGCACCTTCTTGCATTGTTGATTAATATTTCAGTCGACAAATGCAATCATGAGGGACATTTTAAATCAATCCAAAAAGCATGTAAAATCAAATTGAATCAATAAGTCTGTATCAGCTATATTTAAAAATGTATATACACTTTATACTCACTCTGTTTGTTTAAAAGACTTCAATAATAACCAACCTGTGGTTGAGAAGTAAATAGTGTTAATTTTCACTTTGGTAAACATCAAGTCTAACTGTCAAAAGTGTCAATCCACCACTAAAACATTTTTCAATTGACAACAACTTGAACCATGTTACTATTGTTTTCGCCCGCTGTTGTATGTTTGTTCACAGTAGTAAGATTTACATAAACATACGAGTAAACAAGCTTATATTTCCCAACCATGATCAGCTGAAAAACACAGAAAATGGTGATTTTCCATTTGTAAACCTATGTAAATGTATATGGGCATGCATTGATGTTATTCAGCAGCATGTTAATTATTATGCATCAATCTCAGTCTCTAGTATTTGAGTGTGCAGCTGTATTTCAATAAACATCCAGGAAACTCTAAATTCTTCAACAGCTCTTTAGTATAACTGAAAACATTTATAAGTGAAAATTTGTAAATTGGTAAATTTTCTCTCACACACACAGGGAGACAGAGGTTTTCCAGGAGATTCAGGTCCCCAAGGACCAGTAGGCCGTCCAGGATCACATGGTCATGCTGGGCCTATGGGTCCAAAGGTAGCATTTCAACCACGCTCTTGTGTCTCCTTCACTCTTATATTCTGTATATCTCCACATCCCATACTGTTGTCAGAGGGAAACATTGACTCAAATTGTGTATGACTGTGTATGTTCCCACTTGTGTTTCTACTTGTGTACCAGGACATCACTTTTAGTTGTGCTTATACTGCATCACACTAAATCACTAAGATGAATTATATGTCGCTGTCTTTGACAGGGCAACACTGGGCCTGATGGACCTGTGGGACCAGTAGGGGATCCGGTAAAATAATTGTGCTATTCAAACTTGCGTCTGTTTGGATGTTTGTTGGGTATATGTGTATAGACTTAGGTATAAACTTTGTGGTAGAGCAGGTATCCATTCTATTGTACCTGTCTGTCTATTCTTGTTTTGTTACTATCATTACAGGGACCTGAAGGCAAAGAAGGATTTGCTGGGTCACATGGTTTACCGGTGAGGTGTCTTTTATAGAACTGTGTTACTCTGTTCATCATCTGATTTATGTATTGTGTAAGTGCATGTCCCTGCATATTCTAATAGATACTGGTTACTTTCTTCTGCTGATATTCTCTTACAGGGTATTCCAGGTTTACAAGGGCCTCCGGGCCCCCCAGGGGCCCCAGGATGCGATGGAATAGATGTAAGAAATTATTACATATTAACAGTGGTATCCTGTAATAGTTTCAATTCATTTGTGACTTGGTGAATATAGCTTTACCAGAAATTATATAAGACAGTCAGAGCTTTTCGGTCATACTGTTTCCACTCCCAAACAATTGTATTTATGCTTAAAAGTGTTTGTGATACATGAACCTTAGCATGTTTTGAGCACATTACTTTCTTTTAGGGAGATGAGGGACCTCCTGGTTTCCCTGGACCCAATGGTAGTGATGGAGATCAAGTAAGAAACAAAACCAAAATAATTTATTATGATGTTGTACTCAAATACAGTATTCTGGCTTGCTACACCTCAACATCAATCACCATTACTATATGGTGCCAAGAAAATTTACCATTAACAAATATGTTAACTGTTCAAAATCTGACTCATCTCTTTACTTTACAGGGTCCACCAGGTCTGCCTGGACCTAAGGTAATAAAATGTATTATATGCCACCCAGGGCTGGTTATTATGAACTTTTTGTATTTTGGAAAAGTGAGACTGCAGAGTTGCAGTAATACCTGCTTTTTAAGAAGTTTATTAGCAGGGAAAAAAATATGACACTGCAATAGCAGATGCCCTCTTTGGCTCCCCAGGCTCCCAATACTCATTTTGTACCTAGTCCATGTGAGACCAATCACTTGTTTCAAGATTTTCTTTGTTTTTATCCATCTGTCAAGTCTGTCCTTACACTTTTATCTGCCACAAATGTGTGCTAATTATCTAAGCAAATTCTGAATACAGTTTTTATGAGCATTATCAATCACGATGATGTCAGGCTTAGATCTATCATCTTTGTGTATCTGTGGATATATCATTTGCATGTACCTACTCTTATGTACTTTCCATGTGATGGTGGCAAAAGCATGTCTTAGCTAAGGTGTGCGCAGTCTTCCATCTTTTCAGCTTTGAAAAATAATTCCAAATAGGATGATCTGCCCAGACTGGAAGCTGTGATGGATACAGATGCATCTGAGCACTTACTGGCCACAGCACCAAAGCTCACTGTTTGCGTTTTTTACAGTTCTTCCACTAGTGGCGACACTGCTGTGTTCCAACAGGGCAAATGGACACATTGCTTTGACCTGGCTACCACCCCTGGTCCTTGAAAAATAAAGAAAACAATAGACATGAGACCCACTGTACCCACTGTACATGGGCAGAAACCACTCTACATTTACTCTAAAGAAAGTAGTGGAATAGATTCATCACCAGGATATACCTGAGATATACCTTGATATCTCCATGATTTCCTGGGTAAAAGGCTATGATAGACACCATATGACAAATACAAACGCATGTGCCTGCTATCCCAGGAAGTTAAATAGTCTTGCAGTAAAGTTCTTCTGTTCAGTAAGAGTGAGTAGTGAAGTACAGCAGGTTACTTTCTGGCTACTCCCTAATCCCCACTACTTTTCACTGTGTGGACACATGGGTACAACTGCTGCAGTGCTGGGACTGTGCAGGTTGTCTTACCTGGATAATTCTAAAGGCAAGTGCACTGGTACATACTATTCACTTTGGTGTCAGACATAATCAGGGCTCACTATAAACTGGAGCAAAGCTCTGTAAATCAACCAATGATTTTGCAAACAGTTTTTTGGACTACTGAAGTAGCAACCTCCAAAAATAAGAATATAAATAAATATAAATAAATAGGAGGTGTTCACAAACATCTCCCTGACAGTAAGTTGGCACAACCTCTCCAATGAGGTCAGCATTTGGAAATATCTCAAAATGGGAATCAGGATTCAGACATTCTCTGGCAATATGCTCGGGTCTCTCCTCAGTTCTATTCTTAACACTTTGACAAGACTTTTGAGTGTGAGAGATTGCTGTGTGAGAGTCCATGTTTGGCCACTTAATGCTGTTCTGTCATGTCTGTGTCCTGGTGGTGGATGCTTTTAACTAGCTTTTCCTGTTAAGCTCGTTGAAACCCTTTAGAAGGCAAAGCCTTTGTAAAATAGGCTGTCATTTGTAATCCTTGTTCTACGAACACAGGTAAAAGCCTCTGAATATTGGTACGGCTCTTCCACTAGATGCTGAAAACGTAGTAAATGAGAAGTAGGGTTTATGTGGTCAATTCATTTCTGCAACCTCCAAGACACTGAATGTGGTCATTGTAATTCTGAGCACACGCATGCATGTCAAGTGCGCAGATAAATTAAAGATGAGTGATGAAGCCTACAGAGCCCAGTTGAGAACTAGATTTCCAAAGGTAACTGTTAAATATTATTCTGTCTTGTATGCTGTGTTATTGCATACCTGTGATTCTCAGGTATTCAATTCAAGTTAAATCTTAAATGAACTTACTTCATTACCTCTATTTCACAGGGTGACTCCAGGGTGTCAGCAGATTCAATACCAGGGCCACAGGGGCTACCTGGGAGGGAGGGAGACATTGTAAGTATTTAGATTGCAATAATGATAATAATAATAACAATGGTAGCGTTGTTGTTTATACAATATTCTTTGTGATAGTCAACAACACTTTCCATGAATTCCCTTACTGTTTCAGGGACTTCCAGGTTTGCCTGGAGAGCATGGACCATTAGGTGACCCTGGACCAAAGGGCTCTAGTGTAAGTGAAGTTGTTTTGTTACTAATAATTACTATTACTATAATTTGACACTATAGAAAATTATTATGCAGTGCTTGATATCTCTGCCTGCTTTCTTTGTAAACAGGGATTTCCTGGACGTCCAGGTGCTCCAGGATCTAAGGTAGTGCTAATAAATATTTCTTTGAAAAAAAAAAAAAAAAAAAATATATATATATATATATATATATATATATATATATGTGCAGTATTTGACAGCTTATACCTGATACCTCATACCTGATGATGAGTGCGAGTTTTTACTGGGTGTCCCAGTGGCACAGAGAAAAACCCGCTTGAGAACTACAGCTGCAGGGTTTCTAATTTGGCCTGTTATCTATTTATTATAACTGGCAGTTTTCACACCACCTGGGAAAGTGTAAATATTTCTGGACTGTTGCTGTTGCTGTAGTGACTACTACTAGATAGTAACAGCAATTGTCGGTGAAATGCCTCTCAGACAGTTTTTAATTGTCATAACATGTTTAGTATCAGAGAAAGGTCAGGACATTCTGTTCCCTTTGATTGGATGTAAAGCAACAAGGATGGTTAATGTGGGAACTGACCTTGACGTGAGAACAGCAAAAAACAAAGCAAAATAAAGGAGTTTTGAGAAAAAATGGAAGACATGATAATTTATACAAACAAACCACAAATGCTGTCCCACATTCCCACATTCTTCAGGGTCAAGAAGGTGCAAGCAGTAATCTAGGACCTCCTGGACCAAAGGTAATTTTTTAAGATACTGTGTTATAATATAATTATAATGTTACATTTAATTAAAGATTAGACATTGTTGAATTGATAGATGCCATTGCATCATATTTTTTATTTTTCCAGACCATTTTTGTTAAATGATCATAACATTATCTGTGTGGATTATGAATTATTTCTGATTGAGGATGATTTCCATTTGTTTGATCCAGGGGAGACAAGGACCCCGAGGACCACCAGGGCCACCAGGTCGGATCAGGGAGCTTTCCGCTGAGAGTCTCGAGCTAAAGATACAGGAACACATGGAGGTCAGATCACTGTAACAATTAAATATTCTGTAGAGTGCTGTTTCCTGTATGTATGAGGACAATTGTAATGCAGTATAATTAATATAATAATACTGAATCAATCAAGGTTACAGTTTTTTGGGGGTTGCAACTTCCCTAAATGACAGCGCCAACAAAGTCCGTTTGGTGAATAGCTAGTGCACCTGAGGAAACACATTTCACACCATGCTTGTAGTTTCACACTTCAAAATTAAACGTAAGCCCTGTGGTATCACACTTGGCTCACTGGAACAGTTTCGAAATTTTGCAGTAGGTGATTGAACAGCAGGCTCTGACACAGTGTCAAGACTCAAAACAAAGGCTGGACAAAACCTGCAATTTCTCTTAGTAAATGGAAAAAACAAAAAGAAAAATGAAAAGATCAGTTTAGAGGGAAATTTCACAACAATGATGCTTGGTATTGACACCTATCATGACCATTAAAGGTCACTATAATATCATTTTTCTTGTGTAGAACTGGAAATTGTGTCCTGAGGATGGCATCACAAGAAATACATTTCATTCACCTTCTGTGGATGATGAATTTCCACAGCACATTTTAAAGCAGTGTGGCCAGTCGTTACTAAAATATCTTTTACTATTTGTGACCAAAGTGTTGGACAAACAGACTGCCAGGCAAGTGTTGTCATTGCAACTAACTGAGCCATACTGTAACATGAGGTTTGTTTCTTATTCAGGTTCTAAAAGGAGATAAAGGAGATGTAGGAGAAAAAGGCTGCAAGGGTGAACCAGTAAGTTTCTCTTTAAAACTCATACCAGTAACACTCTGACATGGCATTGTAAGTTAATAGCCATTTTTGATTTTTAAACTCTCCAAAATACCACTCTCCGATACTTACTCTGCCTTGTTAGTCCCGTGTATTTCTCTCTCTGATTCCTGTGCTTATTTCAATCTGTTCACAGGGAGACATTGGTTATGGCCTTTACACCAAAGGATCAAAGGGAGACAAAGGATTTCAGGGCCCAGAAGTAAGATGCTTCCGTAGATCCTCACCTTTGAGCCTCCTCATCTGACTGTGCATACGTGTGAAATGTAGCAATGTTCCAAAACAAAAAATATACTGTGTTATTTGACCATGGAATTATATCTTTTGCCTTTCAAACTGTTTTTTTTTTACCTCTTCACTTTGCATTAAATGGTCACAGTTAGACTTTGGAAATAGCTCAAGACAGAGGATGAACAGCAGAGGGCAGTGATGCAACATTAAACTCAATGAGATTTGCCATTGAATAGAAGAACGAAAGGAAATAAAAGAACAAAAGACCCATATAATTTATCTAGACACCATTCCATCAAAATTCTGTTGCTAGAAGATATCTTCCATGGTAAAGTGTACCACTACAACTTTTTTGAAAAATTATTAAAACTGGTGTTCTTATTTGCCCTTACAGGGAAACCCAGGGAAGGATGGTGATCCTGGACAATCTGGATTTAGGGTACTGTTCTACTGTGCTTGCATGTGTATGTGGTGTGCAGAATCATTATGTTATTGTGTGTGTGTGTGTGTGTGTGTGTGTGTGTGTGTGTGTGTGTGTGTGTGTGTGTGTGACTTCTGAATACAATATAGTTTTCTTTAGGGAAGGCCTGGCCCCCAAGGTGATCCAGGATATTTTGGGAACCCAGGAGGCAGGGTTAGTGATATGTCAGATTTGCCAAAAACATAATGCAGTCTTATGGTGGGTAGATATGCTTTGTTTTATGCTTTGTTTGTAAATTCTAACTTTAGGGTGAAAAGGGAAGTAGAGGTCCACCTGGTCCACCTGGAGATGTGAGTTTACTTCTCCTACTCCTGATATTTTTTTAAATTGCTATTTTCAATGTTATTCAAGTCAGTGGAGTAACTGGTATGTTAATATGTGTTATTTATTTAGAAATGTGATATGATGAAAGAATGAATTATAAGTGACTATATCTATCACTATCCCTGCACCATGATTTCACTACATGACCTATGTGGCTTTGTTTGCAGGTATTTGGCCCTGAGCCACTCAAAGGATACCGTGGAGATCCTGGTTCCCCTGGCCCACCTGGGCCTCCAGGGCGTCGAGGTTGATCAATAGCAATAACAATCAATCAAGATCAATAGATCAGGAACTGACAAATAGTGAGATGACAGACAAATAGATCAGTACAACAAAGGCTAAATTTAGCATCTGCCATGATTCTATTGTTTCTGTAGTAGAGGTTCTAACTCTACAAAGTAATTAGACTCAGACTATAGAAATAATATATGTTACTGTTCTCCACTCAGGTATTACTGGGTTTCCTGGACCAGATGGACCTGCAGGTGTGCAGAAAAGAGACTATTATCATCTTGTCTGTCTTTCAGTCTATCTATCTCTCTGTCTGTCTGTCTGTCTGTCTGTCTGTCTGTCTGTCTGTCTGTCTGCCTGCCTGTCTGCCTGTCTGTCTATGTATGTTTTGTCTAAATATACGAGCCACAGTCTCTCACTTTACATTACACAGGCCATGCATCTGGGAATTATGTGCCAGGCCCACAAGGTCCCCCTGGCATTCCAGGTCTCAAAGGGGACACTGGGGAGCCTGGAGATATTTATACCGGATTTCCAGGTCTAGATGGGGATCCTGGTGATCCAGGGCCTCCAGGGGATCAGGGTCCACCTGGACCTCCAGAAGACAGAAGTATGTATAAATGCCTCCATTGCTTCCACTTTCAGTAATATTGGTAGAACTTTCAAATATCTTAATTACTGTATCAACAAACTTCTTGCATTGATGATAGTGCTGATTAATTCAGTTAAACTTTTTCCTTTTGATGTCTTTTTATCTATAGGCTTCTACCATGTTATAATAAGCTTATAGAACAGGGGCAGTTACTAGATAAGAATGTCTATATGGAATTTTAAACTGATATAAAAAGCCACAGGCTAAGAGGGCTTGTAACCAATATAAGGGGCATTAATACTTTACTATTTCCACTTTCATATGGTCCCTCTATGGATCTACATTGGTCAGCAGAGAGCATATCTTGAATATCTTCTCAGCGCTCACTTGCTTTCTTCTCTTTTCTGTTAAGTAGATATAAAATATCTGCAGTTTTTTTTTATATAGTAATGCACACAAATATTATGTAATGGAAAAAAGTGGCATAATTGAGAAATGTTACGGTACTATTTGCTGAGTGCATTTTTGACATGCATGAAAACCTTTTTTGAAAAGATAGTAACGGATTTTCTCTCTGTGTGTACAGAACTGTAGTGGCTTTGCCATTCATTTCAATATTTAAAATACTGAAATTTTTATTCTTTTGTGTTCAGATAGTCAAGATAAGCCTGTTATAATAAGCCACAAAGCAGCACCTCTCCTCTTTCATCATCAAAGACTTCAGTGACCTGTGGAGCTGCAGGATGAATTGTTCTGCCTGTGAACATACAACTACTCTTTACAGTAATAGCAGATATTTGATTTTGTGCCCGGCTTTCTGTGTTTAACAAATGAGCCAACATTTATCAGAGTTACATGGTATTAGAAAACCAAAAAGGCGGTGGTGATGAACAATCATCAGTGTTCGAGTTTGGACTCAAATTCAAACTGTTACAGTTATAATGTATGGTAGGCACATTTTTGGTCAGTCTGTCATGACTTGATCACTTGGAAGTCTCAATTACCATCAAATGTACAAATTATGAACATTTTTTGGTATAAATGTGGCAATATTGGGACAGTTAGTAGTAACCTCATGTTGCTTGTGTTTCTTGTAGCTAACAGGATTACTAAAGGTCTGCCAGGAATGAAGGGAATGAAGGGAATACCTGGAGCAAGGGGATATGATGGAACATTTGGAAAGAAAGGTGGGAAACTAAGTGTTATTCATCAATTAATAATTACTATTTCATTTGTTTCACAGTGGTTTGTCATCACTTCTTACCTGCTAACTCAAAGTCATACAGATACATTGCGGTTTATGGAGCCCTGCAATATTTTATCACTTTTTAATGTAAGTTTTTAGTCCTTTCAACAGGCTGGGCTGGAAAGAATAAAAAAAATAAAAAGTTATGATGAGGAAAATATAATAGTGTGTAATAAAAATGAGACTCACAAATATTTTCATTCTTATGCTCTGTACAGGAGAGACGGGGGAGCCCTGTTATGAGTGTATCGGAACAGGACCCCCAGGACCACCGGGACCCCGTGGTCCACCTGGCACCCCTGGTAAAGCCATTCACTGCATGAAAACACATGTTTCTACAACTCTTTCATCCAATATTTAAATGCATTTTACATTTTGCTAGTGATAATGGAAAGTAAAAGAAGCTTAAAACTGTCTTGTTGCACAGGCCACGATCAAGGACCAGGTGCCAAAGGTGATCCAGGCTTGCCAGGACCAAGAGGTTTAAGTGGAAGACCAGTAAGACAGCATTTCTTTTAAAAAGTACTTTGTTGTAGTTGTTTGTTTTTTTGTTTGTTTTTTTTACAAACACTTGTCAGCAGTTGTTTTTCTCTGAAGGGTCCTGATGGTGAAGCAGGATTTCCAGGTCCTCCAGGACAAAAGGGAGACTCACATTCCTACAGCACCCCAGGGATAAAGGGAGAGAGAGGAGACCCAGGATGGCCTGGCTTACCTGGTGCAGTTGGCCAGCCTGGGCCTCCTGGGTTACCAGGCCGTAAGGGCAATCAAGGCCTTCCAGGGGATTTGGTGAGAAGGGTTTGGCTGACTTGAGTTTACAGTAAAAACTGAGTCTTTGCCATTTGGTGGCACATTGTGATGCTTCAAAGTTCCTCACAATCCTACATCCTCTCTCTAGTATCCATTCCCTGGTGTAGACAGAGACCGCGGTTTTCCAGGCCCACCAGGGCCTTTAGGCAGACCAGGACTGGTTGGCCTCCCTGGGCCAGCGGGATATGGGCCTGTTGGACCTCCAGGAAGTAAGGGAGATGTTGGGGTACCTGGCCTCCCAGGGGAACCTGGAATTCCAGGTAAAGAAACACACTGAGAAACAAACAATTTAACAGACATTTATACATAAACACACAAGTATCCAGAGAAAATGACTAACAGCCAGTGTATGCCCCATTTTCCCTCCTTCCTGCATTGGTAGGCCAGAAAGGGGAACCTAGCCACATCCACACAAAAGGACCCCCTGGACCACCTGGATTTAAAGGCATGCCCGGTCAACCTGGAAACCCGGGTAAGCATGGCTAATATAATGGATGGATGGATGGATGGATGGATGGATGGATGGATGGATGGATGGATGGATGGATGGATGGATGCTCTGTATATGATCATACAATAAATGATAAAGGCATACGTAACAACAAACATCCAGGTTATCAAGGAGTATCAGGTTCCCCAGGACCACCAGGTTCTCCAGGACAGAAAGGAGAAAGGGGTGATTTGACATATCCTGGAAAGCAGGGGATCCCAGGACAGAAAGGTAATCCATGTGGTATTAATGTCAAGTGAAAAAGCTACGTTTATACCCTAGTCATTCTCTCCCATTCTCTCCCATTCTCTTAAGTCAGCGATACCTGACTTAAGAGAATGGGAGACAGCTGATAGTGTCATTAATGTATCATCAATGTTTATTTAACTGTGTGTGTGTGTGTGTGTGTGTGTGTGTGTGTGTGTCTGTGTGTGTGTGTGTGTGTGTGTGTGTGTGTGTGTGTGTGTGTGTGATTCAGGTGACAAAGGACAGCCAGGTTTACCAGGTTTTCCAGGTAGGGGCTTGCCTGGTCAGCCAGGTTCACAAGGCCCTCCTGGTCCTCCAGGACTGAAGGTCAGTGACACAAACAAAATTTGTTACGTAGTAGTAAACATGTACATATAGTATATATAGTATAATAATATTTATGTAAAAGCAAAGTGGAACATAAAACTAAAGGTATCCAGTTTTAAGTCCTGATGCCAGGTTTTACACTGTGTAATACAGATGCAGATGTAAAAAAAGAAAAATTAGTTCCATGGCATTATGTCATTACTGTATTAATGTTATGTAATTTGTTCTGAGGTGGAAAAGTATATCTGTCAATCATGGTTACCCATGAGAAACAGGCTTTTTCGCTTGTTGACACTCTCTCAATAACAGCAACGGTACTACAGTTTGCAGCTAGTCAGCTTAGAAACTACCAGCAACTCTACAGCTCACTCTAATTCACTACTTTTGACTACTAGACTTGTCTCTTGACCATATCTGTTAGGCTGCGAGTCAACTAGCAAAAGTAACTCCACCCAGCCAGGAAACAGTTTTGCACAGTACCCTCAATAAAACCTGTGTTTTAATTGTGTTATGTGCTAATTATTAAGTTGCTTTAGAGCTGGACTTGTTGTTTTTTTTTGTTTGTTTTTTTTTTTAACTTTTGGACAAAGTCAAGCTAGCTGGTTCCCCCGTTTCCAGTCTTTGTACTAAGATTAGCTGACTAGCTGCTAGCTGTAGCAGCATATTTTTCATACATAGTCATATTACTGTAATCCTGTCATCTAACTCCCAGCAAGAAAGTAAATAAGTGAATTACTCAAAATGTCAAACTATTGCTTTAAGTGTGACCCAATTATATATGTTTATTGGTTGTACCTTTTATTTACGAGTGTGAATTAAGGAACATTTTTTACAGGGTAATGGTGGCCCTGGAAAGCCTGGACCCACAGGCCCCCAAGGGTTTCCAGGACAAGATGGAGATCAGGGCCCTATAGGAGATCCTGGGACCCCTGGTCTACCTGGGAAACCAGGGCTGATTGGCAACCCTGGTTACCCAGGAGAAAAAGGTACTTAAACACCAAATAGAAAACTGTAGCCCACAGACAGATGTAGTTCATCTAAAAAGACATGTTCATTCTTACATACATGTTCAAACAAACATATGTTCATCTATTTACTGCATTATTCTATGCTACATACAGGTAGTAAAGGTGCGAGAGGCCCCACAGGATTACCTGGAAGCAAAGATTTATGTGAAGTTTTAGCTGGACCAGTGGGACCACCTGGACCAGATGGTTATCCAGGACTTCCAGGTCAGTGTTGGTGAAGTCATGTGATGTACTTCAACACTAGAAGGACACTGAAAGTTGAAAAATTAAAGTAGATTAAATGTCAACTCTCAGTTCTATTGAAATACAGTTTTACAGTTTTTCTCAGTTGCTTTGGTACATTTCTCACACGTCCTTAACATTTGCAAAAATAGTTAGTGCATTTCTCAGAACATTTAGTGCATAGTACAACATCATGGATTACCTGTAAAAGCGAGTAACTTGCTCAGAATCCTAAGTCTATGTATCATAGGTAAATATTTATGTCAGTGAACATGTCATTACCATCAGAATCCCAAGTCCATGAATCATTGTTTATGGACAAGATATTCAGAATGTTTAGTCATGTTATCAATGTAACATGTGTACCCTAAGCATTTTCTGATGTAAACTATGCAAAACATCTGCATGACAATGGCTGGAAACATAGAAAAAGGACAAAATTACGCATCACTGTCTGTGGGAGACTGATTAAAGAATATTTTAATGTTTGTACTGTAGTATGTTGACAGACCATGCACTACAATTGCAAGCCAGGAATTTTTTTTTTTTTTACAGTACAGCACCTTATAACATAAAGGAAATGATATACGTAATAGAAAATGAAAAATATAATCAGAAATGGAAACACAATTTACATATAACTCTACATGCTTTCTACTTTTTACAATTGCTGGCGATCCTGTATGTTGGGCCACATGTGTCATCCACATCACAACAGATATCTTCCCTCACAATGCAGTGTGGAAAGAATCTTCTAGAATGTCTTATCCAGCCTCTGCAGGTGTCTGCTGTGATGTCCTCACATGCAGCATCCATCGCAGCAAGCAGTGTCATCTGTGTATGTGCGTTACGGTCATATGCCTTCCACCTCCAAGCCGAGAAGACAGATTATGACAACTAGTTCAACACTTTTGCATACAATTGCTTACACAATGAACAAATGACAAGTTGGTTTGGAGGGTAAGACTATTCAACTGAGGGCTAGTGATGATGTATGAAACAACTGCCAATTGTACATAATCATCTGCATGAATGTACGAAAGCATTTGCAAAGTGACAAAATGAACAAGAAATTGCTGTTATGATGTGCACAAGTGAGAGGATGTGGAGATTGAACGAGCAGTTTTGAGAATTTCAATTCTGTTCTGAGAAATGCAGCAAAGCAGCTGAGAAAAAACTGTGACATATTCAAACTGTTATGTTATATAATTAAGAAATGCTTTTTTCACTGTTCTCTTCACCTTCATATTTTCCTCTGTTCCCACACCTATCTCTCTGTCTTCCCTCTCCCAGGACCTAATGGGTTGCCTGGTGAGAACGGGAACCCAGGTTTACCAGGGTCTGGTCGTCCTGGCCCCCAAGGTGAGCCTGGTTTCCCTGGGCAATCAGGCTTTGGTTCTCGTGGGTTTCCTGGACTGAAAGGGATTAAGGGACAAAACGGCCTGCCTGGTCAACCAGGTATGGTGCTGTTTCTCTGACAGGTCACTACACTCATTTGATTATGTTTAATTCTTCAGGACACAATAGATGTGAAGAGGTTCAACTGTACTGTAATGTGTAAGAAAAACATTATATCCAATCAAAGTGCATGCCAAAAATACTTATGAACCTATGCCAATGTAAGACTGTACAGATTCTGTAATTAGAGAATACTTTTATGGAATTGTAGTAAGAGCTTGTCTTAAAGTGTTCCACTTGGATTTCTTCAGGACTGAGAGGAGACCCTGGACCAGATGGGTTTCCAGGACATGGACTCGAAGGATTGCCTGGAATTATGGGACCACCAGGCCAAATAGGTGACACACAAATACAAACACACATACCTTCACAGACAAGTAAATCACTGTGTACTTATTAAACATGCAAAGTCTTAGGAAGCCTTATGTCAGATACAGTTGAGAGCTTTTGGCCTTTTCCTGTTGTTGGTGATTCATTATGTGGTTCATAGAATTAATGCCCCCATGACTGTTCCCCACAAAGGTTTCCCTGGCCCAAAAGGAGCCAAAGGTCCCTGGGGTTCAGCAGGCATAAATGGAGACCCAGGTCTCAGAGGTCCTCCAGGTCCTTCAATACTGATAGAGACAGTTGGGCCCCCAGGAGATCCAGGCAATTCAGGTACGTTTTACAATAAACTCCTCTTGTAAGAACAGCGTTCCACAACCACTTACTGTAAGATGGAGTTGTTTCACTAAATATAAGTTTTTTTTTGTAAAAAAAAATGTTTCTGTTGAGGTTGAAATAAACTTTAGATATTGGTGGTAGAGGACATTTTCTATTGCCAGAGTGCATATCAAGTCCCAAATGCAATCTTTGCAAGTCCTTAATGAAAGGTGATATTTTATAAGGTCCCCCTGGTTTATCTGGTCCTCCTGGAGATACTGGAAGTACTGGGCCAAAAGGGCAGAGTGGGACACATGGAGCACCAGGGAGTCCTGGACACAAAGGTTTGAAATTAGTTTCAATCTTGTACCAATGATTTATTTGTATTTCGGTAGCAAGAAATCTGGCAATACAGTAAAGGTTTTTGAACCTGTCTTTGTGCTGTGTGGTTTCCTTTGTCCAGGTCCTCCAGGTGATCCAGGTATTGATGGATCAGTGTTCTCAAAAGGAAGTCAAGGACCTGCTGGACTGTCAGGCGACCCAGGAGTCAGAGGGCCTCAAGGTAAAATCTAATCTAGTTTAAGACCATTAAGGCCACATTCACACCTCCTTCAAGTAATATATGAATAATAAATACAGTAATATATATATATATATATATATATATATATATATATATATGTGTGTGTGTGTGTGTGTGTGTGTGTGTGTGTGTGTGTATATATATATATTTATATACAATTGTTATCATTATCATTATCATTATTATCATTATCATGTAGCATAATTAATATTATTGAATAATTTAATTGTATAGCTTCCCTGTCACACAAACAACAGTTGTGCAGTTGTGGATACAAAGGTTTTGTCTATGTATCTGACCTAAAATAACTGTTTCATTCAACCCTCATAGGCCTAAAAGGAATAAAAGGAGATCAAGGAATAACTGGAGCACCAGGTCCAGATGGTGCACCAGGTCCAACTGGATACAAAGGGGTTAATGGAGAACCAAACTACTCTGGATATGGACGGCCTGGGCCAGTGGGACAAAAGGTAGTGATGACTTGTCTAAAATAACAGTCCAGTCTGGTAAAATATTTAAATGTGTATAGATTGTGTATGAAATACAAATAATGATCATTTCTCTCTCAATTTCTTCTTATTCTTCTTCCTGTCCTCAGGGTGAACCGGGAGCAATTAATACTTACATGATGAAGGGCCAGAAAGGAGAACCTGGTTCAGAAGGACTACCAGGTCCACCAGGAAGCTGTGGACCCAGAGGAAACCCAGGACCTGATGGAAAAAATGGTTACTACCACTGATCATGAAAATTAGGCAGTCTATGATTGGGTATATATTTTTACTCGTACTTCATTTACCTCTCCACTACACTCCTGTCCCCAACCTGCTGTTCCAGGTTCACCAGGCCACCAAGGGCCTAATGGTTCAGATGGGCTTCCAGGAGGCAAAGGACTCAGAGGACCTAATGGACCACCAGGCAAAGTCCTTTGAAATTGTTTTCTACTATATAATGATACCAAAAAAAAAAAATCACCAAATCAATGAACAACATATTTTAAAGGTGCAACCCACTGTATGACCTTTACTATAGAAAATGCTTGACAAGTATTATGCTATTTCACTATTATGTTTGATTTGAACTTCATTTTATGTGTATACAGCCTTACTTTTTTCATATCTATTTGTCTCAGGTGTCCCAGGTCCGCCGGGTGTTGTTGGTTATCCAGGTCCTAAAGGCAACCAGGGCAAGGATGGGATTCCTGGAAGACCAGGGCAGAAAGGGGAGACTAGTAAGAAACATCATTAAAAGTCCTGTGTGCCTCAATGAGCTCATGTCCATCCTATAAGCATTGTTAGTTTGTATTTTCTGTCTGTTATAAAAGTTCAAAGGCAAAGCTCACCTATCTTTCCATCTCTCCTCTGTAGCCATAATTGAAGGGACACCTGGAGGACGTGGTGACACAGGTCAACCAGGTGAGTCAGAGGTAAATGACACTGTCCTTTTCAGTGGCTCTACGAGCAATCCACTTGTGTCAGTTTTCTTTGTTTTGTTAACATATTTTTATCTTACAACTGGGCCATTTGGATAATTTTCTGAATGAGTTTGCCCTGCCTTCTAAAGTTTAAGGCAGGTTTTCTCAAACTTGGTAGCAGTCCAAATAAGCAGTCAGACATGCCACCTACTCATTTATAACTCCTCTTCAGAACTACATGCATCATTGTGATGTGAGCAGATTAAAAATAATGAAATTATGAATTGAAATTGATGAGACTGTTCAAAACTATATTCTTTACAACTGATTTGTACTTTTGTTGACATCAGTGGACTGTTCTTTCTGTATTGAAGGACCACCTGGGAACCCTGGTCCCCCTGGCTTGTCAGTTACAGCAAGTCGTGGACCACCAGGAGACAAAGGATTTCGGGGTCCACCTGGGGTCCGTGGTCCAAGGGGGTTACCAGGAAGAGAAATGCCATGTTCTGGGTTAAAAGGAGTCCGCGGCCATCCTGGCAGTCCTGGTAACCCAGGTGAGGTAACATGACACTAAATCAGACGGCAACCTCAGGACTCATTGGCTCATTACACATTGTACAAAACGTTTTAGCTGTTAAGAATGGATATGGCCTGAGAACCTGATGTTCTGGTTGAGTTTTTTCCTACATAATATGCAAACATCAGGATTTTTAAAGGTGTTTTAAGCCCAAAAGATGCTTTGGATCCTCAGTTGTCCAGTATGTACTTCTGTGAAAATGACTCTCAGCAATCATAACTCTTGTTCCTCCCTACTGTGTATGTAGGATGTCCTGGCCCACCTGGCCTTCCGGGTCCCACTGTGCCTGGATTCAAAGGAGACAGAGGGGACCTAGGTTTCACTGGAAGCCCAGGCAATAAAGGACCCCCAGGTGATCCAGGCCCTCAAGGACTACCTGTAAGTGACCGTGACATTTATTTATTAGGGGATTATTTGACAAATGCCTGATACAAGCCTTTACAAAGGAGAATCAGAATCAGAATCAGAATCGCCTTTATTGTCATTATACATAGTACAACGAAATAAAAACCTAAAGAGAACACAAAATTGAAAATAAAGGAGGTATAAAAAGGCAAGTAATATGTACAGATATTTACACGTGGTATGAATGAAGAGTCAAGTCTAGTGTTCTGTATTCATATTTGTTTTTAACATCAAAGTTGTGATTTTCTTCTCAAGCAAAGGTTTTTTAAAAAGTGCTTGATAAAATGTGACTTTTCTCTCAGCAGGTTATCTCAGATCTGGTGACTTTCAAGCATCACCTGCAGATACATCACATCTGATACTGATACTTTTAATACTGTGTCTTATAAATCTCATTGCAATACTAAAAGTCTAATCTTTGACCTTTCATTGTTTCATTTACATCCCCAGGGTGTAAGAGGCAAACCTGGAGGCCCAGGGCCAAAAGGTGATTCTGGTCCTTCTGGAATCCAAGGGCCTCCTGGTAATCTATCATTTCAGCTTCAGCGTAAAGATTAGGTTCTCTCCCTGAATTCCTCCCCAGACGCAGGCATATCTGTCACTGCTGAAGAGTAATAGTTCACGATTGATTAATGCTCCTATAATAGAGATGAAATACAAATGGGACAGAGAATAAAGGGGACAGGGAAAAATAAGATTCATGAGGATGCATTTCATTTTTATTTCTGTCATACAGTATAAGATAGAATTTATTAAATAAGTTGTGAAGATAAGATAATTTACTAGCAATCTATGTATGTCCTGGGGATTTTAGGTGACAAGGGAGACCCTGGATACAACCCAGGCCCACCTGGACTGCCTGGAGCCAAAGGTTTTCCTGGACAACCTGGTGTGACAAAAATCTGTCTTATTATTATTATTATTATTATTATTATTATTATTATTATTACCACTTCTCCATCTGAATAGTCATTCAATTATGATTAACAGCAGAAATGCAGTATTTCACCCATCACCACCCATTTACAGGTTCTAGACATTCCAGAAAACCACAGATATTATACATTTTCAGATTTAATTTCCCAATTATTCTTTCCCTGTCCCTAGGCTTTAAAGGTGAACCAGCATTTGCTATGGGCATATATGAACCAGGACCTCCTGGGTTGCCAGGACCCCCTGGCAATCGAGGAGCACCAGGAAGTGCTGGACCATCAGGACGACCAGGCCGTCCAGGTTTAAAATTTTATCTCGGTTCAATCTATGCACTGTGATTTTATGATGTGCTACTACTTTTTAGTTCCATTTAGTTAGTTTAGTTACTCATACTCTTCAAAGCCAAGGATATGAATTTTGACAGTTTTTTTTTTTCAATCTTGTCACCTTGCCATTAACAAATAAAGTGACATTGAACAATGCGGTTGATATGTATTGTGGTGTCTGTTTGATAAATGGATTATTTATCTCTTGCTGCTCATATTACACAAATTAGAAGCTGTAAGTTTGTGTGATGTACTTGCAAATTCCATAGATACCCAATTCCACAAAGCTGGTCCTCTTTGCACTATGTGACACTAGACCTTTCTGTCCCAGGCCAGCCAGGTGTCAAAGGGGTGCGTGGTTCCGGCCCAATTGGCCAGCCTGGATTTCCTGGCCTCAAAGGAGACAAAGGAAGTGCAGGATTGCCAGGTATGTGCATGCATAGGACCTTGCTCTAATTCCTTTTTATATTATGTGGCCACATCATGGGGCACATGAGTGGCACAGTGGCTTACATTAAATACAACTCATGTATGTGGGGGGAAGCCAATGAGATGAGGTTTTACACGGAATTACACGTTATAACACGCACCTCGTTCCAACATTGACAGTTAGCAGTGACAAAAAATGTAGTACACCCCCCCACCTCAAATAAATGCTGAAACAAAATTTCCCACATATTACTTGATACTTCATTGTATATTATTGTTCTTCATTAATTATACGTTTACTCTGCAGGACTAAAGGGTAGACCTGGAGACCCAGGCCGAAAGGGTCCTCCCGGGTTGCCTGGTGGAGGTTGTCTACATTATGTCGACAGTTTCCTGATAGCTAGACACAGTCAAAGCATACGTGTCCCTGACTGCCCTCAGGGCTCTAGCCTTATCTACTCTGGTTACTCCCTCCTCCTCATCAGTGGAAATGAGAAAGCTCATGGTCAGGATCTTGGTAAGAGCATGGAAACCCAAATACGATGTTGATTCTATTTGATAAAAAAAAAAGAGAGAGAGAGAGAAAAGAGAAAAGAAAGAAATTGTGTCTTTGCTTGAGTTATTTTGACATTGTTCAAACACTTCAAACTGTCTCTCAGGCACCATGGGAAGCTGTCTCCCTCGTTTCTCCACCATGCCCTTCCTGTTCTGTGACACAGACGCTAACTGTCGCTATGCTTCTCGTAATGACTACTCATACTGGCTGTCCACGGACACCCCTATGCCCAGCAACATGGTTGCCATCTCAGGGAATGAGCTGGCCTCCTACATCAGCAGGTGGAGGATGCATACACACAAATACACAGAGTCATATACTGTATATTACTGTATGTTTCCTAAATAAATACAAAATACAAAACATTTTCTGTTAACTGAAATATAAATTTGGTTCTATTCAATTTGATTTTCATTAAATGAAAATATTGTCTTACAATTAAACATAATATGGGTGTCTGTATGCATGTGTGGTTTAGGTGCTCAGTGTGTGAAACCACCTCCAATGTCATAGCCATCCACAGCCAGACAACACTGATACCTCATTGTCCCCAAGGTTGGGAGTCCCTATGGACTGGATACTCATTTGTCATGGTAAAGAAAAATAGTTTCTTTTCTGAATCCCTGAATCTTCTCATATGCCATTTTTCTTTCCAAGTAATTTTCTTCCCTTGACCTTCCTCTGTTCTAGCAAACAGGTGCTGGTGCAGAGGGTTCCTCCCAGCCTCTGGTTTCTCCTGGGTCATGTCTGGAAAGTTTCCGCCAAGTGCCCTTCATTGAATGTCACGGCAGGGGAACATGTAACAACTATCCTGATTCCTATAGCTACTGGCTGGCCCCCCTCGATGCCAACAACACGTTCAGGTAAACTGTTCACTTTTCTGATGAAGTTGTAGTGGATGCATGTTATAGAGTACAACTTCATGCGCAGTTTGAATTGAATCATTTTTCGGATGGGGTATGTCATTATTTCCTACCGAAGCAGCTGCTAACTGAAAAAAATTTCCTGATATCAAATTTCTGATATCAGTGCTGTTTCAGTTTCCACCCTGATAAGAATCAAATTCTGGAGGGAAAACTGAATACTACGAATATTTACTCCTCTACAGCCCATTTTCCCCACAGAAATCATTTAAATTTTCATCTTATCAAATCTTAGAACAGTTTGATTTTAATAACTTATTGTTAATGAACCCTTTTAACATATTAGTTTAATCGAGGCAATTACACAGCTTTAATCCACAACTCCACTTTCCTAATGATAGTAGGTTGCTAACTGTATTTGTAACATTGTGTGCATCTGTGTGTGTTTTGCTCCTGCCTACAGTAAACCTGTTCCTCAGACAGTGAAGGCACCATCTCTACAAAATGTAATCAGCCGCTGTCGGGTCTGTAGGAAACTAAGGCAGCCCTTGCACAGACGTGGGGATAGTTTTTAACACTGAGTATTTCATTTTTCAGCGTTATTTAAAATATGACACTATGATACATGTGAGAGGAAACTTATTGGCGTTGTGTGCATATGTGCTTGGTGAACTGGTGTGTCTTAGCATTAAATAAAACACATTACAACCAAATTGCCAATCATCTTTGATGCTGTTATATAAGCTCCAATAACAGTGAATATTAAAATTAATGATGCAGTGATCCATTATCTTCTGGAGGCTGTAGTGTGCCACCAGAGTGCAATAATTATTGAGCCTCAATAACAGTTAATAATAGTAGTGACAATGGTTCTAGTAGCAGTTATATACAGTCTTTTCTGGAATGTAAATGCTTTAACTTTTGCTTAGTGTTTTACTTTAAATACTTCACCATACATCCTTTTGTTGCATTTTTCCTCTTATATTATTGGTATTAACATTATATTTAACTCAGTGACATATCGAAAACAAGCCATCTGTGACCTTTACAAACATAGACTGTGACCATGAGTATTTGAATTGACAAAATGCCATGTAATACAGAAAGATCTTTTGAATTAAAAGACAAATTTTAAAAAATGAAAAATACAAATGTACTCATTTGTGCACATGATTGTCACACTACTGAGAAATAATTAACCAGTCAGTACAGTGATGACACTGACATGTTTGCTGCTTTGTTCCACGGGTCTTGAGACGACTGGTGCAGTCCAGTCAGTGATTGACGTCAAAAGTATTAGATCACAACAAATGACACGCATGTTCCTATGACATCTGGAGAGGAAGCATGTAATGTTGTGTTTTCACAAGCAAATATAGAGTTATTTGTGCCCTCACTCTAGAAGCATTTCTTTGAATTTCAGCATGTTAAATGATGCATGGAAAAGATTAAACTTTATGACTCATACTGTCTGCAACTTTTTCCAATCCATTTCTAAATGAACTGTCAGGAGGCGACACTGCAATCAAACTGCTGCTGTCTTTGTGGCTTTAGGGACAAAAAAAATGCACATTAGAGAGGAGATATTGTGGAATGTTTTTTGCATCCCATCTCTCTCTTTTTTGGTTTGTTAATTGGAGGAAAACATATTAAAATGAAATACAAATGGAGAGACACAATGTTTCTTTTTTTGATATATTAAACTAGCCATATATAGTGCATGATTTGAAAGAAGCCATTATCAAAAGCTTAAAAGGAGCTATATGTAAGTTTTGCTATTGCTACATAGCCAACGTGAGCAGTGACAGCTGTTACCAAGTTAACTTGCAAACCACATAGCCCCAGCCTGGTTGGTCCAGCTCCTCATTTTCCAATACAGACTCACCGTAGCCTCCAGTCCTTCCTGAAGAAGCAGCACTGCTCAGAGGCGTAATATAACCTCTTCTTGTAAATGCAACTGTGGCTGAATCTCTCTGGTAAGTAAACAGCTGCTAATGTTAACATTGGCTATGTAACAATAGCAAAACCTACAAATAGCTCCTTTAAGAAATATTCTATGCTTCCATTCCATCCCTCTTTTGATGTCAACATCTCTCCACACTGTTCACTCAGAAAGCTATCTTTGGGGGAATACACACCTAAGGAACAGTCCTTCAAGCTCGCTCATCCATATCTGCCACTGTGATCAATAGATGCACTCCCAGTGCAGCTAGATGCAAAAAGGCAGAATAATTTCCACAAACAACACTGTGTTCAAAATGCTGTTTCTTTCTGGCACGCAGATATTCCAAGATATCGATTGCTCAGAGTCAGAAATAACAAACAGCCTCATATACTGTAGCTTATGTAACAAATGCAACTACCACAAGTAACAGCTGAAGAAGATCCTAACCCTCTTGCATGAATTTAAAGCCTCCTGTGATGAAGTATCACACTGATTATCTAATTAGTTTTTGACGTTTTTGGTGCAGAATCTCAGCTCATTAAAACTGTAGTTCCAACACATCAGAAAGTCCTGATATAACAAGCAGCCACTCCTTGAATGCCACCTTGAATTAAGTAAGTCTTACATGGCTTGGTGCAGACAGTTGTCAGCATGGATAGAAACACTCTAGCTGTAAAGTGCTCTCCGTAGCCTCCTTAACAGGATTATTCTGCTCCCGACACTACACTTACTAATTGTTTAGGCAGCTATATTAGGCTTCTACACCTCTCTAATTGGGTTAGAACGGCGATTTGTTGAGAGCTTGATGCGCTTCAAGGTTGTCTCCCATTTAAAAGGACACGTCCTTACAGTTTTCTCCACACATGTGCCCTACATGGGCTAGAAAGACATTTCTATTGATATGTTTAAAGATGAGCTTCACATATTGAAGGATATACTGTATCTTTGAGTAGTACCAAACAGATCTCAATCCTGAATGACAACAGGTGAACAGGTTACCTTGATTTCTTCAAACTTCCCATTATGAATGTTTTATACAAGTTTATGGAGAAATTTTCATGATATATTAACTGATATTCACTGATCACTTCAGGTCACTTATTTGTCATCAAAAGGTATGATGGGATAGGATTTTGTCTGCGCATGTTTAATAGAATCATTCATGCCTATTGTTACGTCCCTATTTGGCCAGGGGATGTGGGGAGTAACACAGATTTAAACCCAGGGAAAAGGAGAGGAGGAAAGCATACCAATTTGCATCCACTGGACGGACTTGACCATGTCCAACCTGCTTCCCCAGCTTTACCAAACTCACATTTGGCGAGGTTAAGGGTCAATGAGGCCTCCGCTAGCCGCCTAAATACTTCTGCCAGGCTAGAAAGATGTTCCTCCCAGGTGTTGGAGTACACCACTACATCATCAATATACACATTACACTGGGGCACATCCCCCAACACCAAATGCATCAAGCGCTGAAAAGTAGCCAGTGCATTTCTCATACCAAAGGCCATCACTGTATACTGTAAAAAACGGTCAGGTGTCACAAATGCAGAGATGTCAGAAGCTCTGGGGGTTAAAGGAACCTGCCAGTACCCCTTTAGCAAATCTAGCTTTGTGATGAATACCGCTGGACCGATGCTGTCAATACAGTCCTCTATTCGGGGCAAAGGAAAAGAGTCTGGTACTGTCACTGTATTAACCTTACGGAAGTCTGTACAGAAGCGGGGAGTACCATCAGATTTAGGGGCTAGGAGACATGGGGAGCTCCAAGGACTATGACTGGGCTTGGCTAAACCGTTTTCTAACAAGTACCCAACCTCTTTTTTATTACTTCTCTTTTTTCTGCTGGACAACGATAAGCATGCTGTTTAATGGGCGTGGCCGACCCAACATAAATGTCATGCTGTAACGCACCGGTACGAGATGGCACATCACAGAACAGAGTGGGGCAGGAATGGAGTAACTGAACTATATCCTCCTGCTGATGCCTGGGCAGGTAGGACAGTTGTGACTCAATAGTGGACAGAAACTCAGAGTTGGACAGCCTATCACACAGCTGACTCTCACAGAGCTCAGTCAGACAATCATCCTCAGGCCAGGATTCAACGCAAACCAAAGAAGCAGATGCCACACCGGGAGGAGCTGTTTCTGCAGTTTTTTCCTGCTTCCCCTGAGCAGCTTCTCTGGAATGGTACGGCTTTAACATGTTAACATGGCACAGGCACGTCTTCCTTCTCCGCTCAGGAGTATGGACAACATAGTCAGTTTCAGACACTTTGCTTTTCACTACATAAGGGCCTGAAAAACGGGCAGTGAGGGCAGAGCCAGGTATGGGTAATAATACCCATACCTGGTCTCCAGGTTGAAAATGGCGGGCCACTGCTTTTCTGTCAAACAGTCTTTTCATGCCAGCCTGGGAGGAAGAGAGGGCTTCTTTCGCCAGAGTGGAAGCATGATGTAACTGTTCCCTACACTGAGAGACGAAATCCAAAACATTCTCTGGAGGAGAATCAGACATGAACCGTTCCTTAAGCACTTTCATAGGGCAACGCACATTGTGACCAAACACCAACTCAACTGGGCTAAACCCCAGAGACTCCTGCTTAGCATCTCGGATGGCAAAGAGAACAAAAGGTACTCCCTCATCCCAGTCTCTACCTGTATCATAGCAGTATTTTCTCAACATCGATTTAGAGTCTGATGCCACCGCTCTAGTACACCCTGTGATTCTGGGTGGTATGCACTGGACACTGAGTGAGTGACACCAAGGGACAGCAAGGTTTTCCGGAAGGTTTTAGAGAGAAAATTAGTTCCCTGATCAGTTTGTACAACCTTTGGTAGCCCAAAGGTTGTAAAGAACTTGATCAGAGCCCTAACGACTGCTTGTGCACTGATCTTCCGCAATGGAATGGCTTCAGGGAACCGGGTGGAAGCACACATGATAGTCAAGAGAAACTGGTTACCAGACTTTGTACGGGGCAATGGACCAACACAATCAACAATGACACATTCAAAAGGCTCACCTACAGCAGGGATAGGCTGCAGAGGAGCTGGTGGCACTTTTTGGTTCGGCTTTCCCACAATCTGGCAGGTGTTGCAGGTTCTACAAAAATGCACTACATCAGCCTTCATACCTGGCCAGATGAAATGTCTCAGAACACGGTTATAGGTTTTAGTGACACCCAGATGACCAGACCATAGGTACTCGTGTGCTAATGCTAACACAGGCTGTCGACACTCAGTGGGAACTACTATCTGGTGCACAGTACACCAGTCCTCACCTGCGGCACCCGACTGAGAAACCCACCTACGCATCAGAACACCATCATTCACATGGAATGACTGCCTTCCACCACCCTTATGAGCGCCCTCAGCAGCAGCAAAACACTTGACCAAGGATGGATCACCTTTTTGGGCACTGATGAGTGCCTCATGAGTCAGTGGCAGGGGCACAGAGTCTGCCACACTCTCAGAGGCTACAGGAACATGATTTACTGACTCACCTACAGGGGGCAGTTTTTCTTCAGACAAAACAGAAGAAAACAAAGAGTCGGACAAATCAACATCCTGAGCTTGCTTTCTGGCTTGGGCTCGGGTAAGAACACAAGCTGTGAACACCTCTGGATGACACTGGGCTACATCATTATGGGCAGACTCGGAATAAGGAACACTAACAACTTCAGGCGCGGGGTATACTTTACCTCCAGCTATGTCATTCCCCATTATGAAATCAACGCCTTCAATAGGAAAACATGGGCAAACAGCTACTGGAAATATACCAGTGACAAGGTCAGTCTCTACATGCACACGGTGGAGGGGCGCAGGCACAAAACTCATCCCGATACCTCTGACCACAGTGCTTATATCACAGGCAGATTCCATGCTCAAGGGCAGGACGCTGGCAAGGATGAAAGACAGAGCCCCCAGTGTCACGCAACACAGTGACTGGGCGCCGATCCTCTGGCTTGCCTGTGAGAGACACATAGCCAGAAGAGATAAAAGGTTTAAAACATTCATCTGGCACCTTCGGAGCAGTGGTCTGACCATGGGAAAATTCAGTTTTAATTAACCCAACCCCTTTTGGCTGCTTTGCAGCAGCTGCTTGCCGCTTGTGTTTTAAAGTCAGACAGTCAGCCGCCAAATGACCAGGCTTGTGACAAAAAAAAAACAAAAAAACACTGTTTTCCAGCCTTCACACCAGACATGGGTGAGGAGGCACGAGAGACATCCCCTGCTGAGAAGAATCACTGGTAGTAGAATCGCGTTTGGTAAATACAGCTTTGTGTGTAAGGGCAAACTCATCAGCCAGAGAGGCCGCTTGCTGCAGGGTGGTTACCTTCTGCTCATTCAAATAAACCACAGTGCGCTCAGGTACACAGCCCTTGAACTCCTCAAGCAGCATTAGCTCACGCACTGAAGCAAGGTCATCAGCCTTACACGCTGAACACCAACGGTCAAACAGTAGCTCTTTCTCCCTAGCAAAGTCAGTGAATGTCTGGCCTGACGTTTTCCGGAGGCTTCGAAAACGCTGCCTATAAGCTTCGGGCACTAACTCATACACTCTTAAGATCGCGCTTTTCACCTTATCATACACAAGGCTGTCTTCCAAAGAAAGAGAAGAACATGCTTCCTGCGCCTTACCAGATAATTTACACTGTAAGAGTATTGCCCACACATCTTTTGGCCAGTGTAAAGCATTAGCAATGCGCTCAAAAGCACTAAAATATGATTCCACCTCAGATTCGCGAAAAACAGGTACCAGGGAAATATGTCTACTCACATCAAATGTGGTAGCTGAATCTGGGACAGATTGTGCACTAACAGGAGAGCCGGTCTTGGTCGTGCCCTTCTGTAGCGCTAACTCGCACATCCTGATCACAGTTTCCGCCTCCAACCTTTTCAACTCCAACTCCCTCCTGAGCTGGAACTCACGCTCCTCCTTCTCTTTCTCCATGTTCAGACGAGCGATTCGCAGTTTCATCCGGGCCCCTAACCTGGAGCCAGGAGACGACTCAGCAGAGTCTGGATCGAACCGTGGCAACGTGACCGGCTTTTTCCCTGAACCAGTCTCCTGCACATTGGGAGTAACAACACATTCGGTCGCTTCCGCCACTGGGGAATCAGAGTGGCCAGCACCTGATAATATTGTGTCCATACCCTCGACACCTGTACCAAGAGTTTCAACATCTGACGGTAAAATTAAAATGCCTTTACTGGTCAAACCATTTAAAAGTACGGTTTTTAGGTCACTTTTACGCAGAGAAGTCGAGACAGGAATGCCATAGAAGTCAGCAATAGCCAAGAGATCAGCCTTCCTACAATGGTCAAGCTGGCTCCAAGTAGGATTAGCTACAAACTCATCCAGAACAAACGCCATACTGATCTTGAAGCGAACAATAGGCTACTATACACATGGACGCCACCACAGGGTCCACCAGGTCAAACAAACAGGACTAGCTAGGCTAACACAATAGCCTGGCACACCACACAACTACCAGCGGTTGACACAATGATCCTGATGCCGGATGCCACACACAAAATGCTCAGCCTTAAAACAAACTTCCTCAGACCCTGCCTAACCCAAACTTTACCTGCATATCTTCTGAGGCGTACCAGGCCCGAGGCGACTTGAAAGGCGAAAACTTCAGCGGCCGAAACCCTGAAACGCCTACCCCCACCAGGGAACTGGATCCCCGCCCAGGATTACCTCAAAAATAAAAAAGGAAAAATAATAAACGAGGGTCTGAAGGAAAGGCTGATACTGCCCAGCTGGACACTCACCTGTCTAACTGAGGAAGCTGTCAATGTTAGGAAAGGCCAAAGAATAAACACCCTAACATCAAAGCTCACCGCAACAGCCACTGGAGACAAAATACAGAGACTCCAACTTAATAATATTTCAGGCTTACCAACCTTCCTTTTCATCTCCCGGACGAGCCCCCAATTATGTTACGTCCCTATTTGGCCAGGGGATGTGGGGAGTAACACAGATTTAAACCCAGGGAAAGGGAGAGGAGGAAAGCAGAAATACAAAGATAATTTATTTACAATGACTAACACAAAGAAACATCAACGAAAAGCAGACTTCTTTGGAAGGAAGTGGTCGTTCTGCCTGAAACAGAGATACAACAAAGAATTAAATTAGCACCAAGACCTGGGTTAACAACTCTACCGAATCCGGTACACAACAACTACTCACAGCTCACACACGCAGCACTCAAGCTGCCGAATGGCCCACTGGCACCGACTAGGTTCCTCCTGGAACTTTAAATACCCAAGCCACCTGATTAGTTAAGTGAACACTGGTGGGTTCACTTACCATGAGAACGGGGGAAGGGAAAAAGAAGGCAGATACCTGGAATGAGAGGAGGGAAACACACAACCACACCTACACACGGCTCAACAGCCGTAACACTATGGAGAAAAAAGGTGCACCTTCATTGAGATGCTTTACTTAATACTGATCGATTCCATAGTAGTCAAATTTTACTTCCAAATTATAACTCTAACATTTTTTTATCAAAGCATTTCTCTTACATAGTTGCTGCTGTTGCTCTACCCAAGAAAAGTGTTTATGAAGCTTACCTGAATTGACCCTTTAAGTGTTGTTGTTCTCCTGCTATAAAGTTTATTCAAGTTCAATTCATACAGAATTTACAATTTTAAGAAGTCTTTCGATCCAGTTTGCCTTTACTTTTTTCTGAATAAAAACATTGTAATGTAATAACACTTGTATTTGCCTGATAAACATTAAACAAGGAAGGGTTACTAAATATTCAGTCCTACAATTGTACATTTACAGCATGTACCATTACAAAATCATTACAGCCTGTGTCAAATACTCCTTAATTCATATGCAGTAGAACTGTTAAGTTAAACAGAGCAGAAATCTCATTAAAGAGATGCACAGGCCAAACTCACAAGGGTGTAACAAATGATAAGTTGACCTTTATGGCCTCTGGATATCCCAGTGTCTCACCGCTACCCCGTTGACTCAACTTTATGACGCAGTGGGGTTAATGAAATCATTGTTTCCCCCATGTCAGCGTCATTAATGTTTTATTTTACATTGCACAGAGCACTTCACTTACAGGGATTTGCTTTTAAACAAGGAGGCAGAGGGGATCTTTCACATTTACATGTTACACCAGTGACAGCATCAGGATGACCTTCTCTTATACAACCAGATTACAGTGTGTCAGGATGGTAAAAATGTCCTTATTTAGACCTTTTGTCTCACTCCTAATGACGGCTGTAAATTACAGAGTACATGCTTCAGTGCACTGATGGGGGCAAACACAAAACTGAGGATGGTCTTTACGCAGATAACCTGCATACTCCTCCCTTTTTTCAGGCCTAGGTACTGCTTATAAAACAGACATCTCACAGTATTGAACAGTTAGGGTGCACATCAGTGGATGTTGTGGCGTCTTACCACGAAAAATTCTCTCAACAAGAGGCACGCAAGCAAAATTTTTCAAACAAAGATGGCCTATATATTGTGCATTTTGGCGCTTTTGTGTTTTGCAACAAGTTTTGTGGAAAACACAGAGACTGAGCAGGGATTTAAAGACCTGCAACTTCAGCAAGACTTGTTGTCATGGCTCAACAAACTACAAGACAAACAGGTAAGATGTCCTTAATTTTCCATAATGCCCTTCTCCGTGTATGTTGTCAGTGCCTTGTACAAGAAAAATCCTTCCTTCCTCCCAGCGGCTGAAACCAGGCCCTGAGTCCCAGTTATGATTATGCTGCAGGCATCATGATGTCCCATCTTCAGATTTCCAATTTGTAAAGTTTGATTTGTGCACTCACATTTTATTTATCTTGATCTGTTAAAAGTGTAATTTTACTCTCAGACAGCATTTTGAATGCTGTCAGAACTGCCTGCCCGATTTCTGTCATATAATCATCCTCAGAGCTGCACCTCCATGAAATTGCATATTTTATACAGAATAGAGTAATAACACAACTTTGCATTTCCCTTTCTGGCTATGATCAAAACATCTATAACATACGATCTGATTTCTACTTTGCTATGAATTGCATACAGACATAAAATTCTCTCATGTACTAATATTTTGTCCGTAAATGTTCAGAACTCTTTACACTATGTTAATATTTTCTTCCATAGGAGTCGACGAAGACACAGAACTTTATAGACTTACTTTATAAATTTTTCAAATCTGAAAATGGAATCATCCTCAAAGAACCCAGAGACACAGAGAAACAGGAGAAGAATCAACGCGGACTGGGTACTGGCTACACAACTCGCAGAGCTGGCTGCAGAATCTTCTTCTGGAAATCCTGGACTGCCTGCTAACTTTGTTCTCGCTCAAGTACCAGACTGCCAAACAATGAAATTGATATCTCAAGTCTCATTTTATATCCAAGACATAGTTTTACTCTTGACATATACACTCATACTCATACTTTGGTTGATTGCTGATTTAAAGTGCCATATTATTATTATATAATCATTCTCAGACGAGTTATGTTTTAAAATAAAGGCAATGCTCACACAAATGTTCTGTGATATTAAATTAGTTTTTAAAAGTTCAGAAAACATCTGTGTCTGCAAAATAAAAAAACAGCTGTCTGAGAACATAAAATGTATTAACACTGCTGCAAACTATGTATGAATGTGCATGATTACTACATAAATTAAGCTTTCATTTTCTTTTATACTGTATATGTAGCCACTAAAGGCTAAATTAGCAAGACACTGTCTGAACAGATTGTGGATTTGATTGTAAGCATCCCGCTGTGCATCTGTTATCTTAAGCAAGACTAACTTTAGAAGATTTAATCCATTCTGCCTCTTACAAATAAGCAATAAATAACAAACTGGCTCAGTTCCGTAGTCTCAGGGTTGTTGCTGCCACAGTCTTACTTGGTCTGGTATCAGTGGGTTCTAGCTTGTATGACGCCATGAGCAAACCCCCCACCCCCCAACAAAAAACACCATTCTGCACAAACTAACTTTTTATTAAACATCAGAACTTGGAGAACCACAGAGACATAACAACATGCGCAGTTATAATACCAAAAATATATATAATCAAAAATACAAAAAGTAACAAGAATAGAAATAAACTTGTATAATAAAATAAAATACAAATTAAATAGAGAATTGCATTTCTAAATTGCACAAATCCTTCATCACACAAATAGAAAAACACACTTAAGAGAATCTAATTATTACAATATTGCACTTTGTCAACACACCGTCAAAACCAATTCTAAACCAATTCACCTTGGTGTGCAGATTGGTTTTGTATTATTTTTAACGACTTCACACAACCCAGAAAAATAACATTTATGTGAAACTGTAGGCCTGTATTACCTGTATGTATCAATATTATGAATGAAATGTGCTTTATTTGAAAATAATTCTTGGTGTGATTGACTTTAGCCAACTAACCATATCGCCCATATCAGTATCTGCCACTGTCTGGTATGGCCAGTAGCTTAATGTTAGCAGTGTTTAGGGCGATATTGCTGTGTCACTGACATCACTGAGACAGACTCTGCTTGTGCTGCTGTGACACTATGTTTTAGCATTTATCTTTATCCCATAAATGTCACAGCAAAAGTTAAATGGTCTCACTTTGAATTCAAGTCTTGACAGTCATATTTTATTTCACTATTCAAATTGAGCTGTACGCAGTTTTTGGCTGTTTCTGGGATACTGGAACTACTTGGACCTGCACCAACATTCATGTCTGTTCAAAAGCACCTCTGCCACTCTTCATTCTTGCAGTTAGCTGAACAATAGCTGACCCTCCTGATCCTAAATACCTGCATTATTTAAAGTTGCCTGACAGTCTGGAGGAGGTGTACACAATGAAGTGAACACTGAATATTTAATGGTCAGTAAATGAACAGTCACCGTGGAAAAGCTGCTGCGAAACTCTACTTGCCCTGCTTGTCAAAGGGACGTAGTTAAATGAGCCCTGCAGGGAGCTGAAAAGCTCAGCAGGCTTCCCTGACAGCCAACTGTGCTCCACTGGCCTGTGGAAAGGAGTGCTGTATTTGAGGGCGCACTTGTTTTCTTCTAAATCAATCAAGATTACTCACATTCATTCATTCATCAAACAAACCAAATTATTTATTTCTGCATGAGCCCTCTTTTGTCAGTCCAGCAGAGGAGGCTGTTCTTCTCTTTGTTAAACCCACACAGACTTTAAATGCAATAAACGTCTGCAGTGTGTTTGATGTTTCATGGTTGACCAGCAAAGCAATAAACGAAAAGCTTTACAGACATCCATTCATCGGCTATGTCTTTGATGTTCCTTCAATTCTTATTCCACTGATTGAGGTATATTTTTCCCTGTTTAAGTGTACTGCAGCTTTGCTGTGCAATCTGTACTGAGACAAACGATGTGAAGCCTATATTTGTGCATGCATCTGCATGAGTGTACAACTCATATATTGCTTTTGCACATTTCTGAATACACGCCTATGCATGCTAATTTGCATAACATATATCTTGCAACATTATGTATTATTGGACTGATGATTATGCGTAGCTCAGCAGCATTTCATATCCTAGAGGTCTTTATGTTAAAAAATGCATTGATTTCCACAGTGTTTGTACAGTATAATGCATGCATGTGGAACTGAGAGGTAAGTTTAAATTACCTGAACTCATTAACCTCAAATAAGTAAAGAAGATGGTTGGTGGAACACAAAGAGAGAAGAGAGATATAGACCAGATGTAGTGTGCTAAAAAGAAAGGATAGGTTGAGGAGGAATGTATCAAATTGGATAGCGGGGTGGAGAGGGAATAGAGATTAGGAAAGTGAGAAAGTAGAGGAATGGAGGGAAAGAGAGGTACAAAGAGGATAAGCAAGGGGATGAGAGGGAAAATTATTAAAGAAACAGTGTCGGAGCATAACTGCAGTCAAAGCTTGGCTTAGTATCCTTTCTGTCCCTGGGCTATTGGGATTCAACAGAACAGCTTCCCTCTGTAACAGGAAACCACTGCCAGCACATTAACATGCTCATACTGCAGAGCTTCTTCAATAAAGTGATAGAGTGTGTGAAAGTAATAAACATAAAGTGTGTGAGTTGATGTGTGGGCAGGTGGCTGGGTGAGTGGGTTTACAGTGCATGTGGGTGCATGTGTGCACTGTGCATGAACTTTTATTTGTCTTATGTCTCTTTAGAAACAGTGTATTTGCTTGCAGTATTCCTTGCAGTACTCATCTGCAAACAAGAGAAACTGAAAGCAGGAAATCACAGAGAAAGGAAGGCAGAAAGACGGTAAGGTGATCTGTTTTTATTGTCTTGGGACAGTGGACTGTCTCACAAGGTGCCGCAGCAGAGACTGTATTCAGTCTCTTCAACCAGCAGAGCTCATTGCGTTCAAGCATTTATAATCATTCCCAAGTAGCTCCCCTTTCTCCCCTTCCTTCTTCTGGAAGTAAACACATTAGAACCAATTATCCAATACTTGTGCCAACTCTGAGCAGTTGATTTGGATGTAAAAGACGCAGATAAAAAACACTGAGCCGCCTGGATCAAAGGAGCATCACTGAGCCTTAATTGAACAGAGACCAATTATTTTTAATGAGTAGAACTGAACGCCCCACTTCCGAGAAGGAGTTCCCTCATTCTCTCCCTGGGAGGACGAGAAAAGAGAAACAAGTGGAGTCCCAGTGGCACAGGCCCGCACCAAAACAACAGGCCAAAAAGAGGTAGACAGAGAGGGAAGAAAGATGCCTGGGATAAAAGATTGAGAATATTTTTACTCTGTGTGCTCATGAGTCTGCAAAAGACAAACAAAGTCATGTACAGGCCTGTATAAATAACCATACAGGCCAGAAATAGATGTCTGTGTTGATGACCCAGCTAATTGCCAAACTTATGCCTTTCTGATGGTCAAATTCTTCATTCACTACTAAAGAGCACACAGTCAAAAGAACATTTACAGTGTCACAGCAGATACTGGTGACACTGAAAATATAACATTTCAAACTCACAACACAAAATTGAATTTGAAATAACCCTGCAAAGGGATTGTTGTATTGCAGACTAGTTGTAAACTGGGCCAGCTGTGACCTTTAAAATGCAATGAAAGCCATTCAGTTTCTTGCCACAAATCTGCCACATGTGAACCCAGGTGGTTTGAGAGAAAAGAGGAAAAAATGAAATTATATGGTACCATTAATCTGTGAAAACAAATTTAGTGTAGTTTTAAAACCACCACTAGTTTTGTCAGTTAAACGACTATTATAAGGGAGTAAAGTATCAAACCGATTTCTACCAGGTGTACAGTGTGTTCACAGGACTCACAGGCAAGCTGTTGTTTCACAGCACTGAGATGTGAGAGCTCATGGAGTACCCAAAATGGAAGTAGTTCATAGGGAGCAAGAATGTGTTTAGCAAAAATGATGGCAATCTTGTTTATTGCATTCTTACTTCAGCGATCAGTGGAGAGTTTTTAGTCACGCTAGCAGTGTTGGTCCTGGTTGGTTGGTTGGTATTGTAGTGCCACCAGCAGCTCAAGGTTTCCACTTATTGTGTGAAATATCTCTACATCCACTTGTTGGATTGGAACAAAACTTAGTACAGACACTCATGTTGCCCCGAGAATGCATTATAAAAGGCTGTGGTCCTCTTACTTCTTCATCTAGGGCCATTATCAGGTCTACATTTCAGTATGTCCAACACTTTGGTTTATGACCAAATACCAACTAATGATATTCCCATTAACCTCAGCAATTTTTTATTTGTGCTAAAATTACCTGCTTAACACCAGCACATTGGTGGTATTAATGTAAACATGGTAGCATGCTAACAGTGGCATGTGACTCAAACACTCGTAGTCTTGTTGAGCTATCACTTTGTGGAGAAATTGGGGAGCTTGGACAGAAGGATGGTTGAACTGTTGAATTGTTAGGAGAAAAGAGGTCAAACACCAAACCAAACCACACTGCTGCTTTTAATAGATTCCTTTACATTTTCCCTGCATTCAAGTCCAATCAACTAATTTCTTTACCGACATGATTTTACCATATTTCATATCTCATAACCTGTATGTCCAGTTTGCTGTGAAGCTTTGGTCTGTGGCCATGCAGTTTGTTGGCTAGAATGATTCCTGGCTACGTGATCAGACATCTGTCCAAGGTTATTTTGATTTGGGAACATCTCCTCTGTAAAAATTGCATTGTCAAGCGTGACCTCACAAAGACTATTTGGAGGTTGCTTTTGAAAAAGGTTATTTGAAATTGAGATAAGTGTGGTGCTAAATCATTTCTCACCTTTGTTTTTCAAGCTGCAATGTTCTTATCCTGGTCTGTAGGCTCTGATAAATATGTGTTTCACAGTGCAAGTCATCAAATGCATTTTCTGCCAACTTACTGACTTATCACGCAGTGAAACAGAAGAACATGACTTCAATAAAGAGAAGAGCTGAGAAAGTGTAACTTTTTGAAAGTTCTTATTGTGGTAGATTCACTATTTTAATCTACTGAGGTATTTCTGATATTAACATGTTAATGGATTTGAATAATACATGTGAACGAATTGATACTTCAAGGCAATGATAATATGGTTATTATTACCATCAATGCATTTTCACACCAGGAGATTTGAATACAGCCATTGAGGCTAAGGCTGCCTTTTCCACGCAGGAGGAAAGGAGGGAAGGTGGGGGCGGACAGGCGGATGCGAGAGCAGGAGCAGAGGCCACAGGCAGAGCTGTAGCTGGAGAGGAGAGGGAAGGAGAAGAGAATGGCCTTCAAGCTGTTTGCAGTCCTTGCCCCCCCCCCACGTGTATCTAAATGGATGACCCTGTTTAGATTACTGACTCACATGAGAGTCTAAATAGCTGACCTTGACTTGTTGTTTCTACTGTTAGTGAAAGTTAATTACAGAGGTGGCTGCAGAGAACAAGATGGAATATTGATCACGATAAAGCGTGAGTTGTTTTTGCTCGGTGATTTTTCTGGGATTACACACATTTGGATAACAATTAAATGTGTGATGTGACTGAAATATTTAACTATAGAATTGACTGCCATGAAATTTTGTACAGACATTCACTGTCCCCAGAGGACGGTTCTTTACTGGTGACCAGCACCTACAGCAGGCAGACAGTTTTTGGTTTTTAATGACAGTTTCTAACAACTATTTGAGGACGAAGCATGAGAATTCATCCAGATGATGAACCATACAGAATTTAGTGACCCCCTCACTTTTCCTTAGGGAGTCAAAGTTTTGATTTATTCTAATAAATATCTCAACATCTACTGGGTGGATTGCACAAAATTCTGTACAGTCTCAATACTTTGGAGATCGCCTTAGCTTTTCACCTACCACCATCAAAATTACAATTTGTCCAATTCTTGCAAAACTTGACATCCCCATGAGCCTCATCTGTAATTTGTATTTAATGCTAACTAACATGCCGACATGGTAAACTAGGATGGTGAATAGGGTAAACATTGTACCAGTTAAACATCACCACTAAGATCAAAGTGCCACTGTGCCTAAGAACTGCCAGCATGGCTGTAGACTCTTTAGTCTTGTTGTTAGTTACTGTATATATTCCATAGGTTGGAGCTTTCTTTGATGCAAAGAGAACTGTGATAAATCAACAATCCAGACATAAATTCCAATTAAGACTGGACTGACAAGAAGTCTGCACATGAGAAAATGTGTTGCATGTGTGTGTGTATGAAGAGGACAAGAAAACGATAACATTCTTAGTCCACGCAGGAGATGGAGAAAGTAGCTGTAGTTTCTTTGCCTTAACTTAACTTAACCCCCACCCCCCCATTCCCCTTTTGTCCATCTCATTGTTGTCATCATGAGTAGATATACATTTTAGTCCCCCAGGATGCAGGGCTGCTCTCAGCTCAGCTGTTTACTGTGACTGGAAGAAACACCGAAATAGAAAAAAGAACAAACTACCCTCTACCCCCCTCCCCCTCCTCCAGCTTTGCTGTTCTCTGTGCTGCAGCCATCACGCAGGAGAGAAGACAAGCCACATCCTGAAAGTCAGGGGAGCCATCATCCTCCTCCTCTTCCTCCTCCTCATTCTCCTTGCAGACGGCACGGAAGGTCTGTTTCCATGACAACGGGAGAATTAAGGACGAAGGAGCGCCATCCCAAAATGACACATCGGATTTAGGGGCTACTGAGAAGATAAATCACCCCCGGTGAATTGATAGAGGAAATGGATTGGATTTTCTGAATCTGAACCGCATTAAGAACCCACGTTGGTGGATTTGGTTTGTCTGCTTATCCTGCTGCTTCTCTTGTTGATGCAAAGGATGACATTAATAATAAACATACACAGAACGGCTGTCAGTCATGATCAACAACACACTGAGTCAATCACTGCGTAGGTGAAAGTTTTTGATAACATAGGCTTTATTCTTAAACAATCACTAACTTCATTCTGATTTTTATTATCAATGCATATTTTTAATTTCATCTCACAATTCATAATGCATATATGAGCGTGTTCCAATGCAGTGAAATCATCTGCAAACATAAGAATAATAAATTATACTTGATATCACACACAACCAAAGCCTTTGCTCATCCTTTCATACATCAATAAACCCACCAAAAGTGCTTTTCTTTACTGCTTTCTCACATTGGCTATTTTTACCTCCTTGCTTTATTCATCTCTTTCTCAAATCCTCTCATTCTGCTGTCAACAGTTGACATAGAGTACATCCAATTTCATGCATTGCTTTAAGTCCACATGTATCTCATTTGCACCAATATAAACCTCTATAAAAAGATACCTATATATGCTGGTCTTGCCTGTTGACTTTCAGTGTCACATCTAATATACTGTATGTATCACTGTTATACTGTAGGTGCTGTGGAAGTTGAACTAATCTACCGTTAGCTCTTGCAGGTAACTTGCACCAGCTATGGATCCAGGTCCCAGGTGGAAGACCCTCCGAGATCCATGATGATATATCACTGCGATTTGCTCTGTGCAACTGAATGTGTGCTATTTACTGTACATACCACCAACCGAGCGTACAATTTCCAACCAGATATAGGAGAGATGTATAAACTCTCGCTAAAATACTGATCAAAATGTTGCATAAAAAAGTTTTGGACCTATTCTTCCCAAATTTGAAACAATCTGTTAGTTGCTCTCCCCTCAAAATCAAACCGAGCTTACATCAACTTTTTCTTTCATGCGATGTTCATGCTTGTCTTGCCTCCTATAATCCCTTTTTTCGACCTTCCTAACCTGGCTAGGCTTAGCTGTACACCGTCTTTAATGATAAAAACACCATCAACCTCATCAAGACTATTTGAAACACCACACCGGTGGCCAGGCTTTGTGCAACGGATGCTGGACAACGAGCGGTCAGCCTTTACGTCTGGCCTTATTCACGGAACAACTGTAGGACTTCCTGAGTTAGACAAACTAATTGGGGATTAGGAATGAGTTATGCAGTGTACACAGCGTGCGCAGTGTACCAGTCAATTCACCTTGTTTATAAAGCCCTGTCAGCATGTTGATTTATGAAAGAGAAGCCTTCCTCCACAATGCAGCAAATGGCTCATTTCATGGGTCACAAAACCGGGAGGGATGGAGACTGTATGGATTACCATGTCAGAGAAAACAAACAGTGACATGCCCTCACTGGGATGGTGACACATCCTTCCTTGAACCTAGTGAAGTCCAGATGAACTGGCTCCTCAAAGAGGCGCTCTGCTTCCATTGTGATAAGAAGGTTTTAATGATTGTGACCTTATACAGAAAATATCAACAGGCCAAATCAGTTGATTATTAAACAGTCAGGCAGTCAGACCGGTGCTGTGAAATCTCTAACGCTCTCACAACAAAAGTAACAGAAACAACTTCTCGAAAACACAACATGGTCAACACAACTCTTCACTGCCAGGCCAGCTAAAACAATTTCCATCCTTTCTCTTGCTTGGAACAAAGCAGCACAGGTCTTTTATCAATGATTATTTCATGATTTGTCCATATAGTTCAAAAGCAGGACTACTGTAATATAGTTATACTTGGAGAGTTGTTATAGCCTAGCTAACAGCAGAGAAAGGGGGTCTCTGTTTCTTGAGGTGGCAAATGTGAAGTGACCATTTGTGGCCATGGCTCATAGTATGGATGCTGGTCATTATTTTCCTCTCAGCTTTTGGAGAGAATATAATTCTTTGCCATTTTAGACAAGTTTGGACATCTCTTTACCTAAAACCTAATAAACCTTGCAAACGTTAAGAGCATATCAAAACAGTTTTCCCTTGTTTCAGACTTTGACCTGCTTATTCAACTTCCTTTGTCTTTTTTGTCTTACCTACTGACAAACACACCAACCACAGACACGTGTTGTCAGATGTTATTAGTATTATTTAGAGAAATACTAGACTGCTCTCTATTTTATTGCTTGTATCAGCCCTGTCCTGTCATGATCAGACAACATAGGGGAGTTCATGTGAGAGTGTTTCCAAGAGCCCTATCTGTCCTTTTAGTCTCATTAGTCTAACTTACAGTACACACCTGAGTAAGTTACATCCCACCCTAAGCACTCTGTTTCAATTGGAATCCAACACAGAGAACTATCAAATACATTCAGTCTTACCCTCACACCAGAGCAGGTAGTGTGACAGTGCGTTCAAGATCAAACTGTGAGAGAAACAACATAAGAGTAATTTAAAAAAAAAAAAGTCTCAAAAAGGAGGTTGGAAAGGAAAGCATGATAGTAACTGGGACGATAAGAGCAACTGATTTGTAGTGATGATGATATAGTTATTAATGACAGCAATAACACAATAAAGCGTATGAGAGTGCAATAGCATTTAGAAAAGAAAAAAAACTTAATGTATGAAAATTGAACATGTATTAAAGCTTGTTTTTTCACAGCATAAATTGGAAATGATAGATATTTGTATTTGTGTGAAGAGAGACCACCATTCCTTTGTTTGTTTATCACAGCTTTTTCTCTTTTTTTGCATAAAATGTTGGTCAAGTCCTGATTGAAAATATTTTTTTTTCATATATATATATCCTCTGGTTTCATATTAATTCATCTAAAAGGTTTTCACAGGCAAGAGTTCAGTTTTTTGTTGTTTGTTGTCTTGGGTGTACAGTAGTAGCTCCTCGTTGTCATCACAACGCCCTCTTTCTTTTCAGAGGGGATGGTGGTATGTATTTTGGGGGACGGTGAGTTTTCCTGTGGGCCCTCCCCCTGAGTCAGGATGAGGCCACTCCCCCAGCTGGAAGCCCCTCCCCTCGCTGCTATGTGGAGTCCTGATTGACAGCTTTCCCTCCGTTCATGGTGGGAGTCCCTGAGCTCTTTCTGGATCGGTGCTTGTCCTCTATCTCATGCAGTGACGGCTCCCTGTACATACAAACTGCAGCGGAGATGTAAAGAGAGCAAAGGAGAAGGAAGGAGAGAAGAGGAGAGGAGAGGAAAGGAGGGGAGGGGCTCAGAAAGGGGACAATGGAGAGCAGATTGAAGAGATGGGTGTGCAGACAGAGACAAGGTCAGGTGTGAGGCTGGAGGGACAATTATACCAGGCTGGGAGGGATAAGACAGGGAGTTAGGGCCATGTCAGCACTTTTTTGTATCACATTGCTTGACAAGTTCTCATGATACTATCTATCAAACACTGCGCTCACTAAAAACATGTTAGAGGTGATAGCTATTCAAAAATAAACATGTACCCACAACAGCTAAGGAAATATTCTAAATAATGTGTTTTGTTTTGTTTTGTTTTGAATTTTTGCTGGGAGTTAAATAAGAAGATTGATTTCACTTCCATGTGTCTTTAATATGAAGCTATGGCCTATTTCAGCTTAGCATAAAGACTGGAAACAAGATGACACAGCTAGCCTGGCTTGTTTCTGCCTACCAGCACCTCTGTAACTTACTAATTAACACTTTATGTAATGTTTGTTTGATCCATGGAAAAAAATCTGTAAACTGTAAAAAGGACCAGTTATGTTTTTTACCATAACTATTTAAACTTTGAATATTGCATTGGTCAAACAAATCTTATATAATGGGCTATTTAATGAGCTGGTTGGTGGATTTGCTTTGGGCTGGTTGTTTTCGATTCGTTTTTACATCAATAAGCTAATGCTAAGCTAATGAACTGCGGCCTATTTAGCATTCAGACATGAGAGTGGTGTCAATAGTCTCATTTAACTATTGGCAAGAAAGCAAATAAGTGTTTTTTCCTGAACTATTTCTTGAGTAAATCATCTAATCCTGTTAACCTGTCTGTCAATCCAGGATTATTTCTCTACACAGTTAAACTTCTGAATTTAAATTTAGAAAACACGTTTTTATCCTAAATTGCAAATGTATGTACTTTAAATTCATGCCTTTTCCAGACTCTACCATACAATTACAGTAAATTCACAGTAGTCTTATTGCTAGATGATTTGTTTAAAGCAGTGTTATATCTGAAAGCAGATACTCTTCCAAGTTATTACCAGGATAGGACACACAATTTATTGTTATTGTAATAAAAACATGCATTATCACAAGCAGGGGACTAGAACACAATTACAAGTCATTTCATTTGTTGTACAAGTTCTCACATACCTTCAATGGGCCTGGGCACAAAGTGTGATGAGGGCTTAGTCTTCTTGACCCGATTGCCCTTCATGACTTGCCCCTCCTTGGTGAGGCCAAGGAACCAGGCTCGGCCCGACTCCTGCTGACGGTACACAGTGGACGAGTAGATCACATAGTAGTTCTCGAAAACTGACTCCTTGAACTTACACTCCGGTGTGAACATTTCCTGCAAACAAGGGACACAGATGCAAACATCAAGGAACGCATACAGTAGATGTAAAAACCAATGCACACAGAAAATTAATTTTCATCCACATAAATATCAAAGACACATTTAGAAATAACCAGCAACAAAACAGACGGAGGATTTTAATGAAGTCTCGTTTAAGGAAAAAAAAAAAAAAAAAAGCTGTGTCTGTTTCACTCTGCCAATATTGGCTTTCATCACTAGCATGTGTACATTGCCAAGGTCAGTAAACATACTGTGTTCACAAAAACACACACACACACGCACACACACACACACACACGCACACACACTTACACACCCTTGGAATCCAAGTAATGAGACTGATAGTCTTATTAGAATAATGGTGAACAATGGAAGATTTTTATCTCTGGGCTTCATTATCAAAGCAGTAAGTCAAGGAGAAAGCCAAGGGGACACACAGGAGGTGGAGAGGAATGACAGGAAATATTGAAAGATCCAGATACTGGATACACTGTCGGGACTGAGTGAGGTGCCAGATTATTGCCATGACAATGCAAGAGAGGAAACAATGTTCTTGGCTCTCTAACTCATTACAGATCTAAGCTGCAGTAATTTGGGTAATTTGTTAAATTTTAATGAAGATAATGGTGGCACTGACTTCCAAATAGGCAGGGAAATGTATGTCTGTGCTATTTCAACAAAATCTAGACTTAATAAAGCAGATGAGCTGATTAACGTGCAATGAGAAGGTGGGTGCCAAACCTCATCACCTTTACCACTCGTCTCTGCTCTCCCTGAATGCTTCTTGACGGCAAGAGGCAAAATTAAAAACTAACACCAGTCAGTTTGAAGGACAGGGAAGTCATGAGTGTCCAAAATAGGTGCAAGTGATGCGGAACAGCTGGCTTGGTGGATGCTGGGACGTCTCATTTTAGGCAGGCTGTCTGTGTGTGTGTGTGTGTGTGTGTGTGTGTGTGTGTGTGTGTGTGTGTGTGTCTGTGTGCTGATTTCATTCATTAATATCTCCTGCAAGGTTCTGTGCCCTTTTAAGGTTGTCCATTTGACTGACAGCCCAATTCTGCTTCCCGCTGGAGGTGACTGTTTACGTGTTTGGGTGTGTGTGAGTGTGTGTGACAGAGAGATAGAGAGAGGGGGAGAACCTATAAAAGAGTGAAGGATAAAGAATGAAAGAGAGGTTGAGAAAAATTATGTTAAAGGGTTGGGTCACCCAAATCACAGAAATAATAAAAAGAAAATTCGTAGTTGTATTGATTTCATTTAACCAGGTTTCGATCAGTTTTCTGACTCCTTCCTGTTACAAGGGAGATGAATTGAATTTTGTTAGTGAAGCTCAAAGCAATGAGAATGTGCATTTAAATTTTCTGTAATGGTGTCTTTCCAGAAAAAAAACCCCACTAATTTCTCTGGACAATGTTCAGCTATTACTTTCTACTGAAGAAATACTACCCATGAAAACTGTTCACAGTTAGGTCTGTGGATTATCCAAAGTAAGGGTGTCACTAAATTTGAAAAGAAGAAATTACTGTTGATTTTTTCCTTTTTTCTAATCTATCTACATGGCAAGATAGCACTGGGGGTAAGTGAGGAAACTATAAAATATGTGGCATGTTTTCTGCATTGTTTTGGTGCAACAAGGTGGAAGCACAACATTGATATTATACCACGTCATACAATCATCCATAATGGAAAACCTGTTCGCAAACAGTCCAGTACACTCATCAGACACATTCATGTGGAGACATGCTTCTGGCTACCTGATGAATTCACTCTCCTTTTAGCTCCGTTTTGTTCTCCACCAATTCTGAGTCACCACCACTGAGAATAATATCTGGCTGTTTATAGCTGTTAGAAATTTCAGTTTGTTTACCATCTAGTTGCAACCTTGGTCTACCTGCCCTCCAGCTGCCCGCGGTGGCTGGAGACAAGGTTGATGAGAGTACTGAGACCAAAACAAAACAGCGCAGTTGTTGGCCATAAAACTCAACAACAGTGTGTTGGGAGACACTAAAAAGCCCCATAGAGCTGAGGGGAAGTGTAGTCAGGCCATACAGGATGGACACACACAAATGAAGTCAAACAAAGTCATCATATTTAATATTTAGTGGAAATCCGTTGCAGTCAATGACAACCTGAAGTCTTCCACTCACAGACATCAGCAGATGCTTTGTATCTTCCTGGTGATGCCAGGAAGCTCTCTCTGCCAGAGCTTCACCACAGTCCCCTTCAGCTCTTTGTGGGGTGTCTGTCTTTATTCAGAGCTCAGATGATTGAGTTGACTAGTGGAGGATATTCCACCACTTCTACCCGAAAGGCTCTTTGGTTGTTTTGGCCATATGTTTTGGATCACTGTCCTGCTTATTGGTGAAATGTCATTCAATGAGTTTTGACAAGTTTGGCTAAATCTGAGCACCCACACTGCTCCTGCGTACCTCTGCATTCATCCTGCTGCTTCCTCAGCAGTGAAATAATCAATAAATGCTAGTGTGCCAGTGCCAGTGGCAGCCATACTGTACATGCCCAAACCTTTATAGAACCATCATCATGTTTGACAGATGAGGTGGTGGCTTTGGGTCATGAGCTGGTCATTCCATCATTTCAGTAGAAGTTGGGATTTGTTTGATCAGTCCATAAAACTTTGTTTCACAACTCTACCGTTTTGTGAACTACAGCCTGGCCTTTCTGTTTTTGAGGTTTACCAGTGGTTTGCATCTTTCTGCTCATCCACAAGACTTGAGCTTAACCATCTCGTTAACCATTTTCTGGTTTTCCTGTGAACCTGCTGCTTTTTAAGAACTGTTGATTTTAGCAAAACAACTACCATTGATATCTCTCCTTTATGGAGTCTCATTATCATCTTTTTCATTTGCATGCTCACCTCTTTACTCCTCATATCGGTAAACAACTCCACCCAAATCTTAGCGGCACCTCTCAACTCCCAATCAACTCTGATTGGTACTAAAATGTAGTAACCATTATTTTCAATTAAGCTGAATGTGATGAAGCTCAAAGCCACAGGATAAAAAAAATGTGTAACCGTCCAAATACTTACTACACCTTACACATTACACAGTCATTTTATCCAATGTTCAACATATTAATTAATTCTGCTTTAAACTCACCCAAGTCAAAATTAATACTGTTTTAAGTGTATGTGTATCTGTGTATTTGCTGGAATGCCATGCCATAGTTCAGAAAAATTAGTCATAGTGTGTGTGACTCCTCATTTATGAGACCCAGCAGTGCATAGCAGGCTGTGTAAAGGACTCAGGGAAGGTGAGGGCACATGGTTGGCAGTGTGGAAATGTCTCGCTGGTCAGCGGGACAGAGGACAAGCTTTGTGGAGAGATGGTGGTGGACTTTATCTGGGCCTGCTGACACACTGTCAAACAGCAGACATCACTCCCTCTATGGGGGCATTGGGGGTCATGTCGAGCCTGTCTGGCTGGGTGTGTGTTTGTGTGTGAACATATGTGTTTGAGTCGGCAGAGGGGGGGACAGTGATATATTACACACCAGCAGGCTTTGTCCCCACTTCATCTGTATGGAGCCCAAATCAGGTCGAGCACATGCACATACACACCCACACAAACACATAAGGGCTCTTTACTCTCCTACCCCTCACAATCTGCCACTTTGCTTTGCCGACACGCAGTAGAATCCCCTCCAAATTCGTCCTCAAGGACGACACTCTGTTACTGTCTGTGAAAAGGCTTGGGGCAGCTTGGAAATCACCATGGCTGTGGCTTGGGAATGATAGGGGTGGAATGTAAGTGACTTTGAAGTCTTTGACAAAGTACCTTGTTTGTGGATGACTGAGTGGAAATATGAGGTGAAGAGACGGGGTTGGAGCCTCTCTTGATTAATGGGATCTCCCTAATGTACATGCATGAACCACAGAACCACACAGGGAAGAAAATGGACAGAAATGCACATTTGCAAATGGACACATGCGTACACAAAGTCAATGCAACACACATGCTGTTGCGCATTAAAAATGCACGCCAACAGGTTTGCCCTGGAATACATAACAGGAATACATGATCAACTAAAGTTGTTTCCACCAGAAAACAAGGAAGATAAAAAAAAAAATAAAAAAAAAAGGACGTGCCACCTTTCAGGACTAGCAGGCTGTGCTTAGTGATGGTGGTAAACTGATCACAAGGACACTTATTTATATTCTGTGATGATCTGAAGGAGAAAAGCGAAGGACTTGTTAGTGAAACTGGGCACGTGAAGACTGCTCACATGGCACCATTAGGCGTCTCAGTAGGGAGCTAAAGATAAATAAACACAGAGGTCCACCTGAGACTGGCTGAAAAAACACTATGGAAGTGCAGGGAGAATATAAATGTTTTAGCACTTTTAACACAAAACAATTCACATACATTTTTATATATTTTTGCAAGCTGAGTTTATAACCAGTCCTGCTGCCAGGCAGATGTGACTCTACAGGCACAGATCTTATACAAGGAAATAAGTTAAAGGTACTTAAAGCAGTGATTTGATTACTTATTTTGTTTGATTCTCATACTTCTCTTATTCTATAGGCTCACACAGAGACACAGAGGTGATGCAACACAAAGATCTACTGCAAAGTAAAGTAAAGTGGAGCATCTAACAATTTTGGAGACATCAGTTGCTAGCTTACCTTGCACATCAAATCCACCATTGTGAAGGGAACTAGCAGTTAGCTCAATAAACAGTTATGTTTATCAAAGGGAGACTATTCCACTTGTATAGTGTAGTATAGTTGTACTGGCTAAAGCTGGAAAACAAGAATTAGGATAGCCAGTGTAAACATGGATGTGAACAGTGCATGTTTTCTAATAATTGGCTTGATAAATATTTTATCAGGATAAAAATATATTTATCATTGGGCCCAAGCAACAGATTACTACCGTTTGTTTACAAAAAAGTAAAGGGAATTAATTAGGAGACATTAAATTGTGTATTATTAACCTGTCGGCACCAGGTCTCAGGGGGGTCACAGAAAGGAGTTATTCTCTTGGAGCCCATTGCCACACAATTTCAAACAAAACAAACAACAAGAACAATACAAGCACCAGATGACACTGTACATTCAGACAGATATAAGGGAGGTGATATGCATTTGTGTGTTGTGGGCCTGTGGAGGGTGGGGTGGTGGGGGTATGGTGGGGGTGCAGGTGTAGGAAATATTAGATGAAACATGAAGCAGGAGAGCAATATGTAATGGATATAAAACTGGGTTGCCATCAGAACTGGGTTGAACGCATCCTGAATCCAAATCAGTTACTGGCTCCATCTGAGGAGGGAGGCAGCTCTCTGGCTCTGCATTAAGGAGCCCTGCTGCTGCCGACAGGCGACTTTGGATAGAAATGCAGATATGGGGAGGACCTCCATTTAAATATGGGCCTCAGCCACTGGTGTATCTGAGAGATTTGGCCTCTGTGAGAATCCCAGCCCTGCCGTGGAACTCCCGGAGAGCTCATTATTATTCTGGGAGAGATTCAGGTCGGGGATTGTCTAGACATTACTTAAACCGAAAAATTCTTGTTCTCACTTTTCCATCCCTGTCCTCCCTTTCCTGTTTATCTTTTTCTCTGCCTCAGTCTGGAACTCAATCACTTTGAAACACAATTTTGTTCTGTCCTTCTAAAACTTCCTCCAGAGAGAACATTGATGGCTACATTCATACAACACATACTAATGCCCAAATAACAAAACACTCTCTCTCTCTACTCATTTTCTGCCTCTCTTTAATTTCTTTTTTCTCTTTCCCTGCAGAGAGCACTGTCACTATCTGTCATTAGACTGTCAACTCACACAGACCACTGTATGATGTGCATGCACAGTAGTGCCAAAGCAGTGAGTCAAATAATCTATTAGAACACTGACATAAAATTATTCACCAACAATTTTGATAATTTATTATCTGTTGAGGTCATTTATCAAGCAAAAATACCAAACATCAGCTGTTAAAATGTCATCTTGGGCTTTGCAAATAAGCGTTTTTACCATTTTTTGACATTTTATAGACTTAATGAAATGATGAAGTGAAGAAATTATCTATTAGTTGCAGCCCTGACAGACGCAGTGTGTCAGTGTCTGATTCAACACAACAATAACTCCTAATAACCACTGACAGAAAAAGATCAAGACACAGGAGGTGGGGGCAGAGACACTACTCACAAATGGCTGTCATCATTTGTCAGTTGAACAAAATCTGAAGCTCTCCCTGACCTTCCACACCAGCTCTCTCTGGCTCTTCCCTCAGGGCTTTTATTGCAACACGTTATTTTTTTCTGTGACATAAATAAGACGCGGTAATATTAACAGCCGATTGAATGGAAAAGTAAGGATGACAGATAGCTAGATAGATAGATAGATAGCTAGATAGATAGATAGATAGATAGATAGATAGATAGATAGATAGATAGATAGATAGATAGATAGATAGATAGATAGATAGATAGATAGAAATTGAGAGAGAACACAGTGGTTACTGCTGTGCAGCAAACTAGGTCATATTGAGAAGTGTTATAAATAATGGAAGGGAACTCTTCATTGTAGATGCTCAGCCCCCACGCACTTCATTGCTAAACACTCCACACAAGCATTATCACCCTGCTCACCCATGGCTACCATCAGCTTCCAATCAGCAACAGGCTCGGCTGTGAGCTCTGCACTCCAGGCAAGAAAAGCCAACCAGCATATATGTAACCCCTTACACATCCTGACCACTGCATTGATCAACAGCAATATTAAAGTGACTACTAAAAATGATCTAGGTAGCTGACACCTAGATTAAAGAGTCAGAGAAAGAAGCACAACAGTGTCTCATATCAAACACATAGAAGACAAAGCTTGTCGCATTCCGTCACTAACAAGACAGTACTAAGAAGCAGGGAGAGAAGCAGAAAAGGGAGGGAGTGTTAGAGAGACAGGGAGTTATTCCTCAGTAATTATCTCCCGGGTGGGGTGGGGGCGAGGGAGAGAACTGTGCATCTCTGCTCTCACATGTTAGGAAGACAAAACAGGGTGACCAAACAAGCAGTGAGAAACTAGTTTGGAGAGGCAAAAGATTTTAATGGAGTCCTTATGAGAGAGAACGGACCGAGAGGGAATGAGAGAGGGAGGTGGGGAAAAAGGATGAAGACCTGGGTGAATAACAATAAAAGTAAATGTGAGTAAATATGAGGAATGAAACTGAAGGACTTATTTTATAGCCGTGATTGCACCACAAGAGCTCTCATAAAAGTGGGAATAAAGAGCAGAAATGATTGCCTTTACTGTCCTCCTGAAGCACTTAAGGAGTTCTCACACATGTAATTGGAATTTCTACATTGAACTGGTAAATAATAAGAGAATAAAGAGAGAAACAAAGGCGATCTGTGCTTCCAACCAATGGCTTGCATGTTAATTTAGCCTCTCTATTAGCTCCTTTCCATGGACTAGAAATGTCTGTGTGATCCAGCCTACCACCCGCGTTCTGCTTACTGATGCATGCTAATTTCCCTTGCTTCGCATCTGCAAAACTGGACCTCCTCCATATGGCCAAAGAGTGCGTCCACTTCGTACTTTTAATTAAAATGGCCTTTCAACTGTTACAGCAAAAATGCCTCGCCTTCTAAAGACCCACCCCCATTCCACCTGTGATAGAGAGGTCAGAAGTTTGCTCCTCCGGCCATAAAAACGAAGATTAAAATGACAGGTGGAGAGTCGTGTTTGTAAAGCTGAGAGCTGCCCTTTGACACTGAGGTACTGAATCACCTGTAATTAATAATAATCAGGTACCCTGCAAATTAGGATTTCATCAAGGGTGAGTGTGTGTGTTGGGGGGGGTAATACAGTATCCCATACTTGAAGTCAATTTAATAAGATTGCTGTCTGGGCGTGATTAAACTTTAATTAGATGTAGATAAATGGGTGGAGGTTTATTGTAAGGCTCATGGTAGAGTTATGAATTGTGCGCTTGTTTATGAACCTTTAGTTATGAATGAACATCTACCTGGATGAGTCACAACAGCCTGCGCATTTACTGTATGTCCTTCTCTCTGAACTTGTGAGTGCTCATACATCTGTCTGGGCCCTGAGTTGTGCTCTGTTTGTACTGAACGAGAACGCTTGTTCTCCTGAAATAATGGCACTGAATTTACTGGACTCTGCAATTATTCAGGTGCACATAAAAAACAAACAAAAAAAAAAAAAACATAATGTCCAGTGTTTATCAGGTCTATTTCAAAACGTTCTCCTGCCTCTCTGGCAGTAAAGCGGCTCCCTTATCAATAAATGTAAGCTGCAATACAGCCGACCCTGGCTTCACTGTGTCCTTCATTTTATGAGTGTTTTGAGAACAAAAAAGTTTGATGGGCAATTTGTGAATTCCGGCTCCTGCCAGTCATTCATCGTGGCTGTCTGCCGATCACACCGCCATCGCCAAGTCCCTCAGCAGAGGTTTGTGGGTAACGCTTCCCTCCCGTCCTCTTCTTTTCTCAGTAACACTGAAACCGTGAGACTGGAGGTTATATAACCATGCCAACTAGGGATATCCTCCTGTCTCTATATCTCTGTCTATGCCCCCACCCAATTTATCTAGCTTGCGGTCTCTCTCTCACACACACTCACTCTCTCCCTCACTCTGCAGCTCATTTCCACAATCATGCTCCGGAAGCATGTCTTCATCCTAAACGCAAAAGCTACGACTTAATATTTTCTGCAACTGACATCCGTGACTGTGTCCACCCCCACCTGTGCCTCTACTACCCACACTAGTCTATATGCTTCTCATGTCTTACACTGCAAATAAAATACCCATCTTTACAATATGTACTCCCCCACTGAATCTTGATTTTTTCTTCTTTTTTTTTAACCAGGATTATTTCTGCTGATGTTGGGAGATTTGTTGGATTTAGATGAACATATGGCTAACATAAAAAAAACGACTTCAAATTAATTCCTGAACAAAGATTTAAATCAGTAACAAGTAAAAGCATTTCACAGTTCAGATTGCATTTATATAAAAAGGACATTTTCCGCTGTGTTGTATCCTTTCATGACAGCAGGACTCCTGGATAGAAGTCCAGATGAAAGTTGAACAAAGCAACATCACTCGCATCAAAAGAGAATGAAATTCAGTGGATTTTTTTCTGTTTATAGCTCCTACATAATGAGCCTCCGTTAGTAGCCAGTAAAAGAAGAAGAAGCAGTTTTAAAAAAGGGCTGAGCACTGAACTTCATGTCAAATTAAATGTAAAACATGCATGGTGCTGCTTCAACAACAAGAAGGGGGGGGGGGGCTAAGTGCTGCACAGCAACACAAAGGCACATCTGAAGAGCTCTCGAATGCAGCACAGATGAAAGGGTTTGGAAGGGCTGAGTCTTTGCTGCAGTGGGATATTAAAAGAGACAACAAACAGAACAAAACACGACACATGTAAATTAACTAATACACATGCCGGGAACAAACACACGTGCACAAACGAACCGTGTGACCGGAGCAAAGGGTTGTGGTCTTACCGAGCTGTAGAGCATGCCCTCGCCATTCATGGCGATGTAGAAGCCACTCTTCACCCCTTGGATGGCCACCACTCTCAGACCCACAGGAATAAGATTAAACAGGGCTGCAGATCAGACAGAGTGAGGGAGGGACAGACACATGCAAAGAGACAAAAGAGAGACATCAGACAGAGAGGACAGAATAGGATAATTGAGTTTTCACTTAGCTCCTGTGGATATGACAGCCTCTGATCTCTGTCAGCGCTAAAGTAAACAGTACAGGACGTAGACAATGACAACACTGAGGCGCCTGAGTCTAGCAGTGAAGCATTAATGTTTGAGCAGAAATAAAAAACTTTCTGGTGACAAATGATGTTTGCAATCCCAAAAAAAAAAAGATGGCAAAGTATCCTGAGCATCTTTGTACAGCAATCCAGTTAGCTGAATGAAATTGTCCTCGTAGTAATGTCACACTAACTGAGATTTATGCGACTTTGTATACGACTACTCTTGTTTGAACAGATGTAGTTTGTGCTGTCAGTCAGAAAGTGAGCGAGCCACTATATCAAGAAAAATGAGGCTGAATAACAGTACAGAGAGCAGCCGTGGTGAATGTCTTAAACCCCCGAAAATCTGGGTTTACATCGTAAGTATTTCTCCATAACATCTTGCATGTTGAGCTGAGTATAATCAGGAGATGCCCCACACACGGACCATGAAATTTTTTCATTTATCCAAGCTTAATATAAATCTCGAAATACTATAGTGATTGACTGTTCTCAGTGACGTCCTGCCAATCATCTCAGGTTGAGTTCTACTCACTGAGGACTGGACTGTGACTTTGATGTGCTTCGGTTTGGTGAGGGTGTGAGGACACTCTTCACATGCTGCAGACTGCCTGCATTATTGGGATGATTGTTCTGAAAGTGGCGATGGGGACCATCAGATAAAGCTGGCAGAGCCGAGAGGGGACGTGCCAACACGGGTCTGTCGGCTGAGCAGATTCAATTTCACTCAATAAATATCGACGTGCTGCTCTCGCCTGCCAATGGTTTCAATCTTCCCACAGGCCACTGGTGAGGGTGATACACACTGACCACTCTCCCAGTTAGGTATAATCTTGAGGTTGGGATGCATAGAGGCAGAATATTAGTCCATTAGCGCCTGAAATCTTCTTTTCTCAGGCCTCGCATTCTTTCATTTTTCTCTCTCTTTTCTGTCATAACTCTCTCCTTCCCCACGGTCCATTCCCTCGCACTTCTTTCTATTTGCCTTTCATGGCTGCTGCCTTTGTCGCTCTGATGACTGGCGGTGTCTCTCAGAGGCACCGTGCACTGTTCTGTCACGTATCACTAAAACCCAGGAGTGTTCCACCCCAGAGCACCTCCACCTATCAAAACATATTCGAGCCTTTTCTGAGAAGTTGTGCTCTCAGTAGGGCCCTCAAAAAGACTCACCACAATGCCCTGGCTTGCAAAGCGGTAGGAAAAGAAATAACATAAAATATGGTGAGTGAGTAGACTATTTTGCTATAATTACGATCTGCCGTCCTGTCTCTCATTTGCTTGCCAAAAAATTTAACAGCTGACAGGAGCTGTCATTCAGCTACCTTCTTAATGTCCGGCTCCTCTATTTGCAGCTCAAGGAGTTGATGGATTCCATAATTACGGCTGCAATGACTGCTGGTAGAGAACCCGATGACTATTCTGAAGGCGATTCCTCTTCCTTAATAACCTCAATCCTATCTCTCACTGAGAAAAGGAGAGCGGCTGGGCTGGTGCAGGGACAGAGTTAAGAGATTTCCAGGGATCTTCTATCGTCAAAGGGCCAGACAAAATGGGTTCAAACGAGCCAATAAAGCAAAATCCTTAAAATGGCAAGTCTTCCAGTGGAGCAGTAATCGGCTACAAGCAAAATCCTGCAGGTAGGCTAAAGGAAGTGCATTTGATGTGAGGAATACTGGCGCAGCAAGAAATAAACCCTGTGGGAAAGGTTTAGAGAGACAGTGAGCCAAACTTCAAATGCCAAGGGCACGTCTCCAAATCCAGAGAGAAAAGCAAACCCAAAGATGGGAGGGTTGCTATATACAGTACAGGTGTGTTAGTGTGTGTGCTTATATGCAGCGTTTAACAGTATTTTTCCAACACTTCTCCTTCATTGTGCCAGAGTTGATAAAGTACTTGAAATTAGTGGCCGGGTCTTAAAAAGTCTTGCTTCGTCCCATCCATCAAGGCCGGAGTACCCGAGACAGATGGAGTGTGACCGCCTGATACTGCAGGTGTCTCATAACCAACAATATCTTTCTAGTGCCTCAGTGCGTGCAGGTAATTACTGGAGGCGATCAACTGATGACAATCAAATTAATAACTGCTGAAATTTGAACATGGCTGTTAATTAATTGAGTGGTGTTCTCTCTAGCTCTGCCAGTCAGCCACGCTTACCACTGAATCACTTTTACGCGCTAAAGTAACAACCGGTTCCACTCCAGCATTTCTCTCAGTTTACTGAATATTTTGAGTCAAACAAGTTTCATTATTCAAAAAGCTATGATTTAGTTCAAGCAGACTGTCATTTATTTTTATTCTTGAGCATTTCTTCAACAAAAAGTGTCCTTATCTCAGCACTTTGTTGTCATTCAGTGCAGAAATATAGCAAATAATAAAAAATGAAATTGAAACGCTCTCTGGGTTCAGGTTGCACCTTGTATGCAGGCGGCATCATGCTCTTCAATCCCATCAGTTCCACTGAACCTCCCCCTGAAAATAAATTACTGTATTCCATCTGCTGCTGCTGAGGATACTGCAGGTCACAGGGTGGTGTGGTTCAAGGGTGGGGGTAATCTATTATTCTAATAATCCAGCCAGGGCAATCAATAGTTCAGTGCAAGACGTGAATACCAAACCTTCTTTGTCCGTTTCTGTCTTAATCACTCTCTCTTTTTCTTTTATTCTTTCCGTCTCTCTATTTCTTCTAAGAACTCCTCAAAATTTGTCTCGCTGCACCGCCCCCTCTCCTCTGCTCTCTTCCTGTGTCTTCCTTCGGACTGCCTCTGAGCTTGAGGCGTCTTATATGGAGAATTATTCATTGGGTACAAACGAAGAAGGTGGTATTTTTAGTTTCCTGTGGCTGAATTATTCACTGCATTCCTTCAACCCTGGGCCAGCAGAACTACTTAAGAAGAGAATTACCTTGAGGTGGGGAAACCCTCACATACAACAAAACCCCCACCAGCCAAAAAACCTTAGGACACAGTGGAGGCACCAAAAAAGAGCAATGTGTTCATGGCCCAAAAAGAAAAAAAATTCATTCTTTTTGTTCTGAAAACCCCTCCTTTATGCTGTAAGTAGTCCTCATAGAAGATCTATCTCCTCATGAAATATAAAATGACGGGAGACAGGGAGAGACCGTTCTTCTCACCGCATGGCTGGTACGGTACAGCAGCTTTGGCTCCAGCTTCCTTCAAGATTGGCAGGATGTTTTAGAAAAGAAAGGTCATGATTGGTTTCCTGTCTGGCTTCACTCCAGACTGGGAGTGTCGTCATTATCGCTTCAACGACCATTCTCTGCTGACATATATCTCTTCCTTGATCCTTCGCTTCCCAGAGGAAACTGTTACAAAAGCCTCCATGTTTTAATATAGAAGACTCTCTACAGACTCCACTGAATTCATGCTTTCCTGTTCCTATGGGGGTGGAAAGGGTCTGAACGCTTTAGGGGACTATACCCTGGAGACTATTTGTCCACTGGTAGTCTACTATGGAAAGTCGATCGGTGGTGAAATATTGCAAAGAAGTGGCTCAGGGAGGGATCTTTGCGACAAGGAGTGAAGCTGTGGGGCTACAGTTGTGTCAGGTGATGGGTTTTTCCAGGAAGGAAATTCTGCTGTGATAATCACACACTCTTCACAGCTGAATCAATCAAAACAATGTGACACTTACAACTTTGCAGTGTACACAGTGGAAATGGTTTACGTTGTAAAGCCAGGGCAGGAATATCAGAATTCATTTCATTTAGGAAGAGAAATTTTGATGCAAGATACTCCATAAGTACTGCATTTATTCACCTCGAAGGGTGTACTGTTGAGAAGACAGACTGAGAATACATCATTTGAGTAGGTTCTGACACATTTATATCCATGCATACTATTGCGTAACCAGATGCAGAAAAGAGGCCACACTGCCTTGTGGAATTTGTTGAATAGTTCCCTTTAAAATTGTACATTTTTTGTGTAGATAATCCAAATCAGTGAGGGCTTCTTAAACTAATTTTGGAGCGCTTTAGGAAGCCCAAATGGCATCAGTTATATAAGAATAAAAAAATTATAAAGAACACCATATAAAATGTGGTAATCTATTATATAACCAGCTGACTCGTTGGCATTAAATGTTTTATGCTGGAAGCTGCGGCTTCCATAATGCTCCACTCACTGTTGTCGCTGTTCTCGTCCTTGCTGCCGTCGATGGTTCCATCCGGCTGCATCTGCAGGTAGAAGCCCTGCTGGCTGAACAGTCGTGTCACGATGCCTTTCAGCTGCGGCTCTGAAACACACACGCGCACACACGCACACGCATACACATTCGTACACACAAACCGTCGGCCAAGCCACAGCCCCATCCCCACCAAGAGTATGTCAGAATAACAGTCTCATAACCATGACAAAAACATACAAATGAGTGAATACCTCTGCCTTCAGCTAAGTGTTTGCACACTCACACATGTTCATATTAAGCTATTTCAAATGTTGAGATTATCACAACGATATGTTTCACAAACAGAAAACGTACAGTGTTCAGTTAATTAAAAATAAGACAAGTTGGCTGTGGAAGATGGAGTGTACCACCACAATAATAATAATTATTATTAGTATGTAATTAAAGACTTTCTTACTCTTCAAATCACAACATTTACTGGTGTGTATTGCTGTCATACATTCACTTTCATTTAATTATTATTTAAGAAAAATTAATGAGACAATTTCTAAAATGTATCTATTAAAATATCAATTAAATGCTCAGATATAATGAATCATTCTTAAAAACACAGAAAAGAAGTATTATTATTCTTGTGGCACAATCTGACCTCCAAAGCTGCAAATAAACAACTTAAACTTACAGTACTGGAAACACTCGAGACCTAAACTCCTTAACCAGCTGGTGAATATCAATATGACTATGTTGGACAGTTTGTCATGAGTTATCTGCTGCACCACATAATCCCAAAAAAAGGGTAAACGGCTGTTTGACTGGAAAGTCTTTATGATGGGAACACCATGACAGGAAATCAATGAAAATGTTGTTACTTTCTCATAATGCCATTCTTACTAAATCTGGTGATTTTGCATCATTTGCATCACTACAATGCACACTGACATGCCAGTGGTTTATTTATTTGGTATGAAGCAACTGTGCATTTTGGGGTTATTCTGATAGATATTCATTGAAATCACTCTCTCTGTCACTAAGAGATGAGTTTTTACAGGCAACAGGTTCACACAGAGGGATTTTTGACATAAAGGAGACCATCCTAAAGTTTCTGGAGTTTTTGCCATTACAATACCCCTGAACCAACCTCCAACTCTGAGGCTGTGACATCTGGCGTCTAGCCAGGGTGCTGCCTGAAGTGAACACTTCGGCAGGTGGAAACGAAGATTAGCCTTGGGCAAAGAGAGCCTCTTGAGCTTCAGGCAATGCCAGGAAAACAAAGATGTGTAAAAAAAAAAAAAAAAAAAAAAGAAAAAAAAAGGACTTTATCTGAGGTAACCTCATGTCTGACAGGTCTTTCAATCTTATATAAAAGTAGTAGTCCGAGTCAGATGACACCCTTAGCGTAAATCAGACTGAAAAAAACACTGGACAGTAATTTTGACTGCAAATAAAAGAAAAGAAAGGAAAAGAAAGGGTATGTACTATATTATTTTACAGAACTAATACTCATATTTTTCTTAAGGTTTAGTGTGAATACTGAAACTCTACAGCTGAAAAATAATGTGCTGCTTTTTGCAGTGGCTGAGATTTTGAGGCAAGCTCCACTGAAATCAGACAACAATTCAGATGCTGGACATTACTAATCCTTTGTTTATTCTCTGCCTGACAAAAGAAACAAATTATGCATTTTGTCACAATTGAATTGGTGCTGCTCGGTTTCATTTTATGTGCCCAAATAAACATTAAGTAACAGAAAATCCTTCGAAGGCAGACAACATGTTCTAACGAATAATATACTGCATGTGATTGGACTGAGGGAATATGAGCGAGCCTGACTGTCCTCCAAGGTCATGAGAAGACATGGAGGTCATGCAATTCAGTGCAGTCCAGCCAGACACATAAAACACCCAAATATATCTGGCAGAACGAAACATTTTCAAACTTCAAGAGAGACAGAAAATATCCAAATCCAGATCTGTCTTCCACAGTTACAACAGATGTTAAGTCTTTGCTTGAGATTACCGGTGCGTAAGCTCTATTTTATGCAGGAGACAAGTGTGCCAAGAGAACAGCCCACAGAAAGACTTAGCTAAGTAGTGACCCACAGCTAGAGTGGGTTCATGTCTGCTCAACTGTACATCATCCTAACCATCAATCCCCAACTCACCTACCCCTGGGGCGGGGCCATCAATTCCTGGGATAGGCCCTTCATCATCCATCACAGGCAGGGTGAGGAGAATGTGCGTGTGCCTGTGTGTGTGCTTAAGTGTGTGTTTGTGAAAGCACATGGGAGTGTACACATCAGTAAATCACATGTGATAACTACACTTCCATAAATTAAGGCTTCAACGTGGGCCCGAGCAATCGCTGACGGCTCATCAGTTCCAATCATTTAGCAGAGAGTCTGTGCATGTGTATGTGTGTGTGTGTGTGTGTGTGTGTGTGTGTGTTCATGTGTGTGCAGGTACACACAGACTTGCAGATAAACTCTTACAACATAAGTTTGTGCAACATAAGTGATCATCATTCTGTGTGTGTGTGTGTGTTTGTGTATGTGGGCCATTAAAATGTTAATAAATTTACTTCATACCAATACAGAAGGACAAACACATTTAGGTACGTCGACAAATGGCGTCATGACCATGAAATGGTGAATGATCACCTGCTCTGATATAGTGTTTGACAAGGAGAGACACATCATACCCATATACACCAATATACACTACAATAAGAACCTCTACTACACTTACACAGTACTACTTGACACATATTTACAGACATAGAACGAGGGGCGAGGATAAAGACTGATCTGACATTGACTGACAAAGAGAATGAGGCAGAAACAAAATGAGAAGAGGCAGAGCCAAAGACAAAGAGAGGAAAGAGACAGAGGAGCAACAAACGGCTGGCTATAAGAGAGCTTTAGCTACAAGAAAAAACAGGTAAGAAATTAAGCTTAAAAAATCCAAGAAAGCCACACAGAAGGGGGGGATGAAAGAAAAGGAAGGAAATCAGCAAGGGAGAGGGTCGTCGGCTGTCAGACAGGTGTTGAAGCCCCCAGCCCCCCCCTCCCTCCCTCCCTCTCGGCCCCCACACCCACCCACCCTCCAACCATCCCACCCCCCTTCCCCACCTCCCCCCCCCCTCCCTGGCCGAGGAGGGAGTCGACATGGGCGCGAGATGGGGTGGAGACGAGAAGAAACACAGCACACACGGATGGAGGCTGAGCTACTGACCTAGCCTGCAGCCCTTATGGGACACCTGTGGAGGTTTCGAGGGTGCATCTTACGAAGTGGGGGGGGGAGGGGGGAGGATAGAAGGAAAAACAACAGTCTTTTAAACAGGCAGAATTCATAAATTCTCCAGTGTATCGGCTGTTTATATGCAAATATATGGCAAGGCATCAGTGGAAATATAAGAATGATTAGTTAGAGGACACAGAGCATCTGTCTCTGCTGCGAGTTTTAAAGCTTGTCTGCCTTCCTGTCTGGACAAGCATGTCAGCTGAAAGGAGTTACCTACCTGCCCAACAGTGTCTGGAGGCCTGACTGGTTTGTTGTCTGTCTGTCTGTCTGTCTGTCTGTCTGTCTGTCTGCTTATGTTTCTAGGCATTTTGTGGCCGTTTTTTTATTTTTGGCACTGGGATTGTTTGTCTGTCTGATGAGGCAGCACGACGATAGGGTTTTAATTTAGTCTGTCTGTCTGGCTGTCTGTCTTTGTTGTCCTCCCTCTCTGCCTTAAAAATTGATGTCAGTCTGTCCGCCTGCCTCACTCCTCATCAGTCTGTCTACAGGACTTTGAGTGGACCTGACTGTCGCTCATCACACGACAGAACTATCTATCTGGAGGGGTGACTTGCACCGCTGGCTTGTTAGATGTGCACCAGGACAGAACCAGGAGAATGAAAAAGGGGGAAGGCTATACCATGGATTGTAGGCACGGAGCCTACGTCTATCAATACGGCCAGAGTAGCTCTTAATCACTAAAGCTATACCTCCCTTCACTGCAGTAAAGCTCCCTCTCTGCAATAAACATTTACCATTAAAACATTTAATCTCAAAAGAGCCTTGGTGCACTGCGGTGCAACTTATCTCCCCTCTGTACCCCAACCTGCATTAATATTGAATCAGGCAATTTAAAGCAGCCTTTTTGAATGTGTTCAAGTTGTGTGTATTTGGGTGTTTGGGAGGAGTGGGGGTTGGGGGGTGGGGGGGGGTGGGGAGGGGGACATAAATTAGGTGTGCATAATCGAAGGCTTCAATATACTATATAGCTATTGGAAGAGCAGCTGTGACTGGGATACAGTGGCATCAGTTTTGTTTCAGGGTAATCGATGATTCTGATCAGAGCAGGATCACAATAGATAAAGGGGTAACGTCACAGCATATAGATCATTTCCTATACATTCAGGCTGCTCCTCTTCGGTTTACGGGGGGAGGTCGTGTCGTGGTGGATCGACAGACAACAAGAAGACCTAATGGAACAGGTGGATTTTTTTTTTTTTTTTTTTTTTTTTCGCACCGCGGAGAAAATCTACCTTCTCCTCCGGTTCGGATTGGAGCCCTTGACTGCAGTATAATGCCTCTGCTGCTCCAAAGAGGGGCGGGGTGGGGTGGGGGGTTGGGGAAAACCGCTTCCATACGCACACATAACACACATCAGTGAAAAAGAATCTACAGCACTGACCTGGTCGCCGCCGTACGGGTCTTTTCTTGCCACTGCAGAAGCGGACTTTGCTGAAGACCCCCAAGAAATGTCTCTCGCAGAGAGAGCGGGGGTCTTTGCTGGGGCTGGGGCGACGTTTCGAAGTAGAGACCCGGTCGCTGTTCGACTCCCTCGCCTGGCGTTTCTGCCGGATCAGGGAGCTGGCGATCGCGGCCATCTCCCCGAACCGAGACTGAAAACCGAGAGTCTAGTTCGGCAGAGCTCGGATCTTGATGCAGCTTCTTGCCGCAAAAAAAATATCACAGAGTTTGTTATGTGTTTCGGCCCACGAGTGTTTCAACCGAATGTCATCCTGATCACGAAATCCTCCGAGTTCCGTGCATCATTGCGCTTAAGGTAGCATCCTCTTGAGGGGACCGTGGCGTGTAATACAGCTGCTGCGAGTTTATGGCACTCGGGGCTCCGAATCAACAGCAACCGATCTTAGCCTATATGAAACATAAATCTACGGGCTAGGCCACAGGGGCCGACATATTAGTCGTGAAAACATGCAACAGTGTTGATAAGTTGATGCAGCGGCGCGTCATTGGAGAGCTTCAGGTATTCCAGGTGAACAGCGCCGCGTCTGACGGGCACCACTTCGTAATCCTCATCCGCACACCAGCCTATCCTCTGGCTTCCTGACGCCTTTTAATAATTCGCATCAAGCTACATCCGAGCACAAGACGCTGGTGCGTGGCTGGAGAAAGGATCCGAACTTTTTTTTCTCCCCCCCCCCGCCCCCCTTTTCTGATTATTTCCTCCACTCCGACGAATGAGACGGTCCAGGATGCTGTGCGGGAGCCCAGATATCTGAGCCCAGTCTCCGGTTCCGCCGATGGCACCTCTAAATGCAGCCGGGAAAAAAAAAAAAAATGGAATCGGAAGCAGAGGCTACTCTGCAAGGATGCTGCAGAGATGTAATTTAAGCCTACGGGGAGGGATTCTCGTCTGGAAAGCAACAATTAGTTGAGGCGAACACACGCCAGAGTGCTTTTTGTTGTAGCGCACGAATAATAAAGTAACCTAAGCATTATTTCCAGTGCGTCCCGAATGGATGCTGTCGGTGTGTAACATCGCCGACAGCGAGAGTGAACGGTCGCGGTCCATAGCCTCCCCCCTTTCTCTCTCTCTCCCTCTCTCTCCCTCTCTCTCTCTCTCTCTCTCTCACTCACCCTCTCTCTCCCTCTCCAACTCTTTTAACGCAATCATACGTGATTGAGGTTCGTATTAGGAATTCTCAGGGGGGCAGATGGATGATCTCGACGAAGGAAATATGTGAATATAAAATGTGGGAGAAGCAGAAAAAAGAAGGGGGACGGGGGTGAATTCGGGGGTGGGTGTTAATGCAGAAGGGGGAAGTGGGTGCGCGCACACGTGATTTTGAGTCCTTGGAGATAACGCGCACGTCTGAGAGGGAGCGGGTGATCTCACAAATGTCTCTTTGAATTACACTTTAAATCCTAAGATGCAAACCGGTTTTCAAAAGGGACACTTCGGTCAGCAAGAAGGCTAGATTAAATTGTTAAGGAAGCAGTGTGCGTTGAAAAGAGAAATATTAATCAGCTTTGGTTGCTCCTTTGCTTTGAGGCCCCACTACACGGCCTGTTATTACTAGTATGTCTTATGCTCAGGGACCTAAGCACGCATTTGATTTTCTAAAGCCCCTTGGCCACACATGCCATTTAGAACATATTAAATCTGACTAAAAGGATTATCTGCAACAGGTTTCAGCTGCTGAACACAGATCACATCAGATTCAACACACAGACGCAACACATGGATGAATATGGTTTAAGACTCATGGAAACCAAAGGAACGACCACATTATACACCAAAACATTATAACAACAGCACAGTGTAACACCAAAACTGCCCTTTTATTGCTCCTTGTTTCTGTCATTGATCGTGTGTGTGTGTGTGTGTGTGTGTGTGTGTGTGTGTGTGTGTGTGTGTGTGTGTGTGCGTGCGCGCCAACATGTCTCTGAGTTCATGCCTCTGGTTTCACGTCTGTCATTGCATGGGCAAGGGGGCAGGGGAGCACACAGACCACACTCATACCCACTCACTCACTCACTCGCTCGCTCACTCACACCCACACACACACACACATTGTGGGAGGAAGAACACGTGAGTCTTCAGCGGCAGAGCAAACCTCTCTCTCTTCCCGTGATGAAACAGCATGAAACATTTAGAGGCTTTTTCTGGGACTTGGTTTGACATTTTCTCTCCAAACTGAATCCAGAGAGAGATCGAGAGAGAGAGAGAGAGAGAGAGAGCAAGAGAGAGAGAGAGTGAGGGGGAGAGAAAAGAGAAAGGATGATTTTCTTTCGACTACCACTGTCTGAGACCCCCCCCTCCCCCCACAGACCCCCCCAAACCCCCTCCTTCTTACATAAGATTGGGATAAAATAGATGAAAGTGTTGAGCATAAAGTGTTGCTACCCTGACTTCCCCTTTTTTGTGCTTATACATGTTTATGTCCCTGTGCGTGTGAGAGAGAGAGAGTAAGAGAGCAAATGAGGGAGAGAGGAAGATAGAGGGCAGATACTATCTTTTCCCAAAGTAAGATGGACAGACAGACAGACAGAGAGAATAAAGATAGCAAAGGAGAAGTCAGAAACTGATGGCTAGAGTCAGTCAGACTCAAAACCCTGAATCGAGCTTTGCATTCCTTCTGAGTTACCAGTGAGTACTAGCGATGAATATATCGCTGCAGCATTAGGAAATATCAATAACAACTTCAATATAACATTCATCATTCCAGTGGATATGCAGGAGTGTGATATACTTCTCAGAATGTATATACATATCAGCCAGTGGTTTGCAATATGAAGTGAGCTTTCTCAGAAATGGGAGGGACTTTGTGGTGTAGAGCGCGATAGAAACATAGGACATATATCACTGTCAGGAAAAGATGAAGTAATCCCTAATGAGGCTCTGCTAGGCTTCATCCCTCTACCAGAGACAATTGCTGTTCACTTCATTCCAGCAGGGATATGTCCAAAAGGGATAAAACGCTGCTGCCACGAAATGCACTGCAGATAGTATGTTACAGTCACTTAAATTATCAGTTGAAGTGATTTGACTCTGAGAAGGTCGGATGGTCCATTGTAAGAACCTTCAACAGCTTTAAAATGTTTTTGTTCCTCAGTGTCAACCGTGTTATTTGTCTTTATGGTATAAAACTTCTCAATACTGTGTGAAAATGGAGCAACCATGTGTTGAGTACACGGTCGGTGTGTTTCTGTTTAATCAGACTGTGCTAGTTCCTGTGTACCAGCTTTTATATTTACAAGCAGAACCAGTAGTAACTGAAAGACATAAACCAAAGCCCCTGTGTCCCTGCGGCTCTTCCTTTGGTGCCACCACCACAGGAATAACTTGTTGTTGAGGAGTAATTTCTTTATACCTACTGCCCTCTTGTGGAGAAATAATTAACCACAGGTGCTCAAGAGAGAAACTAGTGGACGTTTCTGTTCCCTGAAGTTCGACACTTCAGCGTGTCCTTGAGATACCTCACAGATTTGTTGACTCACAATAGCTGGAACTAGTTTTCACCGTGTAAGGTCTGCTAAACTGGCTCGCCAGCTCCACAGGAGGCAAAGAGCAGAAATGTGAGAGAATAAGGGTGATGATGAGACTCACAATACTCATCTCCACACTTCTGCCACGAACACAGCTTACTGTTAACAGTGCAGTAGGTATATATGCTTCAGCATAAAACTCAAGTTGTATGAATGAATAAACCAATTACATTTAGCACAGTGAGTGTAAGGCCATGAGGAGACCCCTGCATTGCAAAAAAGACCATTTTCAACAATTGTTGTTGTGTGCAGTACATTACATTAGCAACAATTTCAGCTACTAATTGTAGTATTGTCCTTGGAAGGAGAAAATTCCACAATGATAACCAACTGAACTACAAAGACTAATTAACTAAAGTCATAAAAACAAACTGTGTTTGACAACAAGGCCAAAATTTACAGTAAAGCTTCTGATGTTTTATTCTCCTGAAAGTGCCACAGATTAGTCTACAGCAGCTTTTATTGTACGTGTCAAAACTCATCTTACACACTCACCTTATGAGAAATGAAAAGTGGTCCCAAAAGTTACTTAAATGAAACCTGATTCACACCAATCAAACAGCCACATAAAACTGACAGAATGACAACTATAAAGCTTTACAGTGCCATTATGAGAAATGGGTATAACCACTCATGTAGATTAGGTTTGGCCACTAGTTGTTTCTCTATTGTGCCACCCACCATACAATCGCCCTGCAATCCAGACAGCACAACTACTGTACTTGACTTCAATACAGGGAAAGCCAGGTGCAAGCTTGACACTACAAAGGAAAGCAGGTGCAAACATTTAAGCCTACTCAGAAACATCCTTCACCGAAAATCCCTCTGAGGTGATTTTGGCGTAGTGCCTGAATGTGCAGAGCATAATACTTCCTACTCCTCCTGCTTTACATGATCCTGTACAGTATGCTGGAGCAGTGAATGATGCAGTGAGACAGCCACATGCAGGGAGCCATGGTTTCGGCTCCCTTGGCTCCCCCTTTGTTTGACCAGTGATTTACTGATACTGTTTATGTTAAATATGCTCAGTTCTGGAGAATGTTCTACCATATAACAGACCAACAAGCTCAGATGTGGGTTAGAATTGGTTGTTTCATCAGCCATGAGCAGAGCAGGGTAGTGTCTGTTCAAGATCCCCAAAGTACGCTGTTATCACATTTTGTCTCTATTCTGAAATGACATGTTATAGTCTTGGATGAGCAACAAAGCAGAAAAACCATGATGATTCAAAAATAGTGAGTTGAATAGACAAAGATTAAACTTGCAAATGAAGTAGCGAGCTGGTAAACGTGGAGCAAACTGCAAACAGTCTCCAACCGACACAACTTCATATCAAACAGCTTCAAGTAGGTGCATGCATTCATGTTTTGCATCCTTTTGTGTCAACACAAATGAGCTGACTCATAAAGTTTTGATTGAGGTCATAAGGTTCATCTAACAGTGAGCAGAGACGCAGGATAAGGCCTCATAGTGTTTTATATCCGAGTCCTACAGATCCCAGTGTGCGTGCTGCTTTTGGTCCAACTACCTCAGAGGAATCAACTGTGCTTAATGGAGTTTCTAATTGTCTGCCCTGAATTTGAGAGCTGCTCCGACTGAAACTACCGGAGATCCTACGTACTGCAAGCGACAGGAGGAGGCAGGAGAAGGGTGTTTGGCATTCGTCTCCCAGTAAAACAGCATTCTGTCTCACTCTGGAAATACTGGGACATGTTTTGTATGTGTCAGGAGACGTTGTTATGTTATGAGTGAACATCAGCAATGCAGTGGATTGCTGAGACATGACCAGAGGACATGGCAGGCTTCTTGGGCTCACTGCCAAACACTGTTGAGTGTCTGGGTGCACATTCAAGTGTGTCTTTTTGAGACTTCGCATCACAGGTGTAGCATGCTTTGTAGAGGACAAATTGCAAAGTAAGTCACTTTTAAAAGTAATGGTTCATTTACAGGTGAGGGGAAATGCAGCTTCTGTGAAACAATGCCCCTACACTGTGCCTGGATTACAGCATGCAGTAATGCAGTACATGCCAAAGTGGAGTTTGGGGACTTCCAGGGGGTCTAGAGAGGTAATGAGGGAGACTATTCACGTTTCAACTGATTTCCAATCACAGTTATCCAGTAGGAGCATAAAGTGTTTGGTAGGTTTACAATGAGATTTAGCCAAAGGTAGGGTTCAATGGACAAAATGTCGTCAAACCCGGGTTCCAAAGGGGTTTCACAGAAATACATATAGCGAAATCATGACATGAAAAGTTTTGGAGCCTTTGCTCTAGGCTACTTCTGCTATGGCGCTATCCGTGGTGCTGAACCGTGCTGCTTGTTTTTGGGGCCCTAAAACAAGGCTGCCTCGTCTCCAGGCCCCTGAAGTTTAATGACTTGATCCCTGCATTGTCCATTTTTTTTGGCCCGCTTCAGATGCAGCACTGGGACACGCTCGTCTGCAAATATAGCTCGGTCTGGTAAAGTATCTGGAGCCCTCTCCTCTCCTCTCCTCTGCTCCCCTCTCCGGAGTAGTGCGGCTTGACGCTGACTGCCAGCAGCTTTCCGCGGCAGCCGAGGACTGCACGCAGAACTCGGGACAGATGCGAGGAGCACAAGGAGAGGCTCTCTCCACTGCAGACTCGGAAGATGTTACTCACACACTCGAGTGGCCAATGAAGCCACTCACCCCTCCTCATCCCCACCCCCCTCTCTCTATACCCCCCCCCCCTTTCTTTTTCTTTTTTTTTTTTCCATCACTCAAGAGAGAAAGCATGCAAAGCAAAGGTAGCTATAAGGCTATGGTGCTATGTTTGTCTCTCACCGTTGGTGATAGTGGTCGACTTCGATCGTTGTCCACAGAAACACTGCAGCATATGCGCTCCTTTCTGAAGGAATGGCCTCAGAATCCTCATTGATTTGGGTTGGTGGGAGCCTTCCTCAATCCAAACAATCGGACAACGCTATCACAACACAGCAGGGTCAGGCAGCATAGCGTAGCCAGCCAGCCAGCCTCTCTCTACAGGCTCACAGCAGCCCTCAAAACGCCGGAAGGGCACAGTCTGCAGGACAAATTACGCTAAAACGCGGCATCTTGAGTGATTCCCCCGCTTCTCTCCCTCTCTCTCCCTCTCTCTCTCTCTCTTTCTCTAGCCCTCTCTCTCTCTCTCTCTCTCTCTCTGTCTATCCTCTTCTTGTCCACCGTCGGTCATTCGCGTTCACGGCAACGCTCCTCTTCCGCCACGGCAGGCAACGCAAGGACGTTACAATGTGCTCTTAATTGTACACCCCCCCCCCCCCCCCCCCGTCTCCGCGTCTTTACCAGCAGCGGACGTAATAGCAGGAAAGGAGAGAGGAAGAGAGAGAGCGTGCACGCCAAAGTTGAACTGCAGGGGTAAGTGGCAGGCCGGCCCCGAGTGAGGTAATGCGGAGCTGATAGTTAAGGCAACAAAGGGAGCAAATAGTTTGTCTCATTTTTGGTTATTTTTTTCTACCCCCCCCCCCCCCCCCCCCGACAGATCCACTGGGAACAAGCGGACAACGCAGAGCCTACGTCAGCTGCAGCCCACCGCTTTAAGGACAACGGCGTTCGCTCAATGCGTGATCCTACCGGAAAGTTTGCGGCTCAGTCACTGCGCTATGAAAAGCGAGCTTAGGTGTCAACAGGGGTCACCTCAGCGGCTGTGCGCCCACTGAAAGTGTACCAAGACAGGATGTTGTCCATGTGGCACGGAGCGAAGTTGTCACTTGTTGACAGAGATTTGTTAGTTGGCTGTCAGCGATGGAGGAAGTATTCAGATCCCTTACTTACACAGAAATACCACACTGTAGAAATACTCCATTTCAAGTAAAAGTCCTGCATTGAAAGTGTTACTTAATTATAAATACCTATATTGTATTACTAGCAGGTTCAATAATAAGTATGAGTAAGTATAAAAAGTAGAAGTTAGGCTTACTCAGCAGAAAAAAGGCCCCCTGTGAGTTATAAATGATATCACTAGGTTATTATTGCTGATGAATCAATGAATAAGCAGCATTTTATTTTTGTAGTTGGTTACAGTGGAACTAATTTGAACTATTTTATATATTGTTGGGATATAGGTTTATAGGTAACAGTACAATAAAAATCTAAGACATGTTTGTATGTAAGATCTAAATTTGTAAAGTGCATTTAACAATGGAAATGTAGCACAAGCACTTCTACATTTTACTGACAATTGTACTTAGTAACATCACCGTTCTTGGTTGCACTATAACTGTACACTACACATATCTGAGAAAGTAAATAAGCAAGTAAGTAAAGAAAAATTTGAATAGCAAAAACAAAAGCAAAAAAGTGAAAATAAAAGCAAGGAGACAAAATGTCCAACAGGCAGGATAGTAACATGAAGAAGAACAACAACATTTGAACAACATTGAAATAAACACAATAGCACTTTATCTAAGGAGTGATCACACTTCTATGATGATCTATGTATGTTTGGTTTTCATGTGAAAAGTCATGAGTCAACTAGATCTCACAACATTAGCTGCCCTTTCAAATCTGTTTTATGTACAGGAAAGCTTTAGCACTTTTAGTACACTTCTAAGGCTAGGAACTGTAACAACACAAAGATGGCTACAAGTGGGTTAGAAAAGCAATAATCCCTTCTTATTTAACAGATAATTGTTTTTCTATGTCTTCTAAATAATATATTTTGGTTACAAATCAGGATCAAAAAGCCATAATTCAAGATTTCATTATGCATTTTGGCCCAGGATGACTAGCACTGTCCTGACTAGAGGTACTAAAGAAAGAGACTAAAGGTAAGGCAATGTACAACTTTTTACTCTAGGGGGTGCCATAACATAAAGGACTCAGTTTAAAATAAGCTATAGAAAGTCTGAGATTTGACCATTCAAGGGACAGGAAGAGAGAAAAAGTGAAAATATCATCTCAAATCTTGAAGTATTCAGATTCATTAAAGACAAAACACAAATGTTTGGTTTGGTTGTGTGCAGAGACATAATTGTTCTTGAGGCTGTGTTGTGAACAAGGACATCCTGCACAACCTTTACTGCAGAAATCATTTTACACCCTGATGCATTTAAGGAGTTCTTATATCATTATTTATTCAAACATTCTTCTTTGTCTTGCACTCGCGTAACCTTGCACCACAAGAACAACAAATTATGTGGCATCAACTGCCTTGAAAACATGCCCTCACTATGTATAGCCTAATGTATACAATGTACATAAAAGGACATTTCAGGTCAGCAAAATGGCTCAACAACAGCATCCATGCAAATAAGAAAGGTCAGGGAGGAGTAAATAGAGGATGGGTGGTGGGAGGGAGGGAGCTGGCATTAGACCCAGAGTCACAGATATGCTGTATATTCAGCTCCTATACTGTACTGTCCCACTGCAGAGCCAATCACCACTGTATGCAGGGAGAGCCAGACAGAGAGAACAGAGGAAGGAAATGAGGACTATAGCACAGAGGGTACAGGGAGGAACTAAAACACAGTAAAATCTAGCTGGATTAAAATGTTACAAGACATAATAAGATTCTGCATTTTAGCTTTATATTCACATGGATTAATGTTTAGCGGTTTCAACCTATTTGTGCCAAATGACTTCACATTTCAGTGTTTATGTGCAGCATGTTTTTGTGTATGCATGTAGCCTTTTGCCAATTGCCTCAAGCAAATGTTTCCTCAAACAAAGTGTTATTACAATCACACGAGACAGAAAAACACATTTACACATGCGCAGAAAAGGCCGAAGTAAACACGAAGCCAGGTGGGCTTCAGATACAGATATTGGTCTGTGCTAAATATCACAGACTGCTATGTTTGTCTAACTTTCACTGAGTCGAGTGAGATGATTACCAAAGCTAATAGACACGTATCTGTGGCGCAAGCCTGTAAACCATCCTCTCAGGCTTCATGTATCCAATCTATCTCTGCTGCACTAAATGCAACAATAAAACTCTCTAAATTGTCTTAATGTTTAGTGAAAAAAAATAGGACTTCTTAAAATGAATTTCTAATAAATAAGAACTATAAAATGAATTTCCTTTCAGTACCAGATGAATTTCCTTTCAGTACCAGGCTGGCATGATGGATTTTGGAAGCACCCACTTCCAAACTTCAGCATTTTCAAATAGTCAAAGGGTAGATGAATAAAGTAAAAATCAATAATTTACTTGGACAGGCAGTGCATAAGTATACAGTACAAATTTTCAAAATAAGAAATGAAGGATTAATCATTCTCTCCCATTAGCAGATACATTAACTTAAGTTATAACCCTCACAATGCTAAAACCTCATGTGAATCTACATTTGGGATTATATGTAAAGTTCAGATGTATCAAACCCCACGTGACACCTCTCGCCCCATCTCCATTCAAGCCATGTCATGTGTCATAACTGCACCTTGTCCAAAAAAAGATGTGTCCTGTCTGTATTTGAGCAAACTCAGATCTGTCCGTGATGACACTGTGGAAAGATGCCACACAAGCCAGCTTTCATTTAACCTTCCTATATGTCAACAACAGAAGTGTGAGGTTAAAATGTTCAGCTTGTAAGATGATACCAGCTTTGAGTGCAACTGCAATCAAAATGTATGTAATATATTGTAATTATCAAAAAACTGATTTTAGAAAAGTAATTACAAAATGATATCTGGATGTTCTTTTTTCTCCCCACATCATTTCATATGAATGAAAAAAGTCTGATGCTTTTAAATTAATGGTTCAGTTTGATTTATTTATTTCTCAATAAGAGGTTTCAGTTGTTTGTTTCTGCAGTGGGAAGGCAAACCGCTGTACTTCAAGATTATTTAACCTCAAACTATTCAGCCCAACAAATACTTTCATGGCTCCATCATTACAAATTCAAATGGCCGTGCATTTATCAAAGGTACTGTATAGTAACAACAAAGTATCAAAACAAGCAGACATATGATGCACAGTATGTACAGTGCAGTACTGTGATTTTTTCCTACACTGTGGACACGTTTCATCTGACATTAAATTTAAAGGTAAAATTTGAGTACAGCCTATATTGTTAACAACTAACCCTAATCCAGAAGTTAAATTACTGTAGGGATGAGTCAGTTATTAGTAAGTGTTTACAGCAGAGCTGCCCACAGTGGGGCACACAGGATGAGACAAACAGATCTCTACAAAACATATGAAAAAAAACAGTCATTTAAAACCTGGTATATGAGAGGCATGTTATGCAGTATCTGACAGGAGACTGCTTTACAGCAACATTAAATATTTTGGTCTTAATATCACGGTTTTACAAATACTATGTTGTTTACCGTTCATCATTTACTTCTTTATAGTGCCCAGTATTATTGCATGTTTTAGCACATTTACCAAATTTCACATTGTTGCTTACATAATTTTCCACTCCATCTTTTAATGCATTTTTTCCACCTAGTGTGTGGCTTGTTTGAAATTATTTTTCTAAACTAAAAATAAAAAATTAAGTTGTAGTCTTGAAACATGCCTGTGATAGATCGTCTATCACAGTTAACGTCATGTCTGCTTCTATTTTGGTCATAGTTGTTGTTGCATGTTAATGCAGTGCATACTTTCCAAAACAGCCCATAGGTACACACTGTACACACCACAGTACACACTACTGTAGTACACACTACTAGTGTGTACACATTACTAGTACACACTACACTGCCTGGCACCAACATATTTGACAAAAACATTGTCTACATTATATATCTCAACCAAAGTGCCAACATGTTCATTTTTTTCAATCTGGGAAGTTACCCAAAACACCACCACTGTATTGTAAAATGGTTGATGTAAAAAAATATCTCATGTGGTTGGAGGTAGGCGGCATAGTGGCGCAGGGGTTGGCACTGTTGCCTCGCAGCAAGAAGGTTCCCGGTTTGAACTTTGATTCGGCTCGGGGGTGGGTTCTGTAGCCTTGCTTGTTCTCCTCGTGCCTGGGTTTCCTCCAGGTGAATTTTTGTTTGTCACGCTAGGTTTATGATAAACTGGGGACCTGTCCTGTACCTCGACTCTTGTCCTTTGTCAACTGGAATTGGCTCCAGGCCCCCCGCAGCCCTCACAGGATGGATGGATGGATGGATGGATGTCTGGACCTAAAATATGTAACTTTAAACTGCTTTGACAACACCCACACTTACCCTCTCAGTGACTATACAGGTGTGACAATGGATTGGCATCTGTAACACTAAATCCTACATCAGTACTAGTTTTGATGTTCAGCTATAACAGCCTATGTGGAGAAGCAGACAACCCTTGAATCAGTAGAAGGGAGTAAAATATGTCTTGTTTACAACAGCACTAAGTCACTGCTAATGGTGACTACCACTTGCTGAAATGCCAAAACCAGGTCTGTGTTGCACAAAAAAACTGTCAATGGTTGCATTAAGTGAAGCTGCCAACAATCTTGCACAAAATGGAAAGTGGGCAAACTTGAGGTTAAGGACTCAGTCTGATTACAACAACACAGCAACAAGATACTTGTCACAGCAACTAGATTTTCACTTTTCATGCAGGATCAGGAGGATTTTGGTGTGTGTGTTTTGTTCGTGGCCCTGATTTGCAGTCCTCTGGCCCAATAAGGGATGTTAGATGTACTGTATCATTGTGTGTTTTTTCATGGGACGTGTGTGCGTAGAAATCACGAATTATGTCTAGTGTTTCCTGTTTTGTGTTGACAGGGTTAATAACAACTAGCACATCAAATTAGCATCTAATCCAAAGCTTCAGATCAATTCTTAAACGTTTAGACTGCAGCGCTCAGCATATTGTGAAAGAGAGAGTGAGAGACAGACAGAAAGACAAAGAGAGAGTGAAAGAAGGAGTCAAGACAGTCAAGACAGCAAATATGTGGGGGATAAGAAATGAGAGGTTAAGATTGCTGTCATGTGCATGAGGAAGAAAGAGGGGATTTAACAGATGAGAAGACACTGAGGGGAAACAGGGGTGTGAAAAATGCAATCAGCAGCAGTATTAAATGGGAGTGTGTACTTGTTTGTGAAAGGCTTTTCTTTATTTGACCCAGGTGACACCCAGGTCAATGAAAAACACCACATCCACTGGAATACAGACACACTAGGCTACCTGAAATTTGCTTTATATTCACCAATGGTGTATTTACAGCACGGAAGGGTTTTTCAAACAGATGCCAGAGCTTAACCAACCACAATGTGCAAATGTGCACTATATCTCTAATGGCTGGATTGGTGCGCTTGAGGGTTCCTATTTACCCCCCGTCCCTTCCTCTCGCAGTGCACTGTAAGCAGGAATCCCACGCTGGACTATTACATAACCCAAGATTTGACCCACAAGGCCCTTGTAGTGTAAATTGATGATGCATAATCCCATATTCCCCATCAAAATAAAATTAGAATGAATTAAATTAACATAAACCAATTGTTCGACTGAACCTGCAGTTGCCCGCTGTCTCATTTGTAATCCTGCCTTTAAATTAGATTAAAAAACTTTATTAGTCCCCAAAGAGGAAAGAGGTTTTTTCTCACCCATGCATGGAGACAAATAACAAAGAGACGAGCCTTACAGGTCACTACAGACACGACCGAAACAACAACAACACACAAACTACCTCATAACTAGATAATCATTAAAAAACTGATCATACGTGATGCGTCTAAAAACTGGATGAATAAAACAGGAAATATTAAATAAATAAGTAAATAACCAAGACTTGTGGTCATCACACAGGAGCCAAAGTCAGAGTCACAGCAAGAGAGCAGAAACAATGCAAACTGTTAAGGAAGATACTTCACAAGATGAAATTATTATACTGTGTCAAACTAGTATCGGCTTTTTATTGCGGATATAACCAATAAACTATAACTAATTCAACTGATTTGAACTGACATCATTGTCCTGATGTTTCCACATGTGGCATAAAAAAAAAGTTCAGTTGGAAAAGACCCACAAGGTCCTGTGAGATGATGTAATCATAAAGATGCTGTAAACTCCACCTCTCCTGAAATACAATACAAGGATGCAAACACTGTGCTGTGGTGGGAAGTATTACCAACAATAGAGGGTGGATATTATGCACAACAGTGAAGTATAAAGCATTTTATATTAGTGGTAGTGAACATTTAGTTTGAGTGGGATCGATGAATAAACTCTGCAGATCCCAGTGTGGGTTTAAGAAGGGTGAAAGCCAGGTCAGTCAGGCCTATTGGGGGTGTAGGGGAAATGTAAACAAGACAGAAGCCCCCTGCTCAGTTACCTTGACATATACTGTGAATCCAATGACTTTTGTATTTTTGCTTTATTGCAAACTCTGGGTGAAACAGGACAGTGAAAATGACACAGAAAGGTTACCCTACTTTAACAAGGGCACCCTGTCCCTTATCCAAATATATTTCAAGCAGGGGATGCACTACTTGCTTTGTGCTTTGACCCCATGCCTCCTTAAACTGCCCTGTAAAACAACACAACCACGGGGAAACACATGGCGTTTCAGAGTGAGTTCCATGTTTGAAGCTGTGTGTAAATCACAAGGCAGAGTGTAGTTTTTCTGTCTTATGGCTCTAAATGACATCCTCTACAGCCCATTACTTGCGGAGTTGAAAAGCTCCGTCAACAGCACGCTTGCTGCTGATCGTTGAGGCCACATCACCGCCGCTGCACGGGGGGAAAGCAGCACATTCATCTCACCGGGAAAAAAAAAAAAAAAAAAAAAAGTGGAGAGCCAGCAGTTTTTGTCTGAATCAGCTGACAGCACTGACAGAGTAAAGAGCAGCTCCGGCAGGGAGACTGAAGCCGTTCACCATGCGCAAACATTGGGGGTGAAAACAGTGTAATGCAGGCATAATATTTACACAAGTCGTGTTTAATATGAGATTTGCATGCTTTTCATGTGGACTAATAGGGTGGCTAAATCTCAATTGTACCCTGTGCTGGATGAGGTGCTGGTAAGGGAGAGAGCGAACTATTCGAGGCGGTAGAGACTGAGCTTTGAAGCCGGGATACAGCAGCAGCAGCAGCAGCAGCAGCAGCAATCGCGCTGCAGCACTGAAGCATGTTCTGCTCTGTGCACACGCACACACACACACACACACACACACACACACACACACACACACAGTCTCTTAAGCGTCCTCCGACTCAAGTTGTAGCCCAGGCTATGAAAGTACATCCACCCTGTGCTGCATGTGCTGCGCTGCTGCTGCTGCTGCTGCATGCCACAACAACAAAGTTAGACTTAGGCTTTTTGTGTTCCGCAGTGTATGTATGTGTGTGTGTGTGTGTGTGTGTGTGTGTGTGTGTGTGTGTGCTCAAAGAAACCACACAAGTAAGAAATGTGCAACGTCCAAAAAAAACAAACAAACAAAAAAAAAACCAACTAAAAATCAAAACAAAATAAGCTCATAACTTATTCATATGCGTGCACATGGAAGTTTCTTACCGGCGTTTTTATCCCCCATGTCCCCTTGCGGCGCCGGAGTTGAGGATACTGACGACGTAGGCTATTGGCTCGCTTCTTCAGCTGGGACAGCCGGGAAAACGACAGCGGAGAGGCAAGTTGCTGGTTTCGAGTAATGAACTGTAAAAATGCGCTCCTCCTGGAAGGATGCGGAGCTCTTCAGTGAGATCGCGCTTACACCCTTTGCTGTTTGCAAGAGTTTCTGAGTGAGGTGGAGTGAGGACTCAGGTAAAGAATGAAGGAGGGGTGGGGCTGTGTGTGTGTGTGTGTGTGTGTGTGTGTGTGTGTGTGTGTGTGTGTTGCAGGGGTGAGCGGATGCAGAGTGTGCATTGTGTCTTGATACTGTAGGGGTGTTTGTCAGGAGCTGTTCTTCCACTGTTGTGCTGAAACAGTGAACCAAAACAGAGGTGATATTTACTTCCTTTCAAACTGGCCGTGAGACCTCATGCTTGCACTTTATACTGATGACAGTGCAGACAAAACTGTTCTATTTTCAGCTCTGTTTTTCTATTCAAAGTTTCCTCCACTTAGATTTGGTTTTAGAAGTCTTTAGGAAGAGTTGTAGGGACATCACTCTTCGCTCTCCCCGTTAGCCAAGGCCCAAAAGTGTAATTTAAAACAGCATCCATGAACTTACATGACACCACAAATTCATATAACCCAGAATACCGTGAATACATTTGAGATTTTCAGACCAACAACATACAACCAAATGCTCTAGTAGCTCATAATGCATGTGCTGTATAAAAATCAAAATATATGCAAGTCAAATAAACCAAATTTCCTTCACTTCCAGACTTTTGAGTCACATAAAAACTGAACAGCCTATCCCGAGAGCATGCTCGCAGTATCATTTACTCCTATGCATCCCAAACTGACCTAGTGCCAGTGTCACTCGTACACTTTTTCATGTAACCTTTCTTATTTTTAAATAATTTTCTGCTAAATTAATAATAAATAATTTTCACTTCCGGGCTACGGCGATGAGCCCCATCGTCACACACCTGGTGACCACGTACTGTACCACATTGCTTGACTGATAGCAAAGGCTAAGATGATATTTTGCTGAGAGACATCAATATTTAATGAGTGACTCACAGATCAATAGTTGTGTCCTGAGCATCTGACTTGTTACTGTGCCTGTTATTTGATTATACTGCAGCAGAATTCTGATAGACTTTGTGTACAGTATAAAGACTGTGTATTCAGAATGAGCTGGCTGTTCCAGCGTAATAGCGTTGTGCAAAAAGCTCTTGAGGAACTTGCTTGTGTTGTGTAACCAAATCATGTCGGTGTGAACTGCCAGGGCAGATATGCGCGCAGAGGTACAGTGTGTGCATAAGAATGTGTCACTCTCACATTTATTCAAGTGCCCCTCTCATTCTGTAATTATTGTTTTAACCCCCCCAAAAAAACCAAAAAAAAAAAAAAAAAGAGAACTTTCAGCCTTTTTCATAATAGGTCTACTGTTATTCAATTGGAGGAGTGAGAGGTTGATGCTGTCACACTTTGAGCTATCCTCTGGTATTTTGGGTAAAATAAACATCAGGACTTTGCAGTGAGCTGAAATCCCACTCAGTGTCCACTTTACATAGCATGATTGTATAAATCAGCTTCTGACTGCTGAATACCACCATCACACATTGGCCAGCGAGTCTCAAAATCTATGCAGGGAAAAAAAACAAAACAGAAAACAAGTGGCGGTGTGGTATTATCTAACTGATCCATTGATCAGCGTCGTAGAAAGCTCCCTGTCAGCACTCTGATGGGACGCTATGTTAACGGCTAGAGTTTCCTTGGTGGTATAAAAAGACTGTGCTGCTGGTATAAGATGTTTCTAGCCTTTGGTCTGAAATAGAAGCCTCAAGGCCAAATGACGTTCAGCATCATTCATCCGCCTGTGGATTCAAATCGCAGCAGAAATATACAGCATTTCAACATCATAGCTGTTTTATTATTCACTTTACTTGTACATACAGCAAGAAGATGAATGGTGGACCTAAATGAATGACAAGTTGTTCTGATTTCAGGTATTACACTTCCTGTCACATGACCGAGGCCCTGCATGCCCTGTTGCCGACACAGGCAAATCCTGGCTGGCGTCGGTTCACAGCAAATCGATGAGAGGACCTGAAAGAGGAAACCTCTGCTGGGAAAAAATGCACTGCATTGATCAGAAAGGAACCCAAAGTCCTCTACAGATTGAGAGAGGGCTGAATGTGTGGATGTGAGGCTTGTGTTGCTGCATAGCAGGGTGGCAGCATAGTACAGCTCTTTAACTAAATTCCAAGTCACAAACAGCTTTTACCTAAGTTAACTCCGGCTGCCACTCAAATATTTATGATTCTCACCCTCTTTTTATCTAGTCTCCTCCCTCTCTCTGCTCTTCTCTTTGGCCTCACCACCTCAATCTGTCCTGTATTCGCTCCCATCACTGTCATCTCTCCCTTCCCTCCTCTGCTCTCCTCTTCCCTCCTCCTCCTCCTCCTCCTCCTCCTCCTCCTCTCCCACACCTCCCTGTCCTCCCCTGCCCCAGACCTGCACCCAGAGGATATCATCTAACCTGGCAATATGTCCTTGGGTCCCTACAGTGACAAAGGCATATTGCTCTCCTTCCTTTGTACACTGTATCTTTGCCCTGAAACATCTACGCCCCCACTTTTCTGTGTGACTAGATCATTTTTTTTGCAGAAGTGAGTTGTATTACAATGTCCCCATGGGATGCAGTGTCTGCTTCAGTAGCGCACACTCCTTTTATTGTGTCCTAGCTCTATTACAGCATTTCTGGATACAATATTGTCCACAGCTAAAGTAGCCCAGGAAGTCAAGTGCAGATATTGCATTGAAGGAGAGTTACTCTGCAGACACTGCAGTGCAGCCTTCTCATGGTAAATTCTACCTTCTTCACCTATTTCTGGAGTCGCTGGCAGGCTTGTGGGAAGTTTGTGGAACTTGTCCAGATGCCAATAGCAACACCTAGTGCCATTAATATTACTCATCTTAGGCATACTATCCAAGACTCCCACTACTTTCTCTTTTGTTTTCATAAAAACAAACTTCAGTGTGCTTGCACATGTTTTAGTAATAAGAATAATCAAAGGAAGACCCATTGATTATATTTTTCATAATTTTGATATTATGAAGAATATGCTATATGAACACGTGTTGTTTTACAGTGCTCTCTATCTTCCTATTCTCCTCTATGCCTAAAGCTTTTGCATTTATTTGTTTTCTTTCTATTATTGTGGAAACTGATCTGCGAAGGTGGAAGGTGGAAGTGGATGTAGTAACACAACAATGAAAAAAAACAAGTCCTGCTTTAAATTTTACTCAAGTAAAAGTACAAAAGTATTCAAATGTAGCCTCCTTAAATTATGAAACGTAAAAAATGTACTACATTAATAAATTGTTATTACTGATGCATTGATATGTAATTTAACTGCTTTTTACAGTTTGTTGATCTGTAGCAATGTGTCTTTTTCAGAGTCAATTATGTCTCTGTTCTATTTAAGTGTCCCAGTGTGACAGGTGAAGAAGCCTAATGAAAGAAGGACTGAAACAAGTACAAGTAATTTAAAACTGTGCGCAAGTCCATCACTTGAGTAAATGTCTCCTACTTCGTTACTTTCCATCACTGTCAATCTGCGACCGTACAATTCTGTACTTTCATACGCCACTAGAGGGAAGTGAAGTGCCGCCTATGGAAAACGAATGCTGTAACACAGAGGCCTGCACCTTCTGGTGCGTTCAAATACTCTAAACTGTCATGTCCAAATCTGAATCAACTTGAATAGGTTATATTTAACCACACAAAGAATTTGAGTCCTTGGTTTATAGTGTAATGCACGCATTGAACAACAGATAAACAACAACATAGATGTAGAATCTATATAGGTCTACAGGTAAAAAAAAAAATTTAAATGTAAACTGTGTGTATAGGGTTAGAAAAAGTGCAAGCTTGTGTGGTAGTGCAAAGAATGCTGAAATAAAAAGTCTATTGTATGAGTAATGTAATAACTTACTTTATATATTTATGAACAGCGTACAGGTAGTCTTGTGTATGTAAATTAGACCACATTCTGCTTGTGACAGTAAATTAAGATTATGTACATGTTAATGAAGTTGCACTATTTTAGTTTCGTTATGTATCATTATGTAGTTATGTATTATTTTTACATTGTGTCTAGGCTAAACAAATAAATGAATGACAATGTATATTTATTGACAGTTAAAATAAATAACCCCCCATTCTTCCCTCCGCTCCTTCAAAAACTATTAAGAGCTCTGAAGTCGGAGCTTTTAGACGAGTCCATGAACGTAGCAGTAGCTACAGTCTGGCAGGGGGAGGAGCCTAAACAGCAGGTCATCACAAACATGGCGTGGAGAGGATGTGTGATGAAATGGACCAAAACAGAGTTCATTAGCTCTCGAAACACAACTTCACGAAGCTGCAGGTGAGGAAATATGAAGCTGTTCAGGTCTCAGTGTCTGACAGAGCAAGAATAACACCGACAGGATGCGTGTGTTTGCCCCTCGACCAGCAGTGTGCAGTTACCTAACCGTTCCCACTGTCATTGCAATGAGATCCACGGGGCAGGAGACAGCTGGACGTTTCATATATTTACATAAAAAGTCTGCAAGAGCAGCATCGTTTATGTTATTTATTTTACGTCTTTTAAAAACGGGCTGAGCTATTCGTGCAGCTTTTCCTACTGCCCCGGCTCACCCCTATTGAACCTACATAGCCTAATAAATACATAGCTGGTGCTTGAATTAACTCATCAGGAAGCGTTTAGTCACAGTATACACCACAATATAATGTAATACAACCGATTAATCGAAGTAAAATATCGCCAGGTCCAGCCACACAGCTATGAGAATTAGTTGCTTTTCATTATCTTATGTTATAATAAACTGTATAAAAATGTTTGCATTTTAGACTGTCTCAGAAATAGTTGGTGCATTAGTCGATTAAAAGGATCATTAGTCACAAAAAACATTATTTGACAACAGAAATGATCATAGAGTTGAGTCAACACCTCAAGAAAATCTGACCATTTCAAGCTTCACAGTTTTGACTTCATGGCTGTTATTTTGCTTTGTCTTACACCGTACACCTGTTCATGTTTTTCTGTGTGTTAACCAAACCTCTCCACCTGTAACCTCAGTTTTAATGCCTCCGCCTGTGTCTGCAGGTTATTTGACAGACTTGGTTTCTACAACCAACAGAGGTGTGGTTTCCGTCGGGAAGCCAAAAGGCCGGATACAAAGAAAGGCAATGTCAACCGAGAAACAAACCCTTCACCACCTGAAGCTGGCACACCAGGGCCCCCACCTCCCCGCAAAGTCCCCAGGCCCACACTCTTCAAACCGCTGATGTTCACAGTAGGGGTAGGTCCTCCCATTTTTCTGCTAGAATGGTTTACTCTCTTTTATTGTAGTGTTTAAATGGAAGTGAGGGAATAAATGTATGCCACAATGAGGTTTGCGACAGCATGATGGCGCTGGATGTTGTCTGACTCCATGGCAGTTTACAGGCTGCTCCTTTGGTGCGGCAGCCATTCTGCAATATGAGACCCTGAAGTCAAGAGTTCAGACTGCAAAAGATGAAGAGGAGTCAGAGAAATTCTCACAGGTGAGGTTTTAATAATACGCACTGCTCTCTCTCTCCTGCACTGCTGTCATCTTATATCACCACTGCAACAAATTGGCTGCTCACAATGATTCAGCTTATTATTTCACATATTACCAGGGGTCCCAGGACATGGCGCTCTGGCATGACTGGTGGAACCAGCTGTCAGGCTTCCAGCGACAGCTCATCCTCCTGATGTCCATGGCGGATGACTTCTGGAGCAGCCTCACAGAGGGACAGAGGACTGTCACAGGTTGCGTATTTTGCAAACACAGACTCATTTTTTCTATTTTTTTCTATGTGCTTAATATAATCCTACATTTCTTCATAGACAGGCTTTCAGTAAAGGCTTTCCTTGTGAATGTTTTCCAGGTATCATTGCAGTAAATGCTTTGGTCCTGTGTTTGTGGCGGATCCCTTCAATGCAAAGACGCATGATTAAGTACTTCACGTCCAACCCAGCCTCCAGTGAGTATGCCTGTTCTATCTTTTTGTTTGTGTGTGTGCGTGCCTTTACAAGGACGATGTTCTTGCGAGTGTAAAATCTGCCTCTGGAGTTCCTGGCATGTTCTAAACTCACATTTTATCTTGTGTCCATTTCTTTCTTTGTCATTGCGCCGCCAGAAACACGCTGCGTTCCCATGATCCTGTCCTCCTTCAGCCACTACTCCATCATCCACATGGTGGCCAACATGTATGTCCTGTGGACATTCTCCTCAGGAATCGTCTCTCTCTTAGGGAGGGAGCAATTTCTGGCAGTCTACCTGTCTGCTGGTGAGTTGAGCATAGGACTGGGGTCTCATAACAATCATTCAAATCTAAATTCAATATTAAATCATTACTGAATCTATTTAGGTTTATTTGCTATTCAGTTAAATGGACACTTTTTGGTGATGGAGAAAATTTGATATTTCATTTTGACTCACTGCGTGTTTTTTCAGGTGTGATTTCCACAATGGTTAGCTACATGTGTAAGACAGCCTCTGGACGTCTCTATCCATCATTAGGAGCAGTAAGATATTTGCTAAAATCTTCATACAGCTTAACGCAAAAGAAGAAAGAAATATAATAATTCTACTTTTTTGATCTGACTTTTTTAATTAATCTATAGTCAGGTGCTGTCATGGCAGTCCTGGCTGCAGTCTGTGCAAAGGTGCCAGAGGCCAAACTAGGCATAATCTTCCTCCCCATGGTGACTTTCTCAGCAGGAAATGTAAGTGAGGCACAGTATGTTCACATACCTAAGTCTGTGTGAGTGTGTGTGTGTGTGTGTGTGTGTGTGTGTGTGTGTGTGTGTGTGTGTGTGTGTGTGTGTGTGTGTGTGTGCGCGCGCGCACTCGTGGCTTTGAGTGTGCAATACCTGGGTTCTTTTGTTATGTAGATACAACTCACCTGATACATTTAATTGGGTGTTGACATTACCATGTTGTGTTTTTGCTGCAGGCAAGAGATGTAAATCTGTGCATGAACAAAACGGACCTGTGTATGAATGAGTGAATGTGTAAGTATGCATGTCTGAATGCATGGTAGAGATAGCTGTTGATGCACTTTAGTTCTTGTATGTAACTAAAGGTTCCTGTTAATGGTGCGTCTTTAGGCTCTGAAAGCGCTCGTTGCCATAGACACAGCAGGGCTCATACTGGGATGGCGGTTCTTTGACCACGCAGCTCACCTTGGTGGAGCCCTTTTTGGAGTGTGAGTTTACCAACATTCATTCATTTAACACTGACCAAAAAGTGTTTTTTGTCCTTTTTTTTGTTTGTTTGTTTGTTTGTTTTTGTTTTTTAAGTAACTTAAAAAACCTTTTGCAAAGATTAAAGAACAACAAACCAATAATTAAGAAATGATGGGTCATAGCCATAAATACAATATGATGGTGTTTTATACTTAAGTTTCCTCAAGTCTATTTTCATCCTCTACCTTTATTTATCCTTTATCCTTTACCCTGTATGTCAGGGTTACATGGTAAAAAATGTTGTGAAAGAGTAATCTGACAAAATAGTTTTAATTCAAAACTTATCCATCACATGACCTATGTATAGAACTTTGGTCAGGTGATAACCACTGATGAAGCTGAAAGCTCCTGAAATTCTAAAAGCCTGTTCATAAGAACATCAATTACTATAAAGATACCCCTATGGTGTAATGATAGATTGGATGTTTTTACACTTATTGTTGTAGTTGGAACTCTACTTACAGCAGTCTAAATCCTTGGATAGGTCTGATGTGGATGTTATTGTGCTTTAAATGTAGTTTGGCAGAATGACTTGGTGTCATTACATTTTAATGGTCACCATATATCTTATCCTACAGATGGTATGTGGCATACGGTCACAAACTCATTTGGAGGAAGAGGGAGCCTCTTGTGAAGATGTGGCATGACATGCGCTCTCGAGGTGCAGGTGGATCCAGGCCTGGAGGTGGGCCCGGGGTCGATGGAAGCAGTGGGGGACCCAGCCCACGATGAAACGCCTCCTTTCCACATTTACCTCAGAATATGCAAGGACACTTTTATCCAGTGAGATGGAGTGGGACGTTATTGTTTATCAATAAATATAGTTTTTCAGTCAAGTTTAGTAACGAGTGTAAGCTGATTTGATGGTACGCACAGATCTGAAACTTGAAAAACTGGTCAGACTTCACATTTGGTGTTGCAATCCAGATGTTTACTGTGTGGACTGGTAACATCTACTGTCCTACAAGAAACACCTTCAAGCTACAAAATATCATCACTCTTCTACCTCTTACTAATCTGAATAACCCTCATATCAGTTTTTTCCTGGTCATGTTACTGAAAGAAACTAGATCAGCCTGGACAAGGAGTGTTGATCCAATCCATGGATAAAATCAGTTGCTGAATTAAATGTAATATGCAGTCCTGTCTGCCGGTCTTATGTTGCTATTAAAACTGGAGTTTCAAAGATCAGAGTTAATTATGCATATTTGTTTTTATATAAAGAAATTGGGGGGGGGGGCTTACTTTTGAACCAATGGCAACCAATATTACACAGTGAATATGTTCGGGTGTTAGTGAATAAACATCTACTTGTTGCCTCAAATTAGCCAGAGGTCCTCAAAGTTTAACAGGTAGACAGGATTTAAAAAAGGGGAACCTTTGTCTGTAGTGCCCTGACAATATTTGACACAGGACAGATTTACCATGAAAGGGTGCATCTGTTACAAACCGGACTTAATTGATTTCCCAATTATTTTCTCAATCAGTTTATCACTTTGGTCATGGATGTGTTTACATATGTGCAGGGTAACCTCCATCTAAAGGTACCTATGCTTAAATTGAAAGCTGTTGAGTAGCATTTTGCTTCTAAGTCCTGAAACTACAGTGGACTTTTGCAAAAAAAAAATTTAGAGCAAGGACACCACCCACTCCTGATTTTGGCACTGCGATTTGACTCTTCAATCATTTCGTTCATCGCAGGATCTTCACCTGTCCCCAGACTTAACCATTATTAACGGATACAAAATCTGTTCAGAGAAATAGCGTTGGCTTTATTTAACTGAGTCACATGACACATTCATTCAAATTAGACAATTTTTGCACACATTACACATACATAGTACTGTACATACTGATTAGGTTTAAGTGTACACAATACTTGCAATAAGTCTATTTTCTTCACAGACTCACACTTTGGTGAGAAGGTTTTTTTTTTTTTTTGGCCAAAAATCACTTAAGGATACCTATATCTTCTAACATGTATTCTTCTTTTGTAAGGGATTGCACACAAGCTCAACAGAGCTATTGCAAAAAAAAATGATAAATGTAGTAAAAACAAGCACAGTTCCTATAAATCACAGTTAAAACAAGGCAAACTGGCAAAAGCAGATCTAACCCTAACAACTGCTGTGTATTAAGTAACTGCACTACAAACCACTAAGAGAGTTGTGCATGCTGAAGGAAATGCAGCTTTGGCAACAGTATAGATTACCTCAAATCAAACATGGTCATGTTGTCAAACTGAGCCATGTGTAGAAAATTCTTTAACAATCCTTGCTCTGGTTAAAGGACAAATGTCCATCATTGTCCTGCAAATGCCAAAGCGAAACCCATGAAACACACAAAAAAAAAAACACAAAATACTTTGAAAATCACTAAGTAGATATGCAAAATATTCTTATCCAAACCCTATTCAAGGCTCAAACCATGAATATATCACAAGGTAGATTTGGTAAATTATGGTTTCCAGCCACAGATCACACAAACATAAGAATACCAGCACTACACCAGGTGGCTAACCCAATCCTGAGCTGACAGGTGATGAATCATTAACTTAACAGACCTACCAGACCACCTCTTGAGTTTGTCTTATTTCGACCCAAAGCAGTCAGCAATGTGGCACTTCCTCAGCCTCTACTCTTGTGATTAGCATAGCTAGGGAAGCCAAACTGGGAGACCATCAGGTTGGAGAAACAGAGTGGCATGGAGCCATAGATCTGTGTCAGCCTGTTCAGACAGTAGGATCTCTGAAGAAGGTGTTCAGGACGATGCCACATACCCTGGTACCCACTGCTGGCATCCTTTTCCAGGTTGCGAAGGTCCACAGGTTTGACAAAGACCCCAGAGGGTTTGTTAATGCTGCCAATAGACTTAAAGTGTTTCCTCAAATACTGTGCCACAGCAAAGTTCATGGCTATATCATCACAATTCTGTGTTTCGTCTACCAGTGCGTGCACAGCTTGAGGTTGGTCCTGGAAGAGCTGCAGGTAGCGGTGGTGGAAAAAGGCAGCGCCAATTAACACCATGGAGTATCTGCAGTGAGTGGATTGAGATAAAAGTATGTTACATCAACAAAAGACCAGATGAGACAAGAGTCTGGTACGTTGCAGTGTGTTAGAAGCTTTACAAGATAGTGGAAAATTAAGAAGCACAACTTACTTGTCACCTCCCGCTGTTTCTGGATCCTGTAGCTCAAAGCTGCCATAACTGTACACTCCTCCCGGTGTTGAGACATGTTTTCGGGGTACAAAGCCAACAATCTGGTCTGGAAATTGCTGTGAAGCCAAAGATAAAACATGTGTATGATGCAGTTAAAAGTACCATGTAATTCAGGGGCATTTTGATTGACATAATTTAAAATCAAGTGAAACCAAAAATAATTTACATGCAGAGAGTTAATCGGTGTCATCTATATTGTCTCCAAAGTGTATTACCTTCCAGACTGAGAAAGCAAAACTGATGTCAGGAACGCTGACTAGAGTGTCATCATCCAGCATCAACACAGCTAAAGATCAGAGAAAAAAATCAAACACACTCCACTGAAAAAAAAGGTTGAAACAGACAAAATCATATAGGTCTATATAAATATATTTGAATAAGTCCATTTTTGCAAGCTGACAGATATACTGACCACCAGTGTCAATCTCAGGGAAAGGCTGTAGTCTGTTGCGCATTCGATTGCTAGTCTGCTCCTTGAAGACCACAGGGACCGGATGAGGCCCCAAGGAGTTCCATAACTTAAGGGGTGTCTGCTCCCCAATGTTGTTCCAGACAATGATAATCTGCTGAAGATGAGGCACTGCCTGGTAATGGTTAAGTAGTTTGAGCAGAATGTCTGTGCGATTGTACGTTTGGATGATGATAGTAAACTTATCCTCCCCCTCTGTGCTGTCAACACGGTGGCCCTGTGCAGGACTCTCCTTTTGTGACGTTGCCCGGCGTAGGACCCCCAGGATTTCAAGGCCTCCATGGTCTTCTGCAGGGGGCAGCAGAGCTGTCAAGGCTGCACCAACCAGGAGGATCAGCAAGATTGGCCAAACCAAGTAGCTTCGCCGGAGCCCCATGCAGAATCTGGGGACCCTGCATCAAAGGATATGCAATGCATCCCATTACAATGCATTTCAGGGTTGTTCTTTTAATCTCTCGGTTAAAGAATTCTGAGAACACCAATATCTTAATTGCATGTCCAAGTGAGACTTTCTGGGCTGGAGAAATAATTAAATGACAATAGCCTGGTGCACATAAACAGTGTTGCTAGAAAGATTAGAGGTGTTGCTGGTTTAGGATAACAACTAGAGAGGGCCCAATGATTCAGTAGGTTTATACTCCCAGAATAGTTTCCTTGAGGGGTCCAGAGCCCCTCCCTGCACGTACTGAATTTGCTCTGCAAGCAAATCCTATTAAATGTGAGCTTTCACAAAAACCACCTTATTGTTTTATGAAAACATTACTTTATGTTTAACATAAACCAAGCTTGTACCAACATTATTTCTTTAAATATATGCCACACCTCACTCATGATAGAGCAGCTTCTGTACTATTGACCACACAGTAGAAGTTATGCTGTATTTGTTTCCTTAACTCAGAACTCACCTCATTTTGTTGGCACTGCAAACAATCCGTTTACTCTACACGGTCGCCATGTTGGCTGACTCTGACCAAAGAGCCTGAAAGGAAGGAGATGTGACAAGCTAACATTAGTGTGAATGGAGGTCAAGAAAAAAAACAAGAAAAAAACCATGTATTGTTAGAAAAATTGGAAATTACCAAACACTTGCAAACGTGCTTCATTTGTGTCTGAATGCTCACAATTTCATCATTGTAGTCGCATATTAGACATTAGCATTTTTTCGTACCCTGCAGAAACCGACGCCATCTTTGTTGGGCTAATCCAACGGGTTTGTCATACGCTTGAATATCACGTCATTTGATTTTCCCGACGGAGGCACATCTCCGCCGTCCCCAGAGATGCTAACACCTACAGATTGGAAAGAAGAGAAATGTAAAAATCAAAACCTTTAACTTTAAAGCCCCTGCTACTGTCATCAAAGCCCAGGTGAGTGTCGTTAGTGGTGCCTTGAATGCACCAGTAACATTAAGGACTATGGAAAAAGTTTGGGGCTGTGGTAAAGTACAGCAGATCCGTAATGGACCAGGACACAGATTTTCTTCATTAACTTGACCACGAAGGAAGGCGATAAAAACTAAGAATACCTCTTATTTGTAATTCAGGTTTCTCATCACTGCGTAAAAAGAGAACAAAGAGGAGCATGTCCTTTGAACCAGTGCTGAGTTGCCCTACAGTCCCACTTTCCAATGGTTTGCAGATACCGATATTTGGATTAGGTGCGTTTTGCTTCCTAAATCCTGGCTTTCTAATTACAATTACACAGAATCCACACACACTGCATGATGTTTACTCCCATTTATCTTTATTAAAGATTTTTAAATGGGCTGTTTTTGGTGTGGAAATCCCAATGCCAATAGATGACGAAATGTTTATGTAAACATCTCATAATCCTCAAATTAGAGAAAAATATGCACTATACATATTATCTAATGTATAGCATAACTCAAAGTGTATTTAAGGGCTTATAATGGCTCTCAATAAGGATGTGATCCACATGAGCAAAACTGATCTTCAGCAGGCCTCAGATTAATAAAAAATGATGATGATGAAGATGATTATTGGTGGCCTGGTAACTCACAGACACTCACACAAAGTAAATTATATCTTTTTTCTTGACTGCATATTTTACTTGTGTTTAAATCTGCAGGATTGCAAGCACATTCCTCACTTTCTTGTCTGATCTGTTGAATTCTACTTACATGAGTTTATATCTTTTTATTTCTCCAAACAATGTTCTGAATAGACTCTAAAATTATGTCAATATTCACACAATGCTTTGGGAATCCTCTTTCTGAAAATGCAGATGCCAAAGAAAGAAAAAGTAGGGGAAAAAAGAATTTAACTGAATTGATATTCCTTTTGAACACCTATATTTTCTCTCTGTGCCAGGCACATCGCATCATGGCGGATACTCCCATGATGCCATTGTGTACGCCCTCACTGAGTGTGGTGTGCGCCACATTGACACAGCAAAGCGCTATGGCTGTGAGGAGAAACTGGGTAAAGCTATCAGAGAAAGTGGGCTAGCGCGAAGCGATCTATGGCTCACTAATAAACTGTGGCCGGGAGACTACACATACAAAGCTGCAAAGAGGGCCTGCCTTGACTCCTGCTCACGAATGGGGGTGGAATATTTTGGTACGCGCAGTGATTGATAAAGAACTGTGAAACAAACATAACAGAAACTATTGTTTTGTCAGTGCAGTGTCTTTATATTATCATCACAGCCTTCACTCACCATCATAGTCTGCAGTATTTTGTCTTTTGTAGGCTTTTATTAAAGTCTCTCACTGAATAACATGTGCCTGTTTGCAGATCTGTACCTCATGCACTGGCCAGAGTCATTGCAACCTCATTGTTCTAACAGGGAGATGAGAGCTGAGACCTGGAAAGCTTTGGAAGAACTTTATAAAGAAGGTACAGAACAGGGAAGAACGTGACAGAGAACAGCTGGAAAGTATTCAAAAAGCAACCACACCAAGTGTCATTGTGATATAGTCGTGAAAGAGAAGGGTGTGTCATAGATCAGAACTCTGTCTCTGCTGCTATAGGGGTGTGCCGTGCTATCGGAGTGAGTAACTTTCTGGTCCACCACCTGGAGCAGTTAAAGGAAGACTGTAGTGTGATACCACACGTTAACCAGGTTGGGTTTTTTACAGTCTTTGGTTATTTTTTTACAATGTCAGAAAAGGAGGATGGTTGTGTATTTTTATTTTTTGCTGAATTACCCTTGGGAGAGCAATGGAGGGTTTTTTCTTTACATTTTCTTATCCCAGATTTAAATTTGACGTCTTTCTTCCTATGTGAGATTTACTGTATTGTGAGATTATTCCCCTCTCACTGCCTCAATAATGATCATGCAGTGCCTGAATCTTTCAGAGTGCACTTTAGACACCTTAAAAAAAGATTCAGTAATAGCATGGGAAATGTCTTCATCAACACAAACATTATATAATGTACTGAGATGATCAAAACATGAATCTTTGGTGTGCTATTTATCACAGTGCTGGAGTATACAAGTAAGACGTGATTACCCACATACAGTCAGTCACTTGCCTCTGATGTATCTTAAAAATGATATGACTCACCAGGCGGAGTACCATCCTTTCCAGCAGCCCTATCACCTGAGAGAGTACTGCCGTCAGGAGGGGATCGTGTTTGAAGGGTACAGTCCACTAGCCAAGGGTCAAGTCCTCAGCAATCCCACTGTTCTCCAGATAGCAGAAAAGCACAGACGCACACCTGCTCAGATCTGCATCCGCTGGAGTATTCAGGTAGCCCCACTGGTGACATATTTCCTGCTCTAAGCTGAATTGGCCTGACACACGCAATGTGCTTCTCTGAATGCTTAAACCAAAATTGTATTGTTCTATTTCCTCAGAATGGAGTTGTCACAATTCCAAAATCCATCAAAAAGAAGAGGATACAAGAAAACTGTCAAGTGAGTTAAAAGTCTGTTGTGCTTGTCAGAAAATATTTCAAGTGTTCCAATTTAAGAAATAGAAAAAGAAAGATTAATAACATTCTGATAGAACAAGCAAGCAGTCATGATGTCACAGAAAGCATTGAAAAGGAAAAGATTAACATTCCCATAAAAAGCTTTAAAAAAAAAAACCAAATGCACCATGTAAAAATTACAAATGGAAAACTTAAGGTTTGAGAAGGGGTTTAAACCTGCTGACTGAACACATGGTCTCTCAAACTCTATTACTGTGCCTGTAGAAGCTGTGGTTTAAACTGCACCTGTAGGTCAGTGTAAACCCAGTTGTCTTGTTCTGTAGAAATAATGCCACTAGTACTCAACATATCTGGGGTTAAACTTAAAGCACTTGCACACCTGGTTCAATTCATGGGGTTCACTGTAAATTTGATATATCCATAAGTCAGATAGTTTTGTAAATTTCTTAAGTTAACATCTTTCTCCATGTATGATCTTATGAAGGCAACAATATTCTAAGTGTCACACTTGTATTTATTCATTGTTGACACCAGAAAGAGGGTTAATGACCATCTGCCAACCCAAGGTAGGTACAGTAGATTGTAAAGAGAATTATAATGATTGGGGCAAAATGTTTTATGATACGATTTGTATTAAAATACTCTTAGGTCTCTCTCAGAACACCAGGCAGCCTTTCATTTTCACATTTCACCCATTACCTCTTCCTCTGCACACCTAGGTGTTTGGGTTCCAGCTGGAAGGGGCAGACATGGCCGCATTAGGAAGATTGCATGATGGAAGACACGTTACCTGGGATCCAACAAATGTGGAGTAACAATATGTGGGAAAACACAAGGTGTGTTTGTCCTGGAACTAGTTTTGTCAGTAACAGCTGGCAGAAGAACTAGTCTTGAGATTGTAACAAGGTTTTAATTAGTTCTTTGTTCATTATCCTTTGGTGAAAGTTTTCCTGGAAGGAGACTCTACTATGATGGGAAGTTTCTTCATTTCAATTCCCTCTTGGGGATAAGATAAACATGCTGAAGTTCTGAAGTGCCTTACTTTAGAGAAATTTCTATTTTTTACATTAAGCAACAGATTGTGTTACAATCATAGGTAAAACAGGAAAGTCTTTATGATGACTTTTGTAAAGATAATTATTTCTAAATAAATATCTGCCTTTGCAGAAAAACAGCTGCCCTCTGAGGTTGTGGGTCAACGGATGTTTCTGAGGCCAGGAATGAAGTGACATGGTTAAAGAGGTGCTGATTCAACCGTGGAGAAGGTGGTGTTAGGTGACTAACAAGTAATGTTTGTGTACTTAAGACAGAAAAGACAGGAAAATAGTGTCTCTCTGACCTCTTCAGCTACACTTGCAAGCATACTCCACATGATGTCAAAATGTACTGACCACACCCTGAATACACTCTACATCATTGGTGATAACTTCATCACTGGGGGTCAGAAATAGATGTTCAGCTACTGCAAGGTCAACCCTTAAACTTGAATGATGCAACTCTTATGAACTTTTATTAAAAATAAAAACAATGACACAAACATTCAGAGTTAGCAATATCATTTAATCTTTCCCCCTCAGCTTAGAATCACTGTTGTACATAAGTTACATTTTGTTTTCTCAATTTCACAGGTTCATTTTTTTTCTCTTCAAACTTCCAGTTTGACCTCCCTCTCGTATCAAACAAAAAAAAAAAGCAGATTGTATTATACAAAAATGCAAACCAATTTTCACACAGTGAATTCTCTTACAAAGTCATAAAATGGCGTAATAATGGCTACATCCACATTGGAGGAAGATAATTCTAGACATTCCTTAATGGAGTATAATATACATATAAAAACTTCTTTTTTCTTGCTGAAATCAAACCTGTACCTTAATTTAAGAGATATTTTACAAGGGAGTAATCATATAAAAAAGCCATTTGCGAATTTCCCCAGAAAGTCAGGGAATAAAATGTGAGCCTCAAACAGCAGTAACAGAGTTCAGTGGTCAAGGGTGGGAGTGGAGGGGTTAACTGGTTATGTAAACGAGGGCTAGAGGCAGCAGTTCCACTCAGAAACAAAAACACACAGGAGATTGAAATTAACATTTTTGCTACTTAATATATAGTAAACCACCCCATAAGTCATTGTGTGTCAGTTCTGCTAAGCTTAAGGCATTTTAGGCTCATTCAGACCTGCATAGTCCCATCAGGTAGAATCAGCATTGTGATAGTTTTGGTTGACTTGCACTGAGGAGAGAATGAGGATCATCATCTTGAATTAACACCATTAAATGTTGCTAATTCATGGCTGAACCGCATTTCCTCTTTTTAGAAGTCATTACACTTATTAAGGTTTATTACAGCAGAATTAAGCCAAGTTGCCAATTTTGTGTGAATAGTTGTCAAAAGAGGACTAAAACTAGTGTGTGACTGTCACTTGAATACTCTTATATCTCACTCACTGTTGACTACACATCAGGTCAGATGATGCATTCAAGACTGTAAGACTTGCAGGTCAGTAAATTCACTCAACTATTGCAGAAACAAACAAAATATGAAAGAAAAAAAACCTACAACCCCAACCAGGTCGACAACATTTCCTTAAGAAAAAACAATAAAATTACACCTTTTGCTTCGAACTTTGAGTGATTTGGGTTATTGCATTGTTGCTGTTTTGTATGACATTTTCAAAAGGGGAGGTGGGTCTGCTAGAGTCCATCAATATGACTCTAAATCATGCCAATTCAGTGTTAGTAATTTCTGAGGTCACCTCATGCTCCTAAAGCAGACAAGGTAAAGGAGCATTGCAAGAGGATTTAAGGCCAACCTTTCATTTGAGACTTCCTGAACATCCTTGGGGGTGTGTACGGGGTAGGAAAAAACCCCAACACTTTTCTAATACCTCAACACTATCACCCAGTACAGCACACTTTGAGGGGAAAAAAAAAACTTAGTCAGGGTACATTTTCTACAATACAATCTAGCACACACAAATCTTTTCCATACATTTTTCCAAAGTTACAGAATTTTGTCTTCTTTGGAAGCATAGTCTATAAAGAACATCTTTGTTTGAACACAAACGATTAAGTGAACACACATCAATGCGCACAGAAGTCCTTCGTCTGGGAAAGGATAAAGTCTGTGTTGGCAACCAGTGGACAGAAAACAAATCAAACAACAACCAAAAAAAAAAACGTTTTGCTGATTCTAAGTAGAGATCATTTAATATAAATGCTGAGCGAGTAGAATAAGAGGTGGCACGTTAATAGTGCTTTAGTATATTAATGAATGTATACATACTCATATGTATAAGTGAGCTGTGTACCTAAACAATAAATGTAGCAAGAAAAACCAGAGGCTTTGAAGTGTGGTTGGAAAAACAGAAAAAAAAAGAGAAAACCCCAAACATCCGCTATCAAGGCGCTAACAAATTGGAAGAGATGCCCATCAAGCAACCCAGATGACAATGACGGACACAAAAACATTTGTGTCTGTACTTAATTGACTCATCAGTTATCAGGGATTTGTCAAACTCTGTCAGTTTCTCAGTACCCCTCGTCTGACCATAACGGAGGCTCAACGTTAAACTTAAACGACTTGACCCCGAGCGTCTCCTCTATCCTTCAACCGTTCAAGCACAAGGGCTCACTCGCTCTCTGCAGAGCTGTAAAACTGTTGTCGATCATGCTAATTGTTTACAAAAGGCAAAGAGCTCCATGTTGAGCATCAGCAGTGAACAATTCACATGATAGAGAAAGCAATAGCGGTAATGGTGGTGATGATGACAGCAGGTTATGAGGAGAAAAATGTGATAATTGAACAGAGGATTGTGCCATCACTAACAAAGGTGCTTAAATATACTTAATACAATATAACTGACCAAATCTAAAGGAGATTTTGTTTACACTTCAATATCAAACAACTATTATCCTCAGCTCTAAACATGATTCCAAATGTACTGTGTAGCTAAAAACACTATACCACAGTCACTTACTTTTCTGAGAGTACAAATTATAAGTTTTGGTTTGCTCTACATTCAAACATTTCATAACAGAGAGAAATACATGCATCCAGTTAAGCTCTAGGTGACTTCACTAGGTAAACTTCACTCCCCCAAAATTGTAACAACGTAAAGCATGAAAAAAAATAGAACAAAATTCAACAAAAAGACACAAGGGAAGGCAACTTCATAGAAGTTAGGAGAACAAATGACAAGATAATCCCAATGGGGAGGCCTTTTGTGTGGCCAGATGAGAAGCTCTGAGGAGGGAAATCCTTATTTAATTACCCTGACATCAAAAAGTCAAGTTGACACTCATTCACCTGACTCCTGAAGCAGAAAGATGTACTCTAAAAAGCCAGATCACGTGCATTCATCCCAAAAATGAAAAACAAAAAAGCTGCTGTTTTTGAGCATGCTGTGAAAAATTCCACAACATAATCAGCAAAGGTTGAATGCAGCCCTTTGGAGCACAGGCAAAAGGTATTATAACCAAACCACATCAGGTCACATCATAACCAAGAGAAGCACTAGTAGATTCCCTTATAGAAAATGTGTGGAAAGCCCCTTATCAAAAAGACTTGTTGCAATCTTTAAAACAGAATGCTTCAATTAAATCTAGAATATACTGCTTTCAAGTATGAAACAGACATATGATGCGTTCATAAAATGCACTAATAAAAATCATACTTCATGTGGCAGGTGAGGAAGTTCATGTGGTGCAGAAGTGATATCTCAAACACCTTGCATCTCCATTTTGGCTGAATACTGGTGGAACAGTGTGCTGCTTTTCCCTCCTCAGACCATCTAGATCTGGGCAACCACTTTTTTACAATTTTGGGGGTGAATACCAAGCGACACACCTCTGCCTTTTCCTACAATACCTTCGCAAATCATCAGATTGTAACAAGAGAGGCTCTTCAGAGCGCATGTGATGTGATGGTGCTTGTTAATCTGCTCCTCTGTATCTAACCGTTCATTTACATGTATACTAGGATAGTTGAACCAAAAATTTTATATGGGAGGAATAAATTCAATACTTGAATATATTTTTATGTTTATTAAGGATGGAGTAGGTCTACCATTTCTAAATGAAGCTACAATTACACTGTCAACATCACCACCATTTTCTCTTCCTGGTATATCCATTGCGAGCCTTGTTAATCTATTATCCCAATACAAAAAAAACAAAAAAAACAAAACAAAAAGAAACACACACAAGAAATGTTATCATATGCCCTGGTTTCCAGGCAAGGAAAGTCATTAAAAAAAGCTCATTCACAGAACAAAAAGAAAGAAAATTCATATCACGGCAGATACTGCTCATCTTCTAAATAGAATGGGTGTATGTGTGCCTGTGCATGCTTTTCAATCGAGCATCTTGGGTGGGTGTGTGTGTGTGTATGTGTGTGTGTGTGTGTGTGTGTTTGTACTGCCTAAGAGCAGGAATGGACGACGCCATTCTTCTGCATCTCTGAACCAGTGGCACCTGGATCAGAACACAGGCTCAACGCAGACGTCTTATTGGTCAGTGACAGCATGGACCCGCCCACTGCACTTTCTTGCAGACTGCTGGAACCGTTTGACACCTCGCTGAAAGGGGGACAAAGGACCCAAGTGAGAAGTGGTAAGAGGACAGGCTAATTATTGGAATACATGCGCACTTATGTGCACACTCACCCAAGAGCCAGGGAGATTTCTTCCAGCTGAGTCTTGTGCTCTGGTTGTCCGTTCTCTGCAGGTTTCATCTTGTACTGCTGAACATCATGCGCTACTTGGTTTTCCTGGTTTGGAAATGGACAAATGCAGTTTTCATGTATATTGTACAGAGATATTGTTATAATACATGACTGAATATCTTTTTTTTTGTTTAAATCACACTCTTTCAGCATGCATGTTTTGACTACTGCATTCCTGCCCCCTTACCATAGCCATCTCTCGGGTCCTCTTGCCAATCTCTCTTTCCACCTGGTGGAGCTCCAGGCTCAGCTGTTCACTGGAGACAGCTGTTGCACTTGCTCCCCCTGCTGGCCACTTGGGCTGTTGTTGTTGCTGCTGGGCTGCTGCTGCTGCCTGGCCCTGGCTGGGCTGCACAGGCTGACCTGCCAGTGCACTGGCCTCCCTCTGCAGCAGTAAAGAATTACTGGCAGCCTGTAATAGTGAAACAGGAAGTGAAGGAGGTGAGTGTGCAATTTAAAAATTTCTGGCAATAACCTGAAGAAATACTGGATGGAATAGAAAACATGTGTTTTTTAGACTGTATGATTCAGTGTTGACTATATTTTGATAGTGACAAGGCTGCATGACTGCCAACTGCTTTTATTCTTCACTGAAATGATGGGAAATGATAGCAGCACTGTAACTTAAAATAAAAATTAAAGTCATCTCCTCTGGAATTTCAATATATTTTTAGTTGTATTTAAGTATTTCAAGAGTTTTCAAAATTTTGGAAATGCAGAATTTATCCAATCATTTTCTGTACTTTCCAGACCTCCGTAGGTCCTGTAGTTCAAGTGCATACACACCTCCATGCTGTGCATCTGGGTCTGTTGGGTGATCTGCTGGTTGACCTGCTGCAGCTCAATTTTTAACTGTTCTCTGTCTGGGGCTGCCATAGGTAGGCTGTAGGGGAGACATACAGTGTTTTACAAACTTCACTTTCAAACATGTATTTCTGTTATTTTCCTAAAAGCCGGATCAGTATTATCATCACATGAACATTAAAAAGGTGACAGGCCTCACCGCTCATTAAAGTGTCCCTGAGAGGAAGCGGCAGACTGGTGGGAGGGGTATGAAGCTCCACCCCATCCTCCATGGCTTCCATATGTGTATTCTGCTGCTGGCGAGGGGGTAAAATAGTTGTCAGACATGTTTTCACTACAATCTGAACTGATTAAACACCACAAATATATGAAATTACCACTGTTTAACAGTAAGGTATGTGTGCACAGCATTAGTAGAGAATTTGTTGATATCAAAAGGTTATAAGTTTTACTAAGTATACCAAAAAATCACATGGTACAAATGTATACTTATGCAGACTCAATTGAACTCAAGATACTTTTTGTTTTAATTATTTTGATGTTTTTATCGGTTTTCTTTTAGTCTCAAGCATTTCTGAAATAGTTCTGATAAAATTTAACAAAATTTTAGAGAACTCATATAGCATCAAATCAATTATCTCCAATCCCTTATAAGCAGTATCCTACTCCACCTGAATATATAGTTAGGACTGCAGCAAAACAAATACCTCAGAGTCAGCTGAATTCCAGAAATGATATGGGGATTAGAGTACTGCACGGACCACATTTTTTGTCTGACCCAGACCCAAGCCAGAGAGAGCAGTAACTGAACAACGACCCGAGCCTGATGCTGTTAATGTAAGATGAAGCACTGACTTTGCGTTGTGTAGTTTTGTTTTTTGTTTTTTTTTTTATCATGGGCTCCTTAAATGACCATCAAAAGGTATTGTTTATATAGGCTATAGGTAGATCTTTGTTTTAACACACACACATTAGGCAATGTCATCAGCAGGTAGTACTTAAAAGTCAAATATTCACTACCTATTAACTGGCTGATGTGACTGAACCCGACCCAAACCTTTAGGTCCCATCAGGCTAGGGATGGCAATCAAGAACCAGTTGCAAGTTGTCCAAAGCTTATCGATACCTTTTATAGATGCTGGCATGTTTTTCAGAGGTAGGCAGCTCTATATGCTCACTACGCAATCTGCGTTGGGCTCTGCAAATTATGCACAGACCCTGACCTCAATGTCGTGTCAAAGTCGGTTTCAATGTTTGTTTACAACTTTGATGAGAGTGTGAAGCGGAACTATCCTGACCACAAAAAGTGAACCAAAAAGAAAAAAAAAAATTGAATTTGCAGGAACAGCAATCAGGTAAACTTGCATTCTCCTCTCTCCAAGTTTGATGCTATACACTATTTATTATGTTTAATAAATGCCAATGGGCAATGGCATCTATAAACTGCAGCTCGGAAAATAGAACCCTGTCACACGTGAACAAATGCCCATATACACTTGCACTGATGAAACACAAACCTCAAGATGGTTGTGCACATGGTTTCTTACCGGACATGGCCATATGTTTAGAACTTGGGTTCTGGGGAGTTGAGGCCATGGCCTGTACAGGGCCAGTGGTCTGATAGCCTGTCTTTGAGGTGCGGGAGATGGCACCAAAACGTGATACAGTGGGCTGGGGACCAAATGGGATAATGGGGTCATCGTCCTTGACTTCTGCACTCCTCCGAGGAGCCTCCAGCGATGGTTCCCTCAGCCCCTTAGCCTCCACATTCTGACAGACAGAGGGACAGGGAAGGGAGAGAAGAGATTATGCTATGAGGTTTTGCTAGTGAAACTTGGTAAAAAATAAAACGATTTTAGACACAATCACAACAAATCCAGGAATCCACACAGGAAATAGTTATTAATTTATCAATCTGAACTCACCATCATCTCCATGGTACCAGGAACCATAACATCTTTGGGTTTGACATCCTTTGTGCCAATGTAGGAGCCAATGGTTTCACAAGACCAGGGAGAGTACTGCCCTGCATAGTCAGGCTCTCTGCATTTCACAATGGTTTTGGAGTTCTCCTCACCATACTACAGACACAAAATATTCAGAGAGAAAGTGCTGTCACTAATACTTACTTGCATTCAGTCATACAGTCAACCCAAACTTTTTTTATACCACCATGTCACATACACATCTTGAATCATGTGTCAGATCTTACAGTTGAATGCCTGTGTATGATTTATGCCAGTCTCAAAGACATGAAATTCACTCTGAGCTAACCTCAGGAGGGTAGTCGCTGGGGAAGGGGTGAGAAAGAGTGGGGGAGGCAGCGAATGGTGGAGGGGAGATGACCTTCCTTTCCTCCAGCTGGGATAAGAGCTCCTGCCGACGTCGGTGCAGATAGTCCAGGCTGGGCTGTGGACCACTATATGATGGCCCCTGAGACACACAGAAATATTGCTGATGAACTACTGGCAGTTATCTTAGTGTTTTGTAACTAGCATGTCAACACAAGGATATAAATTAAAATTGTTTAAATGAAAATCAATCTAAACCCTCACTCACCCTGACATAAGCCCTCATAGGTGGAGCCTGGGCACCTGGTGGATAGTAGCCATCTGGTGGATATCTATCCCGGGCACTGGGCTCCTGGTGGTACAGTGAATTGGCCTGTGCTGCTGATGGCGGGGGAACATCCAGAGGTGCAGGACTCATTCTGACCAGGTTATCCCTCTGAGATGGGTAAGGCTGTGGGGGAGGTGGTGGACCAGTGTAGGTCCCATGACGACCTCGGTCATAGTGTGGAGGGTGAGGGTAGGAAAATGTTGGGCCAGAGTGAGGGGCCTGATAAGGGCGCTCTGGAGGGCCATAGCCAGGGTAGGGGTCCTGGTAAGGGGGTCCTGACTCACTAGGGGGAGGAGGGTTACGAATGTAATCCCGAGGAACATACTGTGGTGGCTGCTGGTAGGGGTACCCTGAGAAATAAATTGCAGACTATAATTAACATCACATTTGTTACTGATTTAAAAGCATTAAGGTAAAAAGAAGATCTTACAATCATTCAGTTTACTTGACTTTTACCTGTGGCATACTGGGGGGGCTCATACTGAGAAGCAGAGGGTGGTGGGCGAGTGTCATAGCACATCTCAGGGAGCTGCTGTTGGGGGTACACTGGAGAACTTCTAGGTACCACAGGCATGTGCTTCACCCCAGAGAGGTGGTCAGCTGACATCCTTGGGTGGGCCATGGCATGAGGCGGTACAGGCATACCGGGTTTGGGCACAGAGTCCAGGCTATAGGGATAAAGAGTTTGGGTTCATTACTAAAAAGTTTCAAGGTCAAAACTAAATTTCAGAAAGTATCTAATCCTGTCCTGATAAATATACTATATACAAATAAACTAGTGAGGAGAAACACGGTGCAATCGGCTGGTGTAAATCAGAAAAGTCTGCAGACTTGATGACACACTGTGAACTGTTCTTCAGCTGCCATTACATTAACACACAGAGCATAGAGAATACTTCACTCACACATCAGGTGGTGATCCTGGAGCATTGGGACTCCCTCCATCCATCTTGACGGGTTTACGCAGCAGTTCATATGGGACTGTGTCAGTGCCACGAGCAATGAGCTGGGGCAAGGAGGGTGCAACACTGCCATTGGGGAGGGGTGAAGGCTTCCGGGTGACTGCTACATCAAGAGGAAGGCCCTCATCTGGCATGAGCCCTCCTGGGCCAGGGAGGCGAGCTGCCAGACGCTTGTTCATTTTACGATACCTGAAAAGCACAACACACAGTACCAATGTTTATAAGAAAAGCTGTGGTGCTTATGAATAAAGAAGAGGAGGCCAATGATTTCAAATCAACTGCAATATCTAATTAAAAAATTTAAACAATGCTTCATATGTTGGCATTTGTCACACTCACTTCTCCAGTTCTTCCTGAGAGTGAGCAAAGGTGCAGCTGGCTCCACGAGGACAGCCTCCTTTCAGCTTCATGTCACGACACATGTATGTCTTGTACTTGCTGTGCTGAGGAGGCTAAAGAGAGACATTTAGTGTTAATAAAATAGAGAACTCTCAACTTTTTGTGTCATTATGGTAAAATCCCCTTTATGGAACTTGCCTGGCATGACAAAACGCAAGCCGACCTGTATTAACACTCTTTTGATGATAATCATTACAAATAAGGCTGACACTGACAAAATGAAATGTCAGAATATTATTTACCAAACACCTCAGAATTGATAGATGTGTTACAGAGAAAAGAGGAAAAAAAAACATTAGGTTTTGGGTTCACCAACCAGACCCACCAAGCTGTCAAACATATTTCTACAAGTCTCTGGATCTACTGGACGGATGAGCACTGTTCCTATTCCCAGCTCTTTTCAGGTTCAAATAGAAAAACTGACTTGTTGAGGATCAGCTCCTTTCTTGCTGTGGTTCTGGATGAAGTCTACCAAGCCATGCACCACTGTCTTCACTGCTACCAACCCCTTCTCAAGCTGCTCCCATGTAGGAGGGGGGGCATCTGGGAAGACAAATAGAGATATTAGGAAAAATATCCATTTTATTTGAACATTCAGGGCTGCAAACTCAAAAGGTGAGCTACACAACCACAAGAGGTCAGAATAGTATTAATATTTCAAATTCTGCAACTTATGTAAACCTAATCAAGACTAGTATATGGCATTTGTGTTGTTTCTTACCAGGACTGGGATCAATGTTGGCTAGTAGTTCCAGATGGGGCCGCAGCCTGTTGAGGTTGGCTGGGTCACCGGTCCTCTGCAGCGCGATCGTCAGCTCCTGGACACTCTGAGCAAAAGACGCCGGGGTCTGCAGCTATGCCAGAGACAGCGAGATGGAGAGTTAATGTTTTGGTAGGTTGGTCGGCTTTATGTACATTATGTAAGAACATGCGTTGATATATACAGTAGCAGAATACATAAATCATTCTTTGTGAAGTATGTACTGTATGTGGAATCAAATATGGGATACAAACAAAAACAAACATTTACTTATCTTACACACCTTATCTATGATCGACTGCATATGTGACTTGTGAGACTGATCTCCATATAACAGAGAAGACCACTGGTCAGGTGCAATGCGCAGCCCTCCCTCCATGGCAATCTGAACAATCTGAGAGTCATGCTCACGCCGCAGAGCCTCGTAAGTACGAAACTCCTCTTTCAGCTGCATCAGGGATGAATCTTCATCCCGTTTGGTCACCTGGGTAGAAGAAGTTGTTGGTTGAATTTTTTATTTTTCTCTGTTAGCCTTCTACAACACGCAGCTTCATTTTCTATGTTTCATACTCATTAAAAGTGTTGAATTAACAATGATTTTAAAAAACGGGTATTTCTGCATGGTTAGGGTAGCTCTGACAATAAGGCAAAGGTGTTTACAAAACAAAACACATTTCTCACAAACATCAAAAAAAACTTTAAAATTTCTGCTGGTTCTCAGCTGGAAACATACCTTGAAGCAGGACGCCCTGTACAGGAGCTGCACCACATGACCTATGCTAGTTTTAGAGGCCTGTGGGAAGCGTGGCTCAAGCCTCTGGACTACAAAGAGAACTAACACCTTCCTGGAAAGAGCAGAACCATCCTCTAGAGCGAGAAGAACCAACTTTAGAGCTTCCTCCTGCATGGCTGGGGGAGAAAAAACACAAACATAAAAATCACGAGGAACAGTTAATTGTCAAAATGCCCCAGAGGCCAGCATTTACTGAGGACGTATGGACTGCTTCCTGGCTTGTTTCACTTTGCGGGCAATGGAAGACATTTTTACCTGGGCCGAGAAACTGACATCCTCGTGCACGGACAGCAGCCCACAGATTGGAGGAGAGCTGTTGTGGATTCTGGTGCTGCAAGATGAGTTCGGTGACAGTTCGCTCACCCAGAGAGCGGGCAGCTCTCATGGCTCTCACACGGCCCTCCTCCTCCACCAGTTGGCAGTGGACCAGAGTTACCAGTTTCCTCTGCATGGGTCGACTCAGGATGCTCTGGGCAGTGCTGCTCAGACCCACACCTGGTTAGAGATTTGATACGTGAACCAAGGGAATAAACACATCATTGTATTATTACATACCAGTACACAACATTTATATCAGTGTAGGAAGACTAATCATTAGAAGCACTCTCAATGTAAAGCAATACCACAAAATAAAACCTCCATAAAACTGAACTGATATCTCACAGGGTTTGGACCAATAAAAATCTTTTATTTGTAGTTATAGTTATGCTTTAAAACTTGCCTATTTCAGTTGTTTAAATGAGAGATACATTTTATGACAAGCTTTTAACAGTTAATCAATTGTTAGTAATAACCCACAATGTAATAATTAGCCATTTCCATCAAGGAATCAATCATATTCCATTGTTACTCATTAATATGGCCAATGATTAAGAAAATAGCTTGAAACTTGTACAAGTTCACAGTACATTTAACATAGTGTTAGTGGTCCAAACAAAATCAATTAAAGGTATCCCCCTTAAAGCTATATTAAAACAGGTATAGTAATTTTACACTCATTTGATATATTTCCATTAAGCTTGTCTAACACAGGGTTTTTTAAATATAATTTTTGTTAATCAAACATGCAATGATTGACTTCTTATGTGGCCCCACCATGTCACTATAATCACTTTAAAAACAAACATTAATCAGAACTAGACATGAGATAATAATGTTGTGCTTTTCTGTTTTTGATGATGCTCCATGTTTAAAGGAACGGGCAAAACACCAAATCAAACCAGCTGATTTAAGCTTTCACCAAAAGATTCTTTAAATCCTGTTCAGACATTGAAACATCTTTTTTTAATTCTTCACATTATAATAATATAGTATTATACAATACTAATACTGGTATGTATTCAGCTTCTGACTAATGACAAAGTCAAACACTGAGTCATCTGACATATCTTCTATGTGTACTTTATGAAGAGGTTTTGTGTTTACTTTACAAAAAAAGTCAATTTAACGAAATGTGATGTCCTATTCACAACTTAGTAAGTGAAAATTTTCAGACAGTGCCAAGTTCATGAGTTCTAACACATACTTATGTTTTCAAAAATATTGGTGCAAATGGAAATAACTGTTTACATTTTTCATAACTATTGTTTCCTGTTTCTACTCTTGTTTTTCCCCTCAAGACATTCACATGCAGAAAAAAAACTCATACACCGCTTTTGAAAAGGGAACAAGGTCATGTCATTAACAATTACCTAGCAACAGTGTTCTCACATCTTAAAAGTACTTGAACACCAAGATCTCTGTTTATTTGTGAACTTCCCATTTTGAAAAAAACCTCCAGAGTTAAATTTTGAAGGTAGCAAGGGTGTTAATTGATCATAATAAAGGAAGAACAAACTATAAAAGTAACAAGCATGTGTTTGTGTTACGTACCTCGGGTGTTGCTGAGGGGTTTGAGGTAGAGGGCAAGCTCCTCCACACACTGCCTGGCCTCCTCATAATGCTGCGAGTCCTCTGGACTGGTAATCAAGGCAACTGGCTGAGCCTTAGGAACCTGCAGCAGAAAAAAGTAGGGGAATAAATTAGAACAACCCATGTCAATAGCTGAAACCTTCTAGTACAGTTATGTCTCACGCTTTTAGTGTGTGTACTGGAACACACCTCATTTTCTTTTCATTGTCTTTCCATTTATACTATTCTTTCAATGAAACATGCCACACGACTTCCGGGTGTCGTCAGAAGCTCTTTTTTTAGAACCCCATTATTATCTTATTAGAGACTTATTTGGTGATGTTTCTGTGACAAGTTCTAGATTATGCTCCACTAATTGGTTTGTTTTGCCTGGGCTATAATTAAATTACACTCAGAGCAAAAACAATGTCTGACCAGGAAAAAAAATGACTAATGGCTTGCTGAACTGCACCTATCCTGGTTGACAATGCTAATAAACACATTTTAAAATAGAGCCAAGACACAGCAAAGAAAGAATTTCACATCAAGTTGTATCACACTTAAATCTCAATAGCCAATAGACACCTAATGTATCACAATAACTCCACCATCTTCACTTTAGTCCTTTTGATTGAATACAGACAGTGCTCAAAACATTGGTACAGAACTATTATAATAACTTCCATTTTTATTGGGGTCTAATTATTTGATTGGACATTGTGCACGACTAACCTGTGTGAGCACAAATATGCAAAGCAGGCTGCTAAGAGACCAAACTTCTGAATCAAGACTATATCAGAAACATAACAGAGTCATAGTAGATACACTAACGTTATAATTATTATGCAGTATATACCTGGAAACTTGGCCAACAAAGCCAAAACACCATTAACTGTGCCTCACCCTGTTGATCAAACACTGACTCAGAAATATCGCTTTACTGACTGCATCCACTAAACCAACAGAATTGAAGTTGCTCAATGACTGGAGTGTGACTCATAAAAGGAATCTCCAAGCTATGTGCAAATCATGTAATAGCCTGTGTAAAACGCTCTAATAGACTCCATAAACAGTTATTACAGTAAACATCACACTGTCAAGATAGAAACGATATCTTAAAAATTCCACTAGTCAAACATAAAACACTTCCCTAAGATGTATCCTTAATCATTAGCTAGCATCAACAATTGCTCTGAATAAGTGTTGTCAACTTAGATCACTGTCATAAACTTCCAAGCATGTGTACAAATACATAGAGACACATGTCTTACCTGGCCTCCCACCAGCTGCAACAGGGCTGTGTTGACAGGTAGCTGCTCAATGTCTGTGCTGATGGCTGTCTGGTCAAAGGGACAGGCCTTACGGTGTAACTTGTTCAGGCACATCTTGCAGACAGTGTGTCCACAGCCCAAACTGATGGGCCTGCGAACAGTCTCCTCAAATGTCTGTGTGCAGATTGGGCACAGCAGGAACTCTGTCCATTGTGGTGCTTGCACTGGCATGGTTATATGTTGATGGGATGAGTGCGTGTAAATATATGTAACTTTTACACAGAGAAAAAAAAATATAATAATAATAATAATATATATATATGGAAGATTCCACTGGAATCAAGATTTCTTTCTTCCGAACTCAATCGTTCTTAAATGTCCTCACACATTGTGGATTTTGGATCACATCGCGTGATGAATACTGTAAAAGAAAAAGACAAAGTGAATTAAATTTGTGCAATTAACATTTACCAATTTGCATGCAAGTCAAAGTGTAGCTTTATCTTCATCTTATATTCCAGCAGTATCTCAGTGCATTAACAAAACATGGCTGAGTTGTGTATGAGTGCATCTGTAGATGTGGAATGCGTTAAAGACAGTTGGGTGGCAAAGTAGGTCTCTCGTACAACTGCTGATACTGGAAAAAACCAAACATTTCTAATTGATAGTTGATTTAGCTTTGACTTATTGGCCTGTATGCGTTGTTGTGCCGTAACACAAAACAAATTAAAAAGAAATCAAATGTGACACAGCACTTAATTCTAAAACACAGATGAAACAAGCGACGGAGAAGAATCAAAACAACTGCTATATGGCCTACTTAGAAGACCTGGTTAACACTATGACTATGGACAAAGGGTCCAGAAGAGGCTAACAACCAAGTCTCTCTGTGCTAACTTGTTATGAAGCTAACGTTTGCTAATAGAGTTCGGTAACATTATTCTACCATGAAGCTAAAAGAAGAAATATCGCTAGTAATTGCGCAAATGAGTTTTCTAAAGTGGCAGTAATCATCATGACGTTTAATTATACACCTATTAACGATTTATATGATACGAGCTTAGCTGGCTAATCGTAGATAACGTTAGCCTACTTTTTTAGCAAGCTAAGCTAAGGGTGGCTAGTTTGCTATGCTGGCTAGCGAGCAAACGTCATTTGATTAAAAAATCCCAATACTAACCGATCTGAAGCCCATCATCGGTTGGTCATGACACCGTCGTTATTCTGAATGTGGCTGTGATTGTGAATCAATTACACTGCCAAGAACATTAGTTCCCATCTCGTAATTTGGTCAAGGAAACGATAGCTTGAGACGGACCACAGTGACACTGGAAAGTGGAGCCATTTGACTTGCAACAGCGAGATTATGTAACGCTAGCATCCCGAAATTACCAAGCAACCCAACTGCCTTAAAAATGAACTTGTTTTCGTGTGGACCTGTTGTTCGTGTTGAGTAAATGTTTAGAACTATATCAGGTGGTGTTTTGACCACATTGTGAGAAGCAGCTAAAACAATTACTCTACTCGTTGGACCAAGCACAGAAGGCTAACAGGCTAACGAAGGAACCGTACTCCTCCCTGTGGCAGCAGTTAGCTTGTTAGCTAGCTGCCTATCGTGTTAGCAACAACCGACCATAGCTATGCGTCATTAATGGAGCTAAAACAAAATATGCAACTTCTACTGTTAGTTTCCGTCAGGACAAATACATCATTATTGTCGATACTACTCACTCATTCCAAAAGACTTGGAAGATGTTCATCCATTTTCAGAAAATTGTTGCGATATTTTCTTGCCATGTCGACTGTGCAGCTTAGCTGCTGCCGAGGTTTGGGGAGGGTGTCAAATCGACAACAGACTCGCTAGCCGGTTACAGCTAGCTGAGCAAGACGTACGTGCGTGTGTCTGTGTGTGTGCGTGTGTGTGTGTGTACGCGCACGCTAATGGCGCCCTCTACTGACATTAAGCCGCATGCACAGCAACAGCACAAAACTGAGCAGCATCTGCCAGAGGCTGATCACATCTGGGGACTCTGACAACTGGCAGTCAGGACATTGTCCCAATTAGGCTGGCCGTGCGTGTGCGCATACATGTGTGTGTGTGTGTGTGTGTGTGTGTGTGTGCGCCAGCATCTATGAAAACAGAGAGGTAAATAGATAGAGAGAGGTAGAGAGAGAGAGGGAGAGAGAGGGTGAGCTGGGATGAATTGAGATAGAGGGAGGGATCAGCTGTATTGACAAATAAGAATTAGTCGACAGTTGTTGTTTTTGCGATGCATATTTTGGCCTATATTCTCTAAAACACATCACCGCCTGTTACCTTTATACTGGAAACATCGAAATATCTCAGGAATGGCAAGAAATTGGGAATATTTCATTCGGGCCGAAGCCCATTAAGACATTTGAGTTTTATTCATTCTCTTTTCCATTGGCTCATTACTGTGCGCACGGAGTCGGTGTGTGGGCTCTGGACTTACGCAACAGGGAGCTTCACTCTGCAGCGGGTTTGCGAGGCAAGGACGAAATTAAAGCAGGCATTTTTGTATTCCATTTTTGTCTAATCCCACTGATTTCTGAAGGGATTACCGGACCAATCATGATTGAGAGACCGCTGGCTCGCTTGACACTGCCTCTGAGGGAGCTGGGAGCTGTGTAGACAGTGGAGTGGAAGCGGAACATTTGGATCTGGAGAAATCTCTGGAGGTCTGCGAAATCTTACTTGGTTTCCTCCGGAGGGGAAAGTTGCTCTGTCTTCTCGCTTATGCTGCCAACCGACTTGAGGATGTGCGCCGCAGCGTCTGCACGACTGGCGCATGTTTTAGAGAGAATGGTAACTTAAATTTGTGCAGTAGCAGCAGAATTTAAGGTAACTTTCTCATGATGGTCAGCGCTGGGATTCTGTTTTAAAGCACACCATCTTCACTGAATAGCCTCTCCTGTCCAGGTACACTATTCATTGTGTTTGTGCGTCTATTTGCATAACATAATCCTAGTATGACAATGTGCTGTGAAGCTTTACTTTGTTGATAATGTTGATTATATTTGTTAAATGGTCTTAAGCAAGATGCCGTGCATAGCTACAGTATATGACTCAGAATGTTAAAATATCTCAATTTCTTAAGGTTCAATAGTTAATAATTTCATTTTTTTTCTGTGCATAATCATTGAATAGGTGACTGATTCATAGAGAAAACTTTGTTTCATTGCATATTGTTGATTTTTCTTGACAAAAAAAAAAAACATATGTAACATTGTTTATTCCAGCAGAGGCTCAGTTGCAGGCAGCGGTTGCTTATTCTCATTCTAAAGGATTATCCTGTGCAGTGCAAAGTAATCAGTGGATAAGGCAACGTGACTGACTCCACATTACATATCTCTTCACTGGCAGATCAGATAGAGAGTAGCCAGTAACAGAGACGAAGAACAGATGTAAGAGACATGGTTTTCTCTGCATGTATATAAAGAAAACTTGTGTTTTTTTATCCGTAGGATCTGTCTGGACTTTTCTGTGCATGACCAGCCAATGGAGGAAGAGAAGGTGGTTGATAACGTCCAGGCGAAATCCAGTTCCCCCGTACCTACTGGGCTTCCTATTAATTGGGGGCTCATCACTGGCCCTGTCCGTGAGCCTGTTTTCCCTGCGCCTTCGTTGAGCGCCCAACTTCCTCCTCCTCAGAGTTCAGCTGTGCACGCACTGCAGACAAAGGTGAAAACACTCACACAGAGAAGGTCGAGAGGGAGAGAAAGAGAGAAGGAAAGAGAAAGGTTGGACGCAGAGGTCCTGGTAAGCAGTCCCACAGGGCAGCTTTCATCTGAAGTCTTTTTGAGACAGAGACCAAGAGGAAAGGGTCCAGTATCTCTGCCTGCTCTCTCTTGGCGATCAAGCGCTGCAAAAAACTTGAGCAGTAGTGATGAAGAAGAGGAGGTAGAGGTTCAAGTCAGGTTGCAGATCCACAGCCCTCCAGCTGAAGCCCAAGGGGGACAAGTGTTCCAGGTGGGAGAGGAAACTGAAGAAGAGCGGTCAGAAAGAAATGAAGGCCAAGTCGGTTTTGTGACAGGCCAGTCTTGTGGACTCAGGGAGGGAACCAGTCTAGAGAGTCTTTTATCTGATAACTCGAGCAGTAGTAAGGATGACCCATCCCCTCTTCCTCCACTACCTGTGCTCTCCTGTTCTGCCACCACCTATGTTCCCACAACACCCTCTTCTTCCTCCACATCTACCACCCCAACCAGACACTGGGCACCACCCAAGGGTTTCTGGAGAGTGGCACGCCCAGAAACATTGCTTCTAAACGGTGTCGGCCCTCACAACATACCCTCCACATTACCTTTGAAGGACTATACTCAGACAGAAGCACCAGCAGAGCCTCAGAGAAAGCCTAAACCAGCTGAAATGGGCACCAGGAGTAATGAAGAAGGTGTGGTGGATGACAATGATGCATCCTCAGGATTCAAGCACTCTGACAGTGTGGAGCGCTACCTGGACAGGTGTGAGCAGAAAGACACTGATGCTGATGACCCTGCCAAAGGACTGTGCAGTTCAGACAGCTGGGAGAGCATGTCTTCACAAAGTGGGGTGCCCTCAGCTGATGAAAAGCTGAAGGTGAAGCAGAGGGCTTATGCAAAGTTAAGGGAAAGACAACAAAACTGCAAGGAAGAGAGAGAGCAGAGTGGAGGAGAAAGTGCCTGCGGCTATGGAGACACAACATACGAAATGGATAGTAAAGGTAGGTGTCTCAAGGGAAATAGTCTTTATTTAATATCAAATGTAATGTCCAAAAGACAAATTTGTCTTTAAAGGTTTGAGAGATCGGCTTGGAACCAAGTAACAGCCAAGTTCTTGATCTTGATCCATCTTGAGTTGGTTTTATCACCTCTGCTGAAGAAATTACATTTTCACCCTTGTCTGTTTGTTTGTCAGCAGGATTACACAAAAATTAATCAACCAATTTGCACCGAACTTGTTGGAAGGATGGGGCATAGGCCAGGGAAGAACCCATGAAAGTTTGGGGGCAGATCTGGATCATTTGCTATGAATTTGAAATTTAGAATTTTTTTCTCTGAAGTCTGGTGTATGTAGTTTTACATCAGTTGTTTGACAGAGGTCTGCACTGACTGAGTGTTCCTCCAATTTTGACCATGTTGATAAATGGATTGTATCTTATAGAAGGTATCTGACAAAGTTTTGTAAAACCTCTGATCATCAAATGAAAATCCTACTTGGCTGACTCTATTACATATATATTAAATACATCCTTAATGGTGTGTCCGCAGAAAAATAAACAAGGAACAAGTAGAAACACCTTGAATATACTGATATACTTTGACAAAAGTTTACATACAGGTTGAATTGAAACATGTTTGTTCTTTTTATATCAGCGAGTCTGTCATACTGTAGTTGTTTGATTTTTCTCAACAACTCATGCAGTCTAGGTGGATGTTGTAAGCTTGGCACTATTGTAACTGCAGTATTTTGAACAATTTAGTCAGAATAGTGCTTTGTTAGTTGTATACCTCCCACAACAACTTTGTATAGTTCTTAAAAATGTGAACATTTCAGCTGCTCTCCAGCTGTTGCAGCCATTCAGAGAGCTGTATGCCAGCCTTTATCTACCAGGTTGTATAGAAATGCAGTATGTAACCTGGCTGATTCCCAGTGTTGACCAGATGTCAGATGTGCAGATGTGCATGAGGGTGTTACTATTATTAGCAGTCAGAGCAGTGGGGGAAGTGTCCCTGCTTTTGTATCTCTGTGTGCTAATGGACGTCTTTGTGTGCATCTAGGGTGACAAATTATGTATTTTCTCATGCTTTGTGTCTGTAATATTGTATTTGTCTGCTCTGTGTGTGTGTGTGTGTGTGCGTGTGTGTGTGCGTGTGTGCATGTGTGTGTGTGTGTGTGTGTGTGTGCGTGTGTGTGTGTGTATCAATACCACACAGAGGATCAGTGCAAGACATAATGGTAAATCCATGATGATCAGGTGATTTTCGCCCCCTTTTCTCTGGGAAATCTGCTGTTATCTGTCTCTCAGTAGTTGCATAACCTATGTTTTTTTTTTAATGGCATTAAGAATGAGTCATGCATAACCTATGAGACGGTCACTGAAACTAATGGTATGAAGGTTTATCAAAATCCTTATGATCATACAAAGAGCCAGTTATTTTAATACCCACATATCCCTGTAGGTTACATTATGGCTGATGGCTCTTTTGGCAGTAGTCTTTGCATCAGGCAAACATTAAGACACTGAATAGGAACTGGACTAAACAATTAAATAAGAATCAAATACACTATGATCTCAAGTTAGAAAAATGTACAAAGAAAACAAGAACATCAAGAACAAGGCAAAAACAACACTGGAGCAACTCCATGTCCTGTGGACATAAAACCTTGGAGCACCTTTTATGTTAGAACACTGTTGAATCATAAAATTACACATCCGTGCTGTCACCATTGCACCATCTGACATTTTAATTCCAGTCCACTGCATCAGCACATCTGCTAAGATTTGTTCTTTTCCTCCCTGTTTTGTGCCAGTCGCAGGTGCCCATGGGGTTTTGGACAGCTCAGACTCAGTCATTCTTGCTCAGGAACTTGAACCCTATTTGAGGTGAGCAGTGCTGTGCTTCTTCATGTGCTTGGCAAGGGTGGTGACATTCAACTCCTATACACTATTTATATCCTCTCCTCATAAATTCCACTCTTACAGCTCCACTTGTGGGAATTTAGAATCTATTTTTTTTTTCCGGATCGCAGCAGCTGAAGTGCAAAACAAACCGCCTCATGCACGATCAAAACAAACACTGCGACAGCAGGGTTTATAAATTTTCAAGACTAAAACTACACATCATACTTGGAGGAGTCATACTTTAAGGAAGTGAAACAAAATAAAGAGACAGATAACTAAATGTTTTATGCAACCCAGCAACAAAAACTTTTGGCTAATTTTTTAAATTATTCAGATGATCCACTCTTTTCAGTTTATCTTCAGCAATGGTAGCAATACTTCAGAGGCAATTATTATTACAAAGTGCATTATGATCATCATTGTTATAAACTGCAGAATGAAACAGCTGCAAAGATACCAAAACAGCCTGATAATTATACCATGTTTGTCAGTGTTAGGATAAAACATTGACATGACAAACTGTAATCTATTGAAACACAGTATGTTCTCCTCTTGACACACAGGAGAGAATGAATCACACTCAGTCCATTACAAGCATAATCCACATGGCTGGTGTATCATGCTATCTTTATCACTGGGCCAGGGGATAAAGACAAGTACAGACGATGAAGCACAATGCAGAGCAGCTTAGCTGCTGGGCATAAGGATAGATGGATGGATGACGTTTCTCTCTGCTGCTCACCACCAGTGCCACGCCCCATTCTATCTATCTGTTATTACATAAGACAGCTTACGAAGATGCAGCTTAAATCACTATGTTAAATCAATCTCTGGGGAATATAATGTTGCTGGATATGCCACAACACACTATAAGCTTTGCACATTTGAAGACTTCCTCAAATATTTAGTGACATTCAGACAGATGGCAACGTAACCTAGTCTCATCACGCGTTCAGCTCTATCCATTCCGTTGCTGCTTTCATCAACTAAATGATTAATTCCTGTACTAAAACATCTTTCTCTCTCTCTCTTTCCCTTGATCTTCAGGTCACTTCTTGTAATCAGTGATGAGCTTCCACTGAGCCCAAGACATGAGCAAGCCAAACGTCTCCTGGAGCGAGCACGACTCAAGGCTCGCTCCAGTCACATTAAAGGCGATCGCCCTTGCAGACGCTCCCATTCTGATCAGAGATCCACTGTGTAAGTTGGCTGCAAATGCATGCGAGGGCAATGACTCCTTTGGTACAAGTCAGATGAAACTGCTTTGTCTATCCTACTCATGCGCTTGGCCTGTTTTGGCAAAGCTAAGGTTGCATAACTGAAATAGGTTAAAGCTTTGGAACCCGACTGTGCTTTGTAATTGTCATGAAGAATTTTGCTTTCGTTCTGTTTGTGTAATAGTGTATACGTCATGCAGTTCTGTTCCTGAAATCCCCTTTTATCAGCAGGAAGCATTCACTTAATTTACAGTGGGGAGTATTTGAAATGGCTCTTACATTTGTGACTAGACAACAAATCTGGTCTGCAGTGGCTAAGACATAGCTGTCACCACTATGTACGATGTGTCTTATTGCAGTTTCCCATACCATCTGTTTATCACCTACTGTTTTGAAAATGGGTGCTCAAAAGAGTTTTCAATCAACCCAGTCTGTTTCTGAGAGATGACTGATATTAAATTTTAATCTTATGTTCACTGCTTTTGTTTTGCCCCATTTTCATGAGCTACTAGTGTACGAGTCGAGTTAAACTCTCTTACAGACAATTTTTTTTTTTTGCTTTGAAAAGTTCCTCTCTGTTATTTCTTGCAGGAAGAAGCAGCAAACTGAATCTCCCAGACCACCGCCAGAGCAGAAAGCTGCTCAAACCACAGAAGATCAAACTGTATCTGGTCCTCTCCTGGTCCCTACTCAAAGAGACACGTCCCCTGGTGACCAAGGAGGTCGATCTAGGCGGTATGGTTGTTCACCCACACGGGTGCGCTTTGAGGATGAATCAGAGAAAGAAGCAGAGTCTCGGTACTTGGATAGAGTCAGACAGCGTGGCAGGCCTGGGGTCCCTAAGTCCAAGAGTAAAGAAAGTAATACAGATTCTAGCAGTAGTGGTTCAGAGAGGAGCAGAGGCCATAGAGGTGTCTCTATGCCTCCCTCACAGAAGCAAGAAGATGTGGGCGTCAGTGGTGAAACCACAACAGTGATTAAAGAGATAATAGTGCTAGTGAAGAAATGTGAGGCATGTGGCTCTGTTGTCAGGGAACCTCAGCCAGTCTCATCACCATCAGATGCACAGAACACTGAGCCACAGCAGGCTGGCAACCCCGAGGACCCACGGGGAAAACTGGTTCCTCGCTGGGTGCCTCCAAACAAGCCAGAGGTGAGTACTCGTCCTAAAGCTCCTCTAACTGTCACTTTTGCTGGAGCTTATGTGCTGGGGGAAGATAAAGAGAGTAGCACAGGTTGGAAGTCATCAGGGTTTGGGAAACTTAGGAGAAGGAGCAGGAAAGGAGAAAGTCGGCTAGAGTCTGGCCATGGCCCTTATGGTCCATCATGGGCTCAACGGCGTAACTCAAATCCCAGGAACAGGGTCAACTTGAGCAGGGCTGTTTCATTTGCCCCTGGCAGCCCCATCGCTCTTGAACCGTGCTTGCTGGAAGCATCTGGTGGACTCAGGGAATCACCACCCCCATCGCTTCCTATAAAGTCAGCCCTAAAATCGAGTTCAAGGAATCGTTCTGCTGCTGGTCAGTCCACAGTTCAGTTCCAGGTTACCTCAAATCAGGGAGGAGAGGGTGGGTCTCAGCATTCAGCCCTCCTGGACACTCCAGATGCAAGAAGGGAGTCCCCAGTGTCTTCAACGCAGGGCACACCTGCAACTAGCAGCCCAGTGCAATGTATCAGGCCCTCCACTCTGAGGTACTCCCCAGCCCGACTCTCCCCAGACCTGCCAGCTGCTGAACTCTGGGATGCCACACCAGATGGAACAGGTGAGTGGTCACTGTGGATGTACAAAGCTATGAAGAGATTACAGTTCCTGTGGCAGATAGTCTAGAGAGATGAGGACCTGTAATGTCTGTGCTTTGATGGGTGGAATCATGGATTGGTAATGTATATTATTATGAGAGGATTTAATATTCTGGAAAAGCAGAGGTGGAAAAAGTACTTGGATCCTTTGCTTAAGTAAATGTTGTAATTCCACATTGTAAAAATACTCTGTTCTGCATTCAGATTTTTACCTATAATTAAAGGTACTGAAATATCAGGAAAATGTATCAACAGTAAAAGTAGTGTTGTAGTAGTAAATAGTAGAAGTAAAAAATATTATATTTCCCCTCGAAATGTAGTGGAGTGCAAGTATAAAGTACCATTTTATCTTACTTTTCGTCATCTCAAAATTGTGCATTCATACAACATAATATTATACTTGATTATGATGTGGAAAAGTGGAGGAAGAACTTCAGAAATAAATCAGAATATCAGAGCTGAAATCTGTTCTGTGGAATTTGCATCATCATATTTAAAACCCTGTCGAATATAACACAACACAACAAAACACAACAGAATGATTCTTTGACAGCAACTCAGTCCATCCTATTCTACCAGCAGGTTTAAGTGGAGACCCTGGTTCTGGTCCTGAGTGTCGTCCAGCTCTCCGAGGCCTGGCGATGTCTCGGGCTGAGGACCTCAGAGCTGAGCTGCTGAGAGCCGAACATCTGAAAGCTGAGGCCATATGGGAGGAAAACTCTGATGGGTCCAGGTAAGCCAAGATAACAACGCTCTTGTCATAGCTTAGACAATAAATCCCTTGCCCCCACCAACGCTGTTCCCATAATGACTTGAGCGTGCTAGTGGTAGCAGTTAGGAGATTAAAACCCTGACCCACAGTCCCCAAGATATTACAGTTAAAAATATTCTGTGAATATCAAGACAATCCTGCCCTCTTCTGGAAATTAAAAGCATTAACCATGTGATAAAACCATTAGCACAAAAAAATCATTATTCTTTTTGTCATTGTTCATTTATGTATTTTCTACCATTGTCCGAATCTACCTTGCCATCTTCTAAAAAATACTTTCAACCTCTGTTTTACAGAAAGCTGGATGGACGGCCAAAGCTCTTCCTACGTCGCTTCTTTTCCTCCATTGGTCTGAATAGTGTTGGTAGACTTGTTAAAGGAGGCCGCTCCAGCAGCATGGAACAGCTCTCTATTCCCACTCCCCCCCGGGCCAGCTCTGCTTCCCCAAGCCCCACACGCAGGCCACAGCCTACCATCCGCATACAGAGGACACCCTCGCTGCAGACCCTGCACACAGTGAGCAAGAGTACATTTTTCATGCCGTGTTATTTCTTCTTCTTGGCCCTTGCACTACTCTGTGTTTGTCTTTGTACTCTCTTCACTTTTATTCTATCACATCAAGTAGATGGGATTTTTCTAAAAAAAAAAAAAAAAAAAAAGAAGAAGTTACGGAGAAACCGTCTTATTTACATGTCTTTAAACTTCCAGTTCTGCTTTGAAGTGCCTTTCACTACTTATTTGCCACAGTGAACCAACCAGGCCTTTGAAGTATTACTGCCTGACTCTGGCAGAACAAATAACGCATTTAGGCTTCCTTCCACTTTCTGTGGTAGGCATCCTCGTTGTCCTGTTGGCAGCAGCAAGAGAACACTAAACAGATGTAAACAACTTTCTGCTCTTGCCAATCACAGCCTCTATTAGCATACTGTACAGTATGTTTGTTGTGCCAAACTCTGTCCCTGTCCCAAAAAGTTAAAGTTCCAAAAACAGATCTGGAGCATTTTGCCAATATGAAATACAGTTTGTTACAGTTGCAGTTCCTTTTATTCACCACTAGGTGCTACCATTGGCCCAACTGCGCAAAGCCTCCTCAGTGCAGAGTTTAGAGAGAAGAACAGAGCGTTCAACAATACTGGGAGAGGTCCAGATACCATATGGCCTGGCACCCAGGTAGGTGTCAATGAAAGCTAAAGTAGAGAGTTAGTTAGAGAGGAAGAAAAAAAATGTGGTGTTAAACCACATTCTGCATTGTTCAGGTTAATTTGTTTACTAAAGTAATGACAACAGCTAAATATCTGCTTCTACAGCCCAGACAGCCCTCAGCTTGAGCTTCAAAGGGCCCTGAGTGTTGACGTACTTGCCTCCAGAATTGTGCGTCCGGTGGGCCGGGTCACCCAGGCTTTCCCAGATGGGACCCTCCTCCTGGAGCTCATCCGACCCCCAAATGGTCCTTTTGGATTTGTCATCTCAAGAGGCAAAGGTCGACCAGACACAGGTAGCTTAACAAAATCAGTATTTCCTTTAATCTGGAGTTTGGGTTTGCAGTTATTTGTTTATTTTGAGAGTAACTTTGATGTCTTAGCCAACAGTTGTGCTTTTTTCCAACAATTGTTATTGTTATAAATGTTATACAAAGTGACAATAGACCAGAATAGAAATTTTGATTCTACAATAATAATATTTATGATAATTGTTATATAAATTTGCCTGTTTAAAGCAAGCTACATGTAAAATTGGTAATCAAAGATAATCAGATACACCATCAGACAAGTCAAAACACTGGTTCAACAGAAATTCTATCACACATTAAAGTTCATGTAAAATGTGTTGAAATGCTTCTCATTGTGGTAAAGCCATTTTATATTAATTGTACTGATTGCAGTTTTGTATATGTGTTGTACATAATTGACTAAACACAAAAGCGTCCTTTATCTCCCGTCTCTGCTTCCACCTGTTTTCCTCCACCTGCTAAATTCTACCTCCTCACACTCCTTGTTTTCACTTGTCTTCTTGTTCTTCCCCTTTTATTTTCTTCCTCTTCCAGGTGTATATGTGGAGAAAGTGGGTGACGGTAGTGGTGAAGGCCCCTATGTAGCTCTCCTGGGCATCGGTGATGAAATTCTGCAGGTGAATGGAGAGCCGGTGGCTGGACTCAGTCTGGACCAGGTAACGCGGCTCATGACCCGGGAAAGCACCACTTCTCTTCGTATCATGCCTGCACGACGCAACCAGCGCTGACTGGAAGATAGACGTCGCACAGAGCCATTTCTCCTGGAGCCATGGTTTATAATTCAACACTGTAAACACTGCTGATGGACTGTAACCTATAGGTAGATGTAAGATAGTCAGTGCGGTATCACATAGCAGAATGGCTACATGGGATAACAGGGTCAGAGGTTCATTTCCTATTAGTGCAAACCCATTGTCAACAATAATAGGAGCCACAAGGGATTTGGATTACCATGGCAAATCAATAGAATAAGCAAACAACAAATCTGAAACCAAACAAATCCAGTAGTGGAGAAGACTAAGCTAGTTACAGATTGATTTCAGGGTATATATTGTGAACTAGAAATACTGATTCAAACCCAGCACAACATGTCTCTGTGCATAAGCTTGTTTTTTATGGTCAAGGGATAAACTTAAACAACTCCCACTTTTATTTTCTTGTGATTTATTTCTGTCTTTACAGCACACAGAATATGACACCCAAAAATTCTGAGCAGAACCACATTTTGTCACATGTTTAAAATGTTGTACAATACTGTTCCCATTAATTGTGTTGATTTGTTCATATGATTGACATGTGCAAGGATGTGCCACAAATGTTATGTCTGCCTACAAGGCCCTCAAACTAAAGCGCTATCTCATACATTGGTACACATTAGTGCCCTCCATTGTAACACAACTGTATCACAAATTATGTCTAAACAAAGTAGATCATGATTATCTATTTTTTCCATAGATCATATTTCTCTGGGGTACTGCATGGCCACTTCATTTTACTTGTGCTGTTTCACCTACTGCTTCATGACACTGATACTGGTTTGCTTCTAAATAAAATGTTTTATTTTGTCAAATATTTTATTCTTGAATGCATTAATTAATCATGCACGTAGTTTATAGCTATGTCACAAAAATGGTCACGCATATTATATACTTATAAAACATATCTGAAACGTTTACATTTGCAGTATGATTTTCTATCATGTGAATTTATTAAGTCACTTTCTTGATTTGACAGTAGGCCTACAACCCATGAAAATTAAACATTGAATGTGCAAATTTTAAATCATACATTTTCAGAGCTTCCCACTAACTCAACTCTTGGCACAGACGCCGTGTCACTGGAAGATGGTTAGAAAAAGGTAAGAGGGTCAGGCGATGCACAGGATGTAGGATGACGGTCGTGACTGCTGCGTAAAGGTCGTGACTGATTGCTGGCATCGATGCTTTTTGGAACATCAGCTTTAAAAACGTATAAAACATGTAACGTGTAAGATCTATCTATCTATCTATCTATCTATCTATCTATCTATCTATCTAACAATTCAGCATGTGGTCTAGACTTTGCCATGTCACGGGTTTATTTGACTGAATTTAGGTAGTTTAATTGTTTAAGTGTAGGCATTTCTTTTATTATATAAGTGTATAAATTTGTTTGAGAACAAGGAAAAAAGGCAGTGTGGGAAATCCGTTGTTAGGATGTACCTGCTACCATTTAGGCTGTCCTGGATGTGCTCTGATAGCGTGTCACCGTTGATGTTGCTGCTGTTTTATCTGATGGACCAGAAGCCGATGCGCTTTTATCTCCTCCAGCCATGACTCCCCATGGACCCCGGGGAACCACCGACCAAGGCCCCCGCCACAAACAATGACAAGCAAAAGCACATTTATTTATTTATTTGTCTTGCTATCTATGAAGAATTGTGTCACATCCAATTAAGGCACCGTTATCATAATTAGGCCCCGTCCTTTTAGTAATGTATTGTATCAGTGACACATCTAGCTTCAAGGCGCAGAAATTGATATGGATTAATGGATATAGTCTTTTTTTTTTTTTAGGGATAAAATAATAAATAAATAATTATGGAAAAAAAAAAAGGTAGAGGACCCTCTGCTATCATCAGTTATCTTATATTAAATAGGCTTAGTGAAAACCCCTTTGTAGAAAATAGAAATAGGTCAAAAGCTTAACTTAAGCTTTTGTTTCTTTCATCAAAAAAAAAAAAAAAAAAAAAAAAATTTAAATTAAAACACCTCAACTATAGCTCAGGCTACAGTATGCTACCTCGCGTTGTTACAGGCCGTTGCGCAGTGCCTGTTTGCTTTTTTTTTTTTTAATGCTTTGCCCTCCACAAGCCTGTATAGCCCACGACAGCCAAATAATAATGAATCATTTCATAAATAATGGGTTTAGGGGCTTATCGGGAATGAAGAGGCCGCTGCCGTGCGCTTATCTCCCTCGGCCACATTGCGGCCTGTGTTCCGCTCCCCACACTGAGGGAGCGCACTGGATGCGGCGAGAAATAACTCAGCTACACACACACACACACACACACACACACACACACACATACATACACACTGCTCCACAACTGGCAGGGAAAAAAAAAAAAAAAAAAAAAAAAAAAGAAAAACCTCAGACATGGATGACCCACTCACAAAATGGCTCCACTTACACAGTAACATCAACAACACGGCTGGAGCGGTAAGTGCAAAAAAATACATCTCTTTATTTAAAGCGTCACATTCGTTGTTCCAGCGGGCTGTAATTGGACTGCTATCGTCTACATTTTACTAGTGTTACGTGCGAAATATTTAGCCTATATTTTCTGCTATTGTCCGATCGGGTGGTTGAGACTGTACGGGATGTAATAACGGATGCGAGGCCTATTGGAGATTTCCCAGAAATAAAAGTGCGCTTTTTCAGTTTGGCTGTCTGTCGTTGGTTTATAATAATATTGTGGAGATTTTTTTTTTTTTTTTTTATCGAATGAATTACCGATTAAAACACTTGGTACGTGGTGCATTCAGTAGCCTATGACAAGCCTTTGATGTTCGGCTTTGACAACAACAGCGCTATGGCCTTCACCGCGATAAAAACAAAAATGAGGCTACACAACCTACTCAGTCATCTGTGAAAAGACCAGGTCCAAGTGTTTCTGAGGATCCGCGGGGTTATTTGTGGATTTACTAAGGGCAGGAAAAAAGGAGGGATTTTATTTCGACGAATGGATATTACAAAGCTGCCTCCGTGGTCCTGGCATGATCTCTCTTCAAGGCGACAATTTCACCTTTAAATAAACTCGCAGCCGAAATTAGCTTTTAAATCTTTGAATGTAAATTCATACAAAGCTCAAACGTGGGTTAACAGACCTTAAGATATTTGCTCAACGGCATAAACTGTGCTGAAGGCCAAGTGTAGCTAGATAAGAGATTCATAGGAAAAAAAAAAAAAAAAACATGCATGCAGAAACCACAAGATAAAACTCCTTGCAAAGGAAGAATTGACGTTTGGAAAATATCCCTGGCTCTAAATGTTCAGCTGAGGCAAATCCATAATTGTACAATTAGTTGTCATATCCTAGCTTGCTTTACTTTAAGAAAGGATCTCAAACCTTCAACAGCTCAGAAAAATAAAGAGTTCTCCATAATTAAACCTTTATGTTTTTAAATGTGGTTGTGATATATCATAAGTGTTACCTTCTGGGAAAAAAATGTGTTTATTGAAGCATTTTTGCCTTCTTTAAAATATGGAACTAAATGCATTAATTTGGAAAAATAATTAACCAAGACAGCAATCAATGGCCTATCAACTGTATTTTTTTATACTCTTTGTTTTGTAAATCTAAATCTGCAATTCATAATAGTAATTCTAATCATGACAATGATAATTTCAATAATGATGATAATAGTAACAATACTAAATTCCAATTGGTGTAGGCTAATAATACTGGAGTGTTAATTTCATAGAGTCTTGCATGAAAACAAAATGCGTGTTTATGTGGTATATTGAGACTGTAACAAATAATGTTTTGAGCTGTGAATTAATCGAAGGAAATCTTATTTAGGAGTAGTGGACTCGAACGAGTGGTGACGGTATAAAAATGATGGAAAAACGGCAGCCGGAGCTGTGTCCTGGAAGTCCCGATGCAGAGTCCGGTCCTGGAAAGCGGGAGGACTCCTCCATCATCTCCAGACAGAACGGATGCAAGGAGGACGAGGAGCCGAGGAGAGAGGAGGGGGAGGAGGTGAGGGGAGGGAGCTTTAAGGGGGTTGAAGAGACGGATGACGTTCCTCTGCAGAACTCGAGCAACGGGACCAGCATCAGCATCATCATCAACGGCGTTGCCAAGGAAACTGCCTCTCACAACGCCCTTGACCTGAAAAGGGAAGTGCCGGTGATCGAGCTTTCCAGGAGGGACGCTATAAAAGCGGTGGAGCAGAGGACTGAAAGCCATTTGGTGCCGATCACGGAACTTCGCAGACCTCCACCGCTGCCGCTGCCGCCGCCGCACCGAGACGACGCTCGAATGGTCCAACTGAGCCCAAACGCGTTTCCTGTCCCGGCCCGGGCGATGCTCTACAACCTGGCGCAGCCTCTCGCCGCCATCAACAGGTAAAGGTGGAGACAGAAAAAAAAAAAATCAGCTTCATAAATGCACGTTTCATTTAATCATTGTGCGTGTTCACCATAAAAGTTATAAGTTTGATGACTGCTAGATGTTACCCTATCATGACCCTGCAGGAATAGACTGCAGTAGTGTGAAAAGATGTTTCTAATGTAATTGAATTTACATTTTCTTGACAAGTATGTTTGTGCCTGTGTGACAGAGAGAATTACATATGTGGGTTTGTGTGTTTTTGAGCCTGTGTATGCTCCTGGTGCAAGAAGTGGATGGTGTTGTGCATAAGCAATGGATGAAATGATATATGCTGGGTTTCATGTTTTCTCATACACCTGTGCACCTTATGTCTGCTTTCTGTTGTTGTAGTCTTGGAGGGGAGTCGGAGCAGTACAGCATGTACCCCAGCAACAGGGTAAAGCGCCGCCCGGCGCCTTATGAGGTTGAACTCGACGAGGGTAGGCGCATTTTAGATCTTTATAAGTATGGTAAGACGCACTTTTGCTGTGTCCTCCTTCTGCCAATATAGTTCCCCAAACGTCCCCTCTTCATCTCCATTGTCATTCATCCACTGACATGGATCTATACTGTACCTAATCTGGGTGTTGCAGAAGATGCCTTGCAAAAAGAACACTTACCTTAAGTATTTAACCCAGGAGGAATAAATGCATCATAACTCATGGCATAAATAATTGCTGATAATCTGAATGTCAAATACATCCACCCGCTTGCCATTAAAGTAAACTCTTTTCAGGCGTATTGGGGTTTTATTTCATTTGAAAGATCCTTTCCTCCACTGCCCACTCACTGCCATATGCAGGGGTGGAGAATGGGGGTGCTGCTGCCTCCATGCCAAGGTTTTACTGCAGAGTGGGCTGAAGGATTAAGATAGACTGGGTGTGTTCCAAGGGCGACAATAGCCTAGAAGACACCATTGTTGGGGGCGGGAGGATGTTACTACCTGCAATGGGGCATTTTTTATCATTCCTCAATACATAAAAAGTAAATAGAATATGCAAGAGGGAGCATACAGTCTCCCCAACACCCTTTCCTGGGGTTTGGCATGCTAAACCAACCATTTATTGTGTATCGCATCTACATTGCACTTGGCACACAGTTATTTTTGCAAGCCTCGATTGCTTCTGTGCCATCATTTAAAAATCCATGGTTGTATGGAGGACAATTTTGTAACTAAATTCTTTAGGATTATTAAACTTTTTTGTTTTTCTTACAAGCAAGTTTTTTCAGAACCTATGAGCATCTGTTCTTCCGTTGCTACTTCTTACACTCTTATGTTTGTGCTTGAATTGCTTTACCCTTTTACCGACTGCATTATGTGTTTCAGTTCAGCATTTCATGTTGTACGTGTTATATCTTCTATGCTTCCTCCCCTTACTCTCTCGATGTCTGTCTTTTTCCCTCCCCGTTCCTCTGCTAGCTGGCCAGCCAAAGATTGTTCGGCGTATCTTCACTAATAGTCGTGAACGCTGGCGGCAACAGAACGTAAACGGGGCATTTGCGGAGCTTCGCAAACTCATCCCCACCCACCCTCCAGACAAGAAGCTAAGCAAGAATGAGATCCTTCGGCTTGCTATGAAGTACATCAGCTTCCTCTCCAACCTCCTGGAGGACCAGGACGGAGGGAGGAATGTTGGCAGCACAACTGATGGGGAAACAGGGCTGCTTGTTGGGGTTGGGGCCCATGATGGGGGCCCTCAGGGTGTACCACATCAGGACACAGTAGTGGGCTTGGCCAGGGATGACCTTCTGGAGACAATGTCACCAGGCTCCAGCTGTGGAAGCCTGCCTGATGGCGATGCTGAGGGCAGTCCTGAGAGCTTTATGGAGGACCAGGACTCACCTCCAGCTCCAAGGACTCTAACAGCTTCTCGTGGGACCGCACTGCATCTAGCTGCTAGGGATCTGAGGCGCAATGGACGCCCATTGGATGGCTCCAGTCGCCGATGACGCTGATGCCAACAGACCACGGACACAGCACCTGAGACCGAAAGAGAACAAAGAGAGACTAAATAAGAGATGGATATGCTCAGGACCTGTTAGCTTTGAGTTGTCAGTGTAGGAAGCACCATGGTCAAGCACCATGTGGCAAGATAGTGGTGTCCAAAATGGATCATGACTACATTCCTGTCTCCATGCTACACCTGATGAATAGCTTGGTTCAATTGGTGATCAGTTGAATTAGATCCAACAAAAGACTTGTAAATTCTGCATGTCTCATGTCTTTGACTGACCTGCGGCTTATAACTTTCCGTGTTTTGAAAGTCCAATGACTGGATATTCTAAAAAAAAAAAAAACACAAAGAAACACAAAACAAAGAAAGAACAAGTAAACATAACAAAACAAGACAAAACCAAACAAAAGAATCAAAGAGACAATCCAGCAAAGACTCTTGATGTGTAATATTGAAGTTCATTAATGATACTATTGATTACATTATGGTGCAACCAGAATAGATCTAACATGCTTGCAGATTGCGGGTGCAAGCAAGTGTCATTGAATAAACCTGGAGATTTATGGCCAATTAATTGAATGTGTTAGAATAATGACACGACAATGTTTGCCTCAGTTGGAGGTCGTAAATGAATGGACTGGACTAATTGTACCCATGCAGTTACGTATGTGTTGTAAATAGCATTATATTTCCACTGCACAATGTAATAACAGTGACTCGAGTTCAAGTCATGTGATTTCAGATGTACCGTAGTGTGTTTGTTGATGGGTTTACTAGCAAAATGGTCTTTCAGTAGACAAGAAATGAGGATAAATGAGAGGAACTGAGATAAACTCAAAATGTAAAGCAAGCAACTGAACCTAGTACATCAAATGTGGTACCATTTAATTCTTTTACACTTTGGTGATGAGAAAATTACGCCAAATACGACACCAGACAGTTGGTCAATTTCACTGCCTGGAATGAATATATCTATTTGAAATTGCTGTGGAGGTACAAGACATGCAGCGTGTTTCTTTAAGTGTACAAAATATGGGTCATATGAAATCATGGGATGGCCCATGCAGTCCTTTTGATATGAATGTCTCTTTCAGTGTATTTTTTTTAAAACTGTAATGCAGTTGTAGTTTAGTAAGGTACACAAAGAAATCCCTTCATTGCCGCATTTCACATGTGTGCATACAGACACATAGAGGCATATATGCCAACACACAAACACACACACACACACACACACACACACACACACACACACACCACACACAGTGTTAATATCATAACAACACCAGCATTTTTCTGACAAAGACAGTAAAGTATTGCTCACAGTTGTTGCTTATTCTGCTTTTTCAGCAGGACTTAGTAGCTTCTATTGGTACCTTTGGTAACTATGGTATTTTATGAATTGCAGTAAAGGGACATTGTACGTTTGGTAATGACATATTTGTTGTAAGATAGTTGTATCTATAAATATATCCAATGTTAAATCAATGAATTTTATACAAAACCCCTGAATAAAACATGCAGAGGAAAAGCCTTGTATTTGATCTCACGCAAGTACGTTGTGGGTCTTATTGATTCAGTTCAATTCATTTGAGTTTAGTTCAATTAAATTATTTCAGATCAGTGTGGTGTGGTTCAATTTAATTCAGTTCAATTCAAAGCAATGAAATTCATTTCAAAGAAATTCAATTCGGTTAATTTCAATTCAGTTCAATTCAATTCAGTTCAATTATGAGAAACTGAACTGAACATGTACTTTTATACCATATTGCATAATATATAACACATTTTCTCCTTTTCACACCCTTATTCTTAATTCCAAATCTAATTGACTAATCCCTAGAGGCAGATAATGGCATACCATGCAACTGTTTCCCACCTTATCTGTACAGAGTGTGTAGTTAAAACCACAACCTCCTCATGAAACTCCCCCAGTAGACGCTGGAATCCTCACTTCCTACCAACAAGTGACAACTTCCCTTGGAGGTTTACGTGGCTCTGTGACCTGCAGGATATCCTGCCATTGTGAAAGTGGTTTTGACAGCCTCCACCGCACTCGTTTGCACAATGTTGTGTCTGTACACACTGTGAAACCGCCATACTGATCGAGACTCCCACTCCTCCCTGAGAGTTATTCACTTACATAATCAAAAAGTTATGTACGCCATCCTGTGATCATTATTTTATATTTTTTGCCACATAAATGCTACCTTCTCCGAAGTCTACTTCCTTGTATTCCATAAGTTTACACATGCAGACTTTGCCACCAGTACCACTACTACAACAGCTCTTGGACGTTTCTAAAAACTATAATTGCTTCCAGAGAGCATCAGAGACATCCAGGTGTTTGGAGACCTCTCCTCTGTGCTCTGCTCTGGCTGTGCTGGGACTCCTCTGAGGGCCTCTCTAGGTTAATGCCTGCCAAACATTTACCTGTTCCAGTGTTCCTGACTCTCAAACAGAGACAGCCACAAAAAGTGAGGGATACAGGGAGTGTATATGAGGGATTGAAAGGGAGGGAATGAGAGGAGGCTTGTGCCTGTGTGTATGCGTGTGTGTATGGGCGTACATGTTTGTGTGTTGGTGAGAGCAGGCTTGTGTGTGTGTGTGTGTGTGTGTGTGTGTGTGTGTGCTCTTCATGGATCTGTTTGTGTGTGTGTGTGTGTGTGTGTGTGTGTTTATCAGCTCAGTGCAGATGGGTGGCAGAGTGGCTCTTGCAGCCAAATGATTCAGTATGCTAATGAGTTGTTATCTGTGGTGCTGCAGGAACAATATACTGTCTTTCTCACAGTGGGAATCCAGCCTGCTGGGAGCAGATTACACTGCACACACCGCCAAGGTAGTTATTTATATTTTCACACAGAGTAGTAGAAAACACATAAATGCACACACACATCCACAGATAGGCCTATAAACAAACAAGCAAAACAACATTTTAACATACACACACACACACACACACACACACACACACACACACACACACACACACACACACACACCACCATCACCACCAACTGCAGCATAAATAAAGTGGAAAACTGAGTTATATTTATGTTCTTCACCAGTAGATGGAGATGTCATTCTGGGCTTTCCTCTTTTGCAGGTTTAAGTGTTCTCTTTCAGTATTATTCATAAAATATTACATATGCCCTTAATTAAAGTTAACTTTATATTCAACTAAAATTGCAACTGAGATACATCTTTAGCTTAAAATTCCCAGCTGAAAAAATCCTTCCGGTCTTGTTATATGTCAAGCAAAATGATAAAAAAAAATAGTGCAAAAAAGTGATCACCTTCAGTCACTTCGTATTTCTTTCAAAACAGCACATTTTTGTAAAATTTACACATTATATTCAATCACATTTACAATCATAGTTGATTTCTTTTATGTTGACTTGAACCCAGACATTGAATTTGGAAGAAAAAAGGGTATTTTTCTTTTAATGATGCTTTCATAAAAGACATGAATTTAAAAAAAATACAGGCTGTCTTTGATGTGAATTTAGGGCGTTATTAAAAGTATAATTCTCTAATGTTTATTATGTCACAGTATTTCATGTTATAGTAATTGTTTTGCTTCTCATGTGCCACCGGCTACAATCTTGGGTGAGTGTACACTCTCAACAATTTCTCTCCCTCAGGAAAACAGAGGAAATATATGCATGCTCTGTAGATGAATGAAAAACTGCAAGTCTTTCATTGAAATGAATGAGACATTGACACATTGTAATAACTCTTTAGTATGGTGTATTGGTAATATGAAATTGTCATTTATTGTTATTGTTTATTGTAATTTCAAGTCCATGTGTGAGTTAGATCTGAAGAATAATTTGACAGATATTATCAAACTGAAAGCATTTCGATACAAAAGTCCAAACATAAGAGGGTAAAGGTGTGCCCTGCCTCAGTGCTGAAGATATATAATGATAGACATATAACTGATTGTACATCAGGCACCTTAACAAAATGGTGAACTACCTACTTTTGCAATACCCTTACCTACTGACTCATTAACATCAAACATAACAAAAATTCAGGTCATGAATGTAAAGATCAACTAACAATGAAGATTCAGTTACTCTGATTTTCTGATTCAGTCATCAGTCACGTAATTTACTTGAACCTCTGCAATATATTAGGACTTCGTAAGATACAAAATTTCAGTGATGAAAGATTTCTTTTCCAGTTACTGAAGATTTCTGAAATGTGCTTTGTATTTTTTAGTGACAAATTCTTTCTGAACCCCAAATGTAATAATTATAGAATAAGGTAATGCAGTCTCCCTATACCTTATATTCAAGAAAAATCATAAATCAGAAAATATCTTAGAATAACCTCCCAGTGAAATAAAATATTAAAAGCAGTTCATCCTTCAGATGGATTTATGTTCTGTACAGGAAAGGGTATTATTATTTTTAATCTGGTCAGAGGTTTTTGACTCTTTAGCGTCTAATGAGATATAGCATTTGTAAGAATCAATTGTAAAGTGTGGGTACACCGGAGCATAATTTATGGTGCATTCATCTCTCTCTGCTGCAGAGGGTTATCCTCCTTGTTCGATGCTAAGGCAACTAATCTGTTATTCTGAGTATGCAATGTCACTGAGGCACTATGTTACACTATATTAGCTTCTTCTAACCCACACCAATCTGCTATGGTTTCTGCGGGTCTAAATCACCTTCCCCCCTGCCTCCAATCTTTGCTAAGAATTAGGAAACATAACAAGGATTTTACTCTTATTCTTGGCCTCTGTTTTGGTATTGGGTTGCCTTACAGACCATATTCAGTCACTGAATTAAAATCAGGAATTCAAACAGACACAGAGCTGTGAAGAATGAGACGTAAGAGTGAGAAGTGATATATGAGAGTTCACAAGAATTAGCTTTATCATTCTGCTGAGTGAATGATATCAGCAGTACAAGAACTTATTGAGTCCTGCTTTAGATTTTTATGCAATTGTTGTCTCTCACAATATGCCATTTGTTCAACATCTTGATGATCATGATCAACTTCTTTGTTTGCAACCTTTTTATTACCAATACTCAGTCTGGTGCCTGCATATAACAGTACCTCTAGTGCTTCTTTACAAAACTTGGGCACCTTACACCCTCTAGTGGGAAACAAGTGCAATTATATATCATTAACTTCAATTATTTCTAAATTTGTATTGGCCACACTGATACAGAGCTTATCTACTCTCACTGCAGTGACTAATAGCTTATAAATTAGCTTCTAGTCTTCTTTCTAAGTAAATAAAACTCAACAGTCATTTATTTCAAGCAGAGTCATTTTAATTCATTGTTAAAAAGAAATGAAGTGTTGCATACAGCAGTATAATCAAGCCTCATCTATCTCCAAATACAGCAAAGCAAGCAAAGCATTTGGTCTGATTAGCAGCAGAGAGCAGATACTTAAATAGCAGTGTTCAGCTGAATCAAATTAATTTGACAGAGCAGTGCAATAGGTCAAAGGTTGTGCAGAGTCTAGAAGAAGTTAAAATCAGAGCTCATTCAAGGACAAAGGTTGAAGTCACAGGTTTCCTACAGCGGTAGGTTTGTTGTTTGAGCCTGGGTAAAGCAAGAAGCCGGAGAAAGTGCTGTCATCCTCACTGCTGGAGTAAATTCCATTCCAGTCTCTCAGCGTCTCCAGCCACACCTGGTCACCTTCATTCAGCTGCAGCAGTGCGAGGTTGGATGCCTGATCGATGTCTTGGCCATACAGAGAATCCCGAGTTCGCAGCTTCCGTATCCCATTAACTACCAGCGCAGCACGCACAGGACGGTTGCGCACAGTGATGTGGTAACTGAATAAATATACCCCCGGGTAGGTGACATTGAACTTGTTGATTGCTGGGTCCCAGTGCCCCTCCCCATTGTAAAACACCTTATCAAACTTCACAGGTACACCAGGCGGAGGGAAGGACCTGCTGGGGAACAAGCCCACACTGAAGGCAGAGCGAACCTGCTCCACACTCTCACCTGGTTGGCCTTTAGGTCCCCGAGGCCCACGCCCACCTTTGGGTCCCCTCTCCCCTCTCAGCCCTGCCATACCCCTCCCACCTGGAGATCCTGGGGGCCCTCTCGCCCCAGTATCCCCCTTCCCTCCTGAAGGCCCTGGCTCTCCTCTCTCTCCCTTTCCACCATCAGTTCCATTCACTCCTGGGGGCCCCATCTCACCTCTCAAACCAAGGGGCCCATGTTCACCCACATCTCCTTTCTCTCCTTTCTCACCTGGTAAACACTCGCCCGGAAGTCCTTGTTCACCTTTCTGACCCTTTGTTCCAACTGTCCCTGGAGGACCCATAGGCCCCTCTCGCCCAGTGCTGCCCTTAGTCCCATTCAGGCCTGGCTCTCCTCTTTCTCCCGGGTCCCCTTTCAGACCATTGAAGCCACGTTCACCTTTGTCTCCTCTGGGGCCTGGATCACCTATAGTACGTGCAGAAGTTATATTTACATAAGAAGACATGTCTTAATTAAAATCACTAGAATACTTTAATTTAAAATTAATAATCTATCCTATACATATTTTAATCTAACTCAGTATGATTGAAACAGATATGGTAATATGTATACAATTTCTACTTAAGTTCTCATTGAAACCTACAAACCTTTTTCTCCTGGTTTTCCAGGGATGCCAGAGATACCAGGAAGACCCACAGATCCTTGATCACCTTTTTCACCTATGGTAGTTTTAATGAATAGAGCGTAGAAAATGACATCCACAAAGTACTTGTACAAAAAAGTGTTTTGTAAAAAAGGAGAAAGAGATAAAGAAAGGGAAACAGAGAGACATTCAAGAACTCTCTTGGTCTTAAGCCCCGATATACCTATGTCGCCATTGAGCCCGTTGGCTCCAGGTAGTCCTGCAGGTCCTGGAGGTCCTCTTGGCCCTGTTTCTCCCTTCTCTCCTGACAACCCTGGAAAACAGAGACAAGTTGGGCAAATTTTGATGTCTTAAACTTGATTTTCATGAACAGAAAAATCCTGGGCGACCCCATTGCCGAGTGGTTAGGGCACGTAATACATGAGCACAGATGCTCTTAGCAGCCAAGTCACCGGTTTGACTGCTGACTGGCTGACTCTTTCCTGCATGGAAAAATGTTAAAAATGTTAAAATGTTAAAAATCCTTCTTACCTGGAGGGCCCCTCTCTCCTGGAGGTCCTGGTGGCCCTCTCTCTCCCCTGGGTCCTATGGGACCTCTTTCTGGTGGACAGCACTCACAGAAGTTGAAGAAGCATTCATTGTAGTCGAGGGTATAGTTTCCATGGGTATTCCCAGGGGGCGCTAAGGCATCCGAGAGGAACTCAGTGGGGTAAGTGTCGCTGGAGTAGGTGGTGCTGTCTGTTGGGGACAAGGAATAAGCGTCCATCATAACCTCAGTAGTCTCATCTGTGTGGAGGCTGCTGGAAGGGGACACAGTTGTGGTGGTGGTTCGTCCAAATCTTCCACCCCCACCTCCGCTGCTGCTCCCAGTTCGAGGGGGCTTCTTGGTGCTCTGAGGTTTGGGCCAGCGTGTGGTTCTGGCACCAGAGGTCAGCATGGCCATCAGGACCACAAGGAGGGTGGTGAGGAAGATAAGGCGAATAGGTGGCATACTGAGGGCTTGGCACAATGGTCTGTGAACTAAACAGGAGTGCAAGATATAAGGCTGTAAACAAAACAGGTGCATCACTTTGGAAAAGATCTATTCTTTACAACACAGTGTGTTTACAATGTACAGTAAATCAACAAGTGCATCTTACCTGCGGATGTTGATGGTGTTGACTTTTTACTCCATCCACTCCAACTAGTGATTGATGCAGCTTACTTCCTTCTTTATATTACCCCTGGTATCCCAACTACTGCAACATCAAGCCAATGAGAGAACAAGGGACAGAAACAGCAGGGGTTATTAGGAGGTAGGTGGGTTGGGAAGAACAGATTACGTGACTCCTGAGGGATATGAAATAAAGCAGGTTGTATACAAGGCAAGACTTTATTCTTTGTGATATAGGATATGATTCCAGGACCCAGCAGTGCATACACTGCTATGGTGGTGTTCACAGGCATGCTTGCTTTGTACCCAAACACAAGAAAATCTAAAGTTACAAACACAGACACACATTCACAGAACATGTGTACATACACATACTGTTTATACACACAAACTCATGCCTTGCTGGTAATGGATAACATCACATATGAGAGTTACTGAGGCCAACACTTTGTAGTGATCACACCAATTGGCAGAACCTCAAAGCAGAAAATGGATCACCATAGACCCATTGGGAGAGGGATCGATGTCCCAAAACAGATGCCATGGCGACATTAATCCAACCATTGACTGCCTTGATCTAACAAACCCAAAAAGCCCAGTAAACCAAGTAAACCTCATGGAAACCTGGCCCCACTGAACCAAGCTTCACATGTCTCACTGTGTGCTGGGTGCAGTTTCAACCTCTGACATTACCTCTGAATGACTCATGGTTGGTTGCCAAGATTCCACACAAAATGTGATGAGAAGTGAGATGAACAACAAAAAATTAGAAAAGAGCTGATTAAGCAGAAAGGCAGACAAAGTCACAGTGGACATCTACGGTTGTCTGACTGAAGATGTATCCTGAATATGTCCAATCAAATTGAGTGAATACACTGCTTTATTATAATATGTTTTCTGTAACATGTGCTGGAAACAAATAACATTTAGAATACAAAAACAAACTAAAATCATTAAGGTTTAATCACATTAGAATGCAATTCAGGACAGCCATTGTTAAAATATTTCACAGCTACTAACATGTAAACAAGGACTTGATTCAATTCAGTTTTATTACTATAGCGCCCAGTGGGAACTATAAGCCCAACAATTCCCACTATATACAAATATGCTCTGATACAGTACAGTAGATACTCAGGAATTTGGTTAGATAACTGTGTGTCCCACAAAACATATGTTAAACACCTTCCAAAAAAATCCACATTGGATTCTAATACTGGAACAGAGTTTGTGTCACCTTTCAAAACAGCACAAAACACCACACCATCAACTAGGTTATACTATCTATACTGGATTATGGAAATAACCTGTATGCTCATGCTGTCACTACCCTTACACCACTGGATGCAATTTACCACAGTGCCATTTGATTCACCACCGTAGACAGCTATCACACTCACCTCTGTGAGTTGTAAAAAAAAAAAAAAAGTGAATTGATCACTCACATCCAGAAGGAATCAGCATACTGGTGTTTTCCTTTTCATGGACTTGTTATCTAAATTGCTGAAACATTTAAAAACATTAGTTGAATTCAAAATGGACGACCATACCAACTCTGCTATGGGGAGGGCTGGTTCTTACCACTGGAAGGAACTGCCAAAAATAATAATTTAAACTGTAAATGATGGTTCGACCAGAGGTGTACTACTCCAGAGAGCCACTAGGGGACAGTGTTTATTCAGTACAGTGACTATTCTAACCAAGCTCTAAACAAAGGCCTGCTCTCACATTAATTATTAGACAATAATTGTCTATAATATAATCAGTAACTATTTTTTATTGTGCCTTTTTTATTCTAAATTTGTTGTATCTATATTGTAGTCTGTTTTATTATATTCTATTCTGTTCTATTCTATTGCATTCTATTCTATTCATTGTTCAAAAAGAGTAAGTGGGGGTCATACAATTCAACGATAGATAGATAGTTATTGTAGTGCAGTAGTTTGTTCACCTGCCACAGAAAGGTGAGGAGTAAAAATGTATCTGGATTTAATACGAGCACGATATGTGATATTATAGCCTCTAGATGACATCATCATTAGATTCCGCAGCCACCGCCATTGGCTCCAATGTTTTGCTTGTGTATCGTATGAGTTTGCGGCTGCGCACTCTTGCCAGCGCGCACCACATTTAAGGAATGGGCAGTGTCAAGTTGGCCACTTTCAAAATAATCCACCTCCGTTCAGGACTTTCAAAATAAAGCCCTTTCGCTAAAGAACCTTCATTGTGCACCCGTGTACAGCGCTTGCCTTTGTATTGCTTTATTAAGACAACCCCAGCCGACTTCCCGATTTATTCGGACTCTACGTTGGTGGTTTGACACAACTGAAGAATGGAGGTGTGTGTGTAAAAAATGCTATGTTGTTACGGAGACTGAGCAGACACATAACCGAGGGAAGAAACGGGGTCAGCGGCGGAAAAGGAGGACGCCTCCAAGTCACATCGTTGACTATCGCCCCCCCCGGTGACTCCCATATGTCTCTCTCCGGGGTGGGTCTAACCCAAAAAATCCGTCATCCTACAATGGGCTGTGGGAGATCGGCTCAACTCGGAGAATCCTCCTGCAGCAGTTCAGAGAGCCGAGGATAGGACCAAGACATCGGGCCGAGTCAATGAGGGTTTTTTTGTTCGCTTCTGTCCTGCGATTCTCGGCCCCGGTGTCTGGCAGCCAGCCGTGCACGGTGCGTAAACGCGCTCGGTTTAGAGAAGACAGGTCTCCGAGGAGCACCTTAAATGTTGAGATTTAGTCCTTGTCAGACATCGTGGTGGTGAATCGATCTCTTCATAGTCCCGCTGAGCGGATGGAGTGAATTGTGCACAAGGAGAGAGAGACAGACCACAGTTTGGTTGCGTGTGATGATAGGAGACACAATGACGCTCTTGTCTCTTCTGGGTCGGATCATGCGCTATTTTCTCCTCAGGCCTGAGACATTGTTTCTGCTGTGCATAAGCCTGGCGCTGTGGAGTTATTTCTTCCACACGGACGAGGTGAAAACCATCGTCAAGTCCAGCCGGGACGCCGTGAAGATGGTGAAGGGGAAAGTCGCGGAGATGATGCAGAATGACCGACTGGGAGGCCTCAGTGTCCTGGACGCAGAGTTCTCCAAAACCTGGGAGTTCAAGAACAACAACGTAGCCGTGTACTCCATACAGGGGAGGAGGGATCACATGGAGGACCGCTTCGAAGTGCTCACCGACATCACGAACAAGACGCACCCGTCCATTTTCGGGATATTTGACGGTCACGGCGGAGAGGTAGGCTGGGAGGGACAGGTTACAGGGGGCCCTTTTTTTTTTTTTTTTTTTTTTTTTATTGTATCACACTGCATTTGTTTAGACTCATCAGACTCAGAGACCTGCTGCTGCCCGAGTTCTCAGCATCACTTTGACTCAGACAGACAAGGAGGTGACTGGAGGGTGCACATGATCATTCCTGTCCCTTTCAAAAAGACGCATTTTATTGTTTAGGCCCTTCATGTGATTTATGGATACGCAGGTAATTTATGGATATACAATTACAGAATCGTTTTTGTAGAATATTAAATATTCCAGGAACATGAATTGATATGATAAGGTAACAAAAATAACACTCGTTGAGCACCATAGAAATGCAGATTTCTATGGGAGCACATTTACTTGAATTGGGGCACATGCACACAGCACTTGAGTTATTCTCTTCATCCTCACCCCCTTTCCAAATACAGCGTCCCCCTCCCCACTCCAGCCTTGTATTCCTTTGTGTAAACACCTCCTCCATCCCACTGCCAGTCAAGGAGTTGACTTGAGATTCATCACAAAGAGCTTGTGTGTGTGTGTGTGTGTGTGTGTGTGTGTGTGTGTGTGTTCACCAGGCTTAGTGGTGTGTGTAGGTTTTGTCTGACTCTCTTCCACTCCCTGTGTTGTCAGGGGTCATTGGTTTCTCATGGCTGTCTTCAGACCACGTGTCCTGGACGCCATCTGTCACCGCTGTCCCCCAGAGGTTCTTGTATGGGATACTTTTCAGGGAATGATACTGGCTGAGTTTCACGTTGAGAGCCCAGTCTTCTTGTGTGACATCTTGTTTTTATTTAACTAATATTTTATTGCGTGCAAACCTAAGGGGAGTCAAATAAAAGCCATTGTTTCATTGACTGCAAGAAATGTGTCTGTCTTGAGTGAAGACAGTTGCTGCAGTTTAACTAGGAACTTTTTGAAAAGGCAGCTTGAAAGCTCTGCGGACAAAGTGTTATATGTAACTAAAAATTAGGGAAATGATAAACTTCCAAAATACAACAACGCCGATTTGTCTGTAACTTATGGGGTAATGTCTCTGAGCTGTTACAATCATTAATGTCCATAAATGAAAATGAAACCAGTGAGTCACAGCTGGGAGCTCTGAGCCAGATCATTTCCTGCTGGTCTAACATCAAGTCACACCGGATCATTCATCTCCGTGTCAGACATGATATGCATCCAGATTTCTTACCATTATTACACAGAGGAACACAGTGGGAACTGCTTCCCGTTCAGTTTAAAAGAAAGGTGCTGTTGGGTTGTGTTCGATGATAGAGAGAGGGAGAGAACAGATAAACAGAGTCGTCCTCTCTGTCTATTCCTATCCCATAAACAAATATTTATTCTTCCCGTCTATCGCAACATCCCTCACTCTCTCCCTGCTTTTCACACTGTCTCTCCTGCTATCTGTTTTCTTCCCTTTCTGTCTTCACATTTTTTATGCTTTGTTTTCATTGTTTTATATTTTAGTAGGATTTTGGACTCAAAAAGACTGGACTCCGGCCATTATAGAGTCATTAGCATCAATACACAGACCACGTCCTGGTATATGGAAACACACTCAGAGATAAACACAGTTCCCAGTCTGAAAATTAAGCACTAATGGTAAATGCATTTTAAATGCATTATAACAGTAAATTGGAGATGAGTCTAATGTTAAGGGCCATTTAGGAAAGTTGTGTTTGCCTTCTGGGATTCTCAGTGCTAATGGTGTTGTCGGGAAATCTACTGCATGTGTGAATATCCCAGAATGTTTATTTGCTAGCGTTTTTTATGCAGTTTGGCACAACTGTAAGCGCGCACGCACACACACACACACACACACACACACACACACACACACACACACACACACACACACACGGATACACACATATTGACTATATTAAATGAAGCAATGTTGCCAAGCCAAATATGGGCAGATAAAAACAGGCTGTGTCTGGCAGTGCAGTGTGTTCAGGCTCTGAAAATATGCAGGAAACTTCTCAAATACATCTCTGTTTTCTTTTTTTTTTTTTGTAGTTTGTATCGAGGCAGTGAGTTATGGCCCAGAATCATAAAAGTCAGCACAAGCTACTGCTCCTCTTTTAACTTGATTCCCTGACACTATTTGCTGTGGAAGCAGGAACTGTGAGCAGTTTACAACTTAAACAGGCTGTCACACTCCACTGCTTTTCAGTATAAAATTTAGTTTTATAGTTACACAGTGACTCTGGGGGCAAAAAGGATTTATTAAAGCAGCAAAATCAATAAGAGATTCTGAATACTAATTTATGGACCTCAAATTTACTCATTAAATCCTCAGACTGAACTTTATTTGAGTCTTGTCTGAAGTCTACTGCGCAGACCCTGGCATTTTCATCTGTTTACTGCAAATGGAAATTCATACTTGAAGCTCTCTTCCTGATCACGGCTCACTGTGCGCCTCTCTCTCTCTCTAATTAAATAAATGAATGAGTACATTTGTCCAGCAGGGAATGAGAGGGGGGTGGAGGCAGCAGGGAAAGCTGGGTTTATTCTAGTGATTATTAGGAATGTATTGATCTCTCATAATATTTCATGTCCAGGTTCCTTTGTTGTATTTTACTTCCCTTTCCATTGACTTCATGATTTTGAGTAAAATTATAGTGATTGTCAGTTCAAATCTCAATTGTGGTAAACTGTGTAAACTGTGCATTGATGTCAACACAGGCAGTTTTAGTTGCTCATGAATAAAATAAAGTAGTGTAGGGTAGAACCTGAAAACTGAATTTGTATATGCACATACTTGTGCTGTAGAACTGCTAAATCTTGCCCCCACGACAGCAAAGTATGTCGATTTAAACCACCCCAAGTGTCCAAATTTCCATTGGAATTGTGAATATGAAATATGTTCTCTGTATCTTCCAGGCCATTAAGTTGGTAAAAAATGTTTTCCCATTTTACATTTCACTCAACAGTATTAGCATAATGGGAATCTTGGCAGGAAAAATGAGTGAAAAAGCAGATAAGTAAGGGCAGGAAGAGGAGGGCAAGTTGGCTGGAGGATGAGGAGGTTGCTCAATAATTCAGCACACAGCACCTGCTTTATGTAATGAAAAAAGCACTCCTCTAAATTAGAGTAGTATTGGACCATATTACCTGGCAGCCACAGGGGGAAAAATCTAATAAGTAACTAATTCACAGTGTTATGGTGACCTGTTAAACCGAGTATAATTAATAAATGTGATGAAATATATGTGTGTAATTCGGTGCAGCCAGTTATATGAATAAGAACAGTATTCACTGTGCTTTTAGTTAAATGCTGTACCATGTTCACCAGCTACGAACGTTTCCCACTGAAACCAGCTTCCTGCTGCGGGCTGAAAACCAATGAGCTGAAAGATGCTAAAATTTCCATAGAATGAGGGCAACTGCACAGCTGGGTAATAATTCTCTGTGGCTTCATCACTATGAGCGACAACTTTCACATTGTACATGGTCATTTCATCAATTTAATCCATATTGAATATAACAAATGTTTATCAGTGCAGGTTTAAACTCCGATAATTTGTCATAACAATCTGGCATAATATTCTGGGCACATACAAACAGTCAGCCCTCTTGTCTGAGCATTAATAACAAAGCGGAGGTGAGCTTGATTCTCCGTCCTCCCTCCATCTCCCAGGCTGCAGCAGACTATGTGAAAGCCCACCTGCCAGAGTCCCTGAAGCAGCAGCTGCAGGCGTTTGAAAGAGAGAAGAGAGAGAGCGCCCTCTCTTACACCAGCATCCTCGAGCAGCGCATCCTGACTGTGGATCGTGAGATGCTGGACAAGCTCTCTGCCAACCACGATGAAGCAGGTCAGGAGGGGGAGGAGAGCGGTGGGAAGTGAATATGTACTATGTATGTGTGTGTGGTAGGGGGTCAGTTTTCGAGCCAACAGAAGGAGCATAGAAATAGCTGTCTTTGTCTTTACTTTAAAACTTTAAACATTTTGTGGGAAAGTTGGTCCTTTTGGTGCATTGCCATGTATTGTGATTATTTTATTTTGGGCCTCTGCATTTGCATGAAATGTTGTGTGTCACGTCTCCTGGATAAAAGGAGAGATTTTAGAACGATGCCTTCAAGCGCTCATTCGTTAGGCATTCACGCTGCCTGCCTCTTAAAGGACGGTGCGTCACGGCACCTCGGCTATCAAATAAAATCTCACTTTCCTGTATAATATCCTCTCATACAATGCTTCCCAGCTGACATTTACCTCTTTGATGGTTTCCTATTGTACGGTTCACTTGAGGCTGCTGACTGAGACGTTTGAGTGTTGTAACATTATGCTGCTGTACGTTGATACTAGTGTAGAAGATACTCTTTGTAGAGATGTAAATTTCAGAGCTTGACTCTCTCTCTATGGGAGTGATTTTTCAGCATTTTTTAATCATGGTGCTGGACCTACCACTGACCATTTTATTAAAGAAAACTCCAGTAGCCTCTTTAGCTTTGGTCCCTCCCTGTTATCATTTGAAGTTGATTTAATGCCTTTCTCTTCCACAAATCTGTAGATCACATTTTAAAGGTGAAGCATTCCTACGTCATCATGGATGACTGTAGTGAGCCCTGAGATATAAATCACTGAATGTATTATAGTGTGGACCTCCAAAAAAATAGAAAAGGGTAAAGTGATTAATGTGACAAAGTGATGTTAGTTTAGCAGCCAGTGATGATTCACAGAACATTCTATCAAATTGTTTTCCTGAGCACTGTCATAACATGGTAAAACCCAAGCTCCCATTACTCCCAGCTGCTAAATTAAAACATACCCAGATTATATTCAGGATTGTAAACACATTTCTGGGACAGCTGCGTTGTTTCATTTTTGTCTCTCTCTTTCTATCCATTGTGAAGGAACGACATGTCTAGTGGCGCTGCTCTCAGACAGGGAACTCACAGTGGCCAATGTCGGAGACTCTCGTGGTGTGTTGTGTGACAAAGATGGGAACGCTGTTGCACTGTCACATGATCACAAACCATATCAGCTCAAAGAACGCAAGAGGATCAAGAGGGCAGGTACATTAAGAGAGCAACAGCACTAGAACATAACGCATACACGCTATGTACCTGCGCCACACTTCCCTGTGGTTGAATTTGGGGTCCTTGGTTGCCATCTGATGGTCTATTTAGGAACAACATTGTGTTAAACATACTAACCGTGCCATGAAGATGCCCAAGATGTGTGATTAAAGGATTTTCTGAAGTTAGGATTGGTCACATTATTGCAAATCAATTGAGAGTAGTTTTCTCCCTCAGGTGCAGCTTCTGTTTTTGTCACATTCACTCAGCAGACAAACATAGAGATCAAACATAGACTCAGAGTAATCCACCAGCAGCCATCAAGCACATTTCTCTCATTATCAGACCATCAGACACTTAAGCTCTGATTAATTAATAATGTTATCATTTTTATCTTCATTTCCAGGAGGTTTCATTAGTTTTAATGGCTCCTGGAGAGTACAGGGAATCCTGGCGATGTCCCGCTCTCTAGGGGACTACCCACTGAAAAATCTCAACGTAGTCATCCCCGACCCTGATATCATGACCTTTGACCTGGACAAACTGCAGCCAGAGTTCATGATCCTGGCTTCTGATGGCCTGTGGGACGCCTTCAGTAACGAGGAGGCTGTTCGGTTCGTCCGCGAGCGGCTGGATGAGCCTCACTTCGGTGCCAAGAGCATTGTCCTCCAGTCTTTCTACCGCGGCTGCCCCGACAACATCACTGTAATGGTGGTGAAGTTCAAAAGTGGGGCAGGGGGGAGCAGCAAGGCAGGGGAGTAGGTCAAGTTTAGAGCTCACATTGTGATCAATGCTTTGTATGATTTTCCCCATCTTCTGGATGGAGCAACAAGTACGGTATCAATGGAGGACTGAGAGGAATATAAAGTATAGACACTGAGAACTGTTCTTTTGAGAAATGTACACACACACACACATACAAACACATACATACAAACACATGTAACCATGATGTTTTCTTTTATTTGTAGGTTTCTGACTGAGATAAGGGCATGTAAACACAAGATAAACCCAATAACCATTTGCCAATTTAATGATGAATACATTAAAATCAAGAAGTTCTCCAACAGTGGAGGAGCATAAATGCAGGACAAACAAACACCAAACAGGGGACTTCTCTTAACCAGCACACTTTAGACTGTGATTGATTTATTACTGTTTACTGTACATGCACATGAATGGTACAGCTCCACTGGAGGCTTCTTCAGAGGAGGCTTCAACTAGTGCCTACTTAAGAACTTACTGTGCAACTACAGGAAGCTATTGCAATTGCAAAGACCACCCTGCTTGCTGCATTTTGATGATGCTCTTACATCATGTATGTAACATTGTTGACCTGGAAAACTCAGTCAAAATAAAAAAAAAAAAAAGACTCCAGTGGATCCATACCTTTCTTTAACTTGTAATGATGCTACACCCAAAATCTATCTTTTAAGTATCATCAGTAACTCTCATCCCCCGTGGACTTGAGAGGTGGCTGTTAATCGTTTGTAGTTTCATCCTCCGGCTACATTCACCTCAGCTGAAAAAAAACAATGGCAGGAGTCTGACCAATCACAGCTCGTTCTACTGCTCTGTGGGTTTTAATTCATTTCATTTCGAGGCACCATGCTTATATATACACCTATTTTTAGATACCTTTTAAGTTAAGGCCATCATGAAACAAAAGTTACCTTTAACAGCCGTAAAAGTAATTTTGCCGATCTATTTTAGAATATAATTACTAATTCTTTGTTTAAAGAAGGGAAAATAAGATAACATTTGAAAGTGGAAAATGTAATGACCCCTCCATAAGCTCAGTATGATTCTGAAACCTGTTTAAAGTATAACCTCTGTTTATTTGTACACATTTGGGTAGTTGGCCACTCTCGTCTTTGACAGCCACCTTTCAACTCTGCAGGACATGAGTGGTACTTAAAAGCAGAATTTTGGGTGGAACATGCAACATGCAACACACACAAATACACACAGAGTTCTGAAAAAAATGCACTTTTCAGATGTTTATTTTTTGGAATGGCAACTTCTTATTACATATCAGCCAATGTAAACACTGTATATCCTCAGTAAGAGGGTTTTAATGTATGTAGAACCTGATGTAGTTCCTGACCTTCACCTCTTGGTAACATAATTTTATGGAGCTGATGTGAACTGTTGCATCAAAATGATTTTACAACATCTGTATCAGGGCATGTGCTTTGGCTTATCCATGTTAATGAACAAAGTTCATAGAGTTCGTATCCATGGACACTGGTGGCTGCCTTTGACCCTGGAAGCACATGAAACAGGAGGTACAACAGACTTCCAGGCCTCTGCTGCCATGAGAAACTGACTCAGAGATGACACATCATGAACTGTACAGCCACAGACGGAACGCTATAGTAGCTAGATATATGATATGCTCCTGAAGCAATACGACCGGGCACCAACCTGTCAAGGAAAGGTTACAGTAAACCATACTTACTTGATTTACTACTGTTTTTATGTTCAGCTACTTTTTTACCACTGTGTACCATGACCTTTACATCAGTCGGAAAGAAGCCTTTTTTTTGTTTAATTTAACAGTTTACCTAATGCCTTATTTATTGTTTTTGGATGTGTCTGGCAGATTGCCAAATCAGTGTTCTGTATTTTCAGTTTTTTGTCCTTCTGTACATGAGCAGAAGTTTACAATAAAACAAGATACCCATCACTTTAATTTGAGATGCAGTCCATGATTCACACATGTTGAGCTGATGCTCGGTGTAAAAAAAAAAAAAAAGATAAGTGTAAAGATTCTCTGTATGTAAATTATCAGTATTAAACAAGCTCTTTCATCTGAAATGTATTTCCCCTTTATTATTGCAAAGGCCTTGTGTTTCAGCCTGGCCTTTAGTAACTGTGCAGCATGTTGACGACATAAATTCAATCACTGCAAAACACACAGACTCAAAATCAGCAGTCCGCTTTGTGTTCTCAATTCACAGATGAGATTTTCCTTTATTTGATTTGATCTGATTTAATTCATTATCACTGTTCGTTCATTTAGATTACACCACAGGCTACTCTTTGCACACAACTAGTTCGGATGCAGAGATACACTCACACCTGATGCCATGTTGGAAAGCTCTCCCGGAGCGGTTGACTCTGAAGTGCCTTGCTCGAGGGCACAAAAAGAATAGGCTAGATGCGGAGGAATGATTCATTTTCTTCTTCTACTTTTTTTTTTTTTTTTTTTTTGTCGCCCTTCCAGGAATTAAATCCCGCTGTGTTCTTGCTACCAACCACCGACCTGTTTTTTTATAGCCTACAACTCAACCATAAAGAAAAATGAGGTGATGAGATCAGAGCGGGGGTTGTGGAAAAACACGTGACATCTTCTGCGTGTTTCTGGGATGCCTCCGCTGGAGCAGAAATAGCTCCCTTTGCGACTGCAAAGCAACTCGGCCCGGGGGGGAGGGGGGGGCGAAGACAGCTCGGAGCTGCCCGCTGCTGCCAAGTTCAGTGACGGTCTCTGCCAGGTGGAGATACTCAGAATAGCTCGGACATGATGTGTTCCAAGTGCTCAGGACCCCGTACTGCAATAGGTGTCTTAGCCATAAAGTCAAGTGCGTCACGCTGCAGCTTTACGGGAACTCTTGATCCTATTTTATGTGGATTTAACACTTTATAAGTGAGACAAGTGTGCGCTGGAGGGAAAGTTTAACCAACTCAGAAATAAGCAAGAACAGTTCTGCTTTGTGTTTTTTTTTTTTTTTTTTTTTTTTCTATTCCCTTGGATTATTTTCTATTTAAGTTACAGTATGGGACAGCAAGGCTCCAAATCCTCCATAGAAGCGAGGGTGATTTTCCATCGCCTTGGTGCGGTGGACATGTATCACAGAATCGATACATGTTCTGCTCCAGCCTCCGTCGTCCACATCCAGAGGAAGGTGACCGGGCAGTCCGCCTGTCTCCACTCTTCCCGGGCGCTGGAGAAGTCAACACACCATTCATGGCCCCGAAGCAGCAGTGACACCGGGGGGCTGGTGTACGTGATGGATAACCCAACCGGTGGCGTGTGGGTGAAGCCTGGCGAGAAGTGGACCAGATCTTGATAACAATAATAATAATAATGAAAAAAAAAAAGTAAAATCTGGAAGTGAAATAAAAACAAATTAATCGGTGGAATTAAGTCAAGCACCCGGTGATCGGATACACTTTGTGTGTGCCTCAGCTTTGACGTCTTTGACGGAGAGCGGCAGGATACCGGTGATTTTGGGCTCCTGCGCCGAGCTGCGCCTCCAGGAGTGAAGGTGGATTTGAGTTGTCTCTGCGCCATCGAAGAGCTGGCTGGACTGGTCGCTGATAGTTTTTGATTTAGTCCGTGTGAGACACAGTCGGACTGGAAGATGATGAGAGGGAGTTAAGAGCAGGCTACCATGGGTGTTGTTTCCAACATGGTTGTGAGCTGTTATTACTGAGAGTTAATAAGAATGCAAACACCTATTTTTTATTTTTTTTTATATCTGGAGAAAAATGTGGAGTAGATCAAATAAAAGACAGGAGCTTGGGATAAGTCAGTGCTGGGAGTTTAAATTGGCCCTGTGGCTCGACTGGGTCAGAGTGAAAACTGCACCCCTCCAATGGCTGACCAACCTTAATTTATTTTTCCTTCCTTCTTATTTGACTTTATCTTCTTTTTTTTTTTCTTTTTTTTTAGAAATCATTTCACTAATGTCAACATGTAATATGTTACCATAGCACAAAGAAAAGTTTTTTAAACAATGGTGGTAGTTTGAATGTGATAGGCTGGAGGTCACCTTGAGAGTTAAGACTTAATGTCTGCCCAGACTTTTATTTCAATAACTAGAGAGTCTCACAGCTGCATGATGTCTGAGTTTTATGGCTCCTCTTGTTTTTGAGAAGCTCTAGAAACTTGAAGGAGGTTTGGAGAAAGTGATGGTTCATCTGAAGATTATAACATCCACCTGACATTAATTTTCTATCAGGGGATGTCAGGGTGAAATACTGTGGGGACTGTTTGTATGTTGAAATTAACATTAAGGACTTAGCTCATTATTTTCTTTATACTGAGGAGGCCAGCGCTAGTTCAATGGGAAACTGCATTTCTTTCTTTGGCTGGTTACATCTGGATATTGTTCTTCATGATTATCATTATGATTGTGCATGTTTACCTTTTGATTGTCACTTATTGAGAAGACAATTGTTTTGTGGAACAATGATCTTTAAGTGAATATTAAAATGATGGAACTGAGTCAGAAATAATCACTGTGTCTCATTGTGTTTTGTCACAATTACTGTTGGTACTCAGATAATGCATTGGCATTACGTAGCATCCCAGGAGGGTGACTGGGCCACTATTCTTACAGTCTCAAAAAAGTTTTCAAGTCTTATTGTGACAAAGTAAATTAAGTAATTAAACCAAGTAAAATGCTCCATGGGTTGAATTATGTAGGCTTTATGTACATACGTATAATCTACAATTATTTACCTTATTTAATTACTAGATTAGTGTCCTCCAATTAATGTATGCTCTTTACCACGGTCTTGTATGCCCTTTCATTTTGTTTTGTACAGTAGCCTTACAAGTGCCTTAGATTAACCTGACCAGTAAATAACATGTTCATCCTGTCTGTTGTAGCTTTTGAAAACCTACATTATACAACTTTTTAAAACATTTTAGCCTTCTTTATTTCAATTAGCAATCACAATGACAACTATAAATTATTCACTATTTAATTTCACTCCACAATATTCAAATTGTGTTAAAAATTGTTTAATTTCTTCTTAAGGCCATATTAAAATACAAAAACAAAAGAAAACACTCAAATATTTTTAGATTCTCCTGACACTCACACAGATGTGATATCAACGATATATATACACCTTGTCTACGGCATATTTTATAATACATCAGACACTGCACTACATCAACACACTAGCCTAATGGAATTTGGTCTTCATTAAAGCTAAAGCAAATTCCACAGAAGAACTAGCTGAAGTCTGGGTGCCCAGATGTACACATTTAATATGTTTAGATATCAATGACACTGCAATGGCTTCAGCAATAAATGTTCTTTGGGGAGCAGGAGAACTGTCTGAAATACATATAAACATCCATAAAGACAGTGATTACAGTAACTACAGTAGAGCCAAGTAAAATCAAATGCAGGAGACTATACCACCTACCAAAACTAAATTAAATTACATGAAATTGTGCATTGCATCTAGTTTACTGTGGGACTCCCAAGCAGTAGTGAGAGTGCTGTTTCATATCACTAAAACATTTTGCTGTAGAATAATAAGTTATTGCATTTGCAAATCATTAGACTGGCAATTCTATTTGAGAAAATAGGTTTGGTTTAATGTTTACCTGACAGACACTATGGATGCAAACCTCTTACTTTAGGCTGTTGTACGCCTACCTGACTAAATCTGCAGTACCTTTAATGAACTGAGAGTTAGACCGGCTGTAGTAAACTTTGGAAATGTGGGTGGACCCACCAAACAGGTCTGAATCAAGTTCCACAAGCTCTACTTTTTCCAGCACTGAGTGAGCTTCTGTGTTATGACTGTTTTCCCAATGCCACGCCCTTCGTCATCACTGTTCTGACTTGATCGTCTCCTTCAGGTGAGGGTTGAAACACGTCTTCTTGTCTGATTGTTGTTTCTGGTCTCGTCTGGTTTCCTGGATGCGGTTTCAATCTGTCTGACCTCATGTTTGTCACTGACCTCTCCAGTCCCTTACTCTGGGATGTGGAGACATCAATCTGATTGTGCCAATCTGATTCAGAGGTGTTGAATCTCCAGCTTTAGCAAACCCCTCAAACACACTGGAGCTTCTCCTCCTGCTTAGATTTGAGTTTATGTCAGCACACTCCCTCTGACCCTCTAAACATTGTGGTTAATCTGTATTCAGAACTCTTGATCTTCTTCAGCAAGGTCCTCACAAAAAAGATAGCGTTGTCCCTCAAGCAGTTGGAACAGAACAAATTTGAAATCAATCAAACATCAACATCGATCATCTATGACAGACTGAACACATGCTGATCTGCTGAGTGCAGCATGGAGACTGGATCACAACAGTAGTTCAGTATTTAGTTTGTGGCTGTCTTAGTTAGCAGTTGTGGCGTGTTCATTGTACATTTACACAATATGAATATGAAATCCAGGTTTGTTTGATGTGACCGGACTGCCAGAAAACTGTAAACCTCTGAGCTCTGCTGATGAACTTTGAGGAAAATATTCTGATTGAGTAATTCAACAATAATTTTAGTTGCATCATCTCTTCACAGGCGAGCTTGACTTTAACAAATTCAAAGTAACCTGCCAGCACCAGGCCTATATTTAGCATGATAATGCACCACGCTTAATGTAGATCACTGTACTGAACTGCGCATTCTTGTTGACTCAATAAAATGCAATTTCATAATTGGGTGTGTTTTTCTTTCATGCAATCAACGATCATCAATCACAGCACTGGGGTAGAAAACAAGTCAGAGCGGCTTGAGCCTTAACGCTGCGCGCATGCGAAGAACGGGGAGGGAGGAGAACAAAAAGCCCGCCGGCCTTCAGGAGGATATCCGACGGCCCCCAGGTGCACTGCGGAAGGCGGACGTGGCGTTCAGCTAGTCCGCTCCAACCGGCTGGGTAGCAGGGTGTCTGCGGCTAACAGGCTGTTTACATCCCACACCCCCTCCCGGTGCCCTCTTCTCCTCCCACTTGTGCACCCTGCAGGCGGACTTTGCCACTACTACTTTCACTGGTCTCTTTCCCTATACTGACAACAGTAGCATTAGCTGCTACTTCAGTCCAATCTAATCTTTAGATAAACTGGGACATTTATAAAGATACATAAATAAGATGAAAAGTTCCATGTTACACTAGCTACTTAGTTCAGCCATTAAACCTACATTTCCTATCAAAATGAAACATTTTCAATAACATTAGCTGCTGATTGTGGCCATCTCAAATTTATGTTTGATGTGAAATAATAATTGCCTGCCAGTGTTGCCCACTAAAAGGTTGATAGCAAGGTAGAATTTAGACATCTAGAGCATTATGAATCTAAACTGAATGCGATATGAAAAATGTTTAGTGATGTTAGCTGCTAAATTGGCCATTAAGGATGATATCGGGGTTAAAATATAATATTTTCAATAATATTAGCTGCGTTATTTATATTGAAGTCCATTGTAGGCCTACATCTTGTCTTTTTAACTTAGCCTCATTTCTGTCCTGCTTTTGTTTGGCTTTACTGACCCGCTTTCTGTTGTTATACTGCCTCATGGGCCTCCTGTCTGTTACTGTTTTTGCTTTGTTGACAGAGCACTTTGTAAACTCTGTTTTCAAAGGTGCTATATAAATAAAGTTATTATTATTGTTCGTGCCATTAGTTGAGTAGCAGAAAATGGTCTATTTCGGTAAAAATGTCTTAGGATAACATTTTAGAACCAATGTATGACAGATTGAGCACATTGTACAAAACGTGGATGAACCATAGGTCTGTCGGTTATACAGTGGCAACACAGAGCACATGAACAGGGGATATCCTCAGGTACAAACTTTGCCCCCTGGTGTGGCACCTTATCGGTGAGCCCTGAGTTATGGTCAGCATGGAGCTAATGGCTTATCTATTAAACTCTGGGCAACGCACTAAGCAAACATTGCGTCAAGAGTGCTGCAAAGGGAAGATGTGACTACCCCTCTTGAGTTGATTGTCTGTATCTATCCACGCCGCCATGGGCCTTCGAGGATCTAAGCAACCTCAAGTCCATGTCCTCCTCCTAGGCCTGGACAACGCTGGGAAATCGACCCTCCTCTACAAACTGAAGCACAACGCGTGTGTGACCACCGTCCCTACCATCGGTTTCAACGTGGAAATGCTGGAGGCGAGAAAGAACAGGAAGAACATTTCCTTAACCGTGTGGGATGTCGGTGGTCAAAGGAAGATGCGCGAACACTGGAAAAGTTTCCACCAGGACGCAGCAGCTGTCGTGTTTGTCGTGGACAGCTCGGACAGGGAGCGTCTGGAGGAGGCGCGGAGGGAGCTGGAAAACACGGTGAGGAGTGAACAGCTGTCGGGCCGTCCGCTCATCGTCCTCGCCAACAAACAGGACGTGAACGGCGCTCTGACCGCCACTGAAATCAAGGAGAGGTTTAACCTGAAAAGGGCCTGTCCTGGACGGGACTGGTTCGTCCAGCCTTGTTCCGCATCGACGGGATTTGGAGTTGAGGAGGCCTTCAGACAAGTGGTCCAAATGGCCAAACTTCCATCAGACTCTGGGGCGATAAGAGACAACATCAAGGAAACAGTGCACTACCTAAGAACGAATAGCAGACATTAAGTTTTATTTAGATGAAGTGTGTTACTTTCAGACCATTGAGGTAATTACAAATGAAATAAATTGTTCTACATCCACTCCCTTATACAACAATAAATCCTATTTAAAGAGACCCGATCTTTGGTTCATGCAGTGATTCTAATGCGCACACAGGCTACAGTTGTATGGGTAATAACTACTGGTTTTTGCAAGCTACTAAACAAACAGTAAAAATATTATCATACTATTATGGACACCACAGGAAACATAAGATACCATGAAGCGTATTACGGTGCATTAAAACTACTGCTGAGTACCTGACACACACACACACACACACACACACACACACAATAAGTAACTGTAGAGATGTTTTCATTGACGTATGCATATCTTCCTTCAATTATTAAACAGATTTCGATTATCTCATATAACCATGGGCAAGTACATGAAGCTCTTGGGTTCACAGAGGTTTCTCACTGATACAGCATCAGCAAGATAAGAAACAAACATACCTTCTTAGGTTATGTTTTGGTGATAAAGGCGCACCTGCAGTGATCATTGAAATCATGTGAAAAATCTCTCTCAAGCAAAATGTTGATGATGAATGCTCATTTTGTTATACTCTCTAACAAGCCATTAAGTCTGCAGATGTAAATATTGGTAAATCATTAGGGTTTTTACAATGATCCATCCAGTCTTTTTGTGCTAAATTTTAAGTTATTAATAAATATCTTTTATTCTATGATAATTCCTGATGAATTCAAGAGCCAGAAAGACAGAGAGAGTGTCATGCTGCAGCATAATATTCTACACCAGCCAGAGGGACTTTGCAACTCCAAGCGTGGTCTTATTAATGGTTTATTACTGACCTATGACACATACGAGCTATCAACAAAGCCATTAATAAAGGGTGCCTTGCTAGAGAATTGAAACAAACTTGGACACTCATTTGGACACTTGGAGCAAATGGTGTAATGAAAGTTAAAATGTAAGGTCAAAAGCATTCACAGAGGCATACATCTCAGGCTGCAGGGAAAACACCAGACAACGTCCTGGGCAGTTTGTTTTTTGGTGTTTCTCAAATATCCACTTTGATTATATAAAATACAATCTCGAATAACGATCTACAGTGTTGTATGGTAAAGACCCACTTCGTCCTCGTCATGTAGTTCGTCCCACAGAAGACTGCAGCCGTCCTCTGCTCCCATCCCGCACCGTCTCTTCATATGTCGGCAAGCGTTTGCATTGATCGTATGTGGGCAGCTGGGCAGCTGGGGCTGGATCCATCAAGCTGTCCGGTGCGCAGCTCTCCACAAGCGGTTCTTGTGATGTGGTAACAGTTGGGTGTCCGTTGTGTGGCGGGGTGACCTGCCTGGATCTAGAACACAACACTCTCTGGATAAAGTATCCCAAAGCGAAGAGAAGCAGCAAAATAAGAATCCCAGAAAGTTTCCGGGTGACCATGGCGATGTTATAATAAGTCTTGTCCACGAATTGCTTGCAACAGGTGCTTGCAGTGGTGTTGTTTCCCTGCGCACAGCAGATCTGGTCATCCCTACAAAGGTCCTGTCCACATTTTCGAATTGAATAAACAACTGTGCGGACAAGAAAGCAGACGATGAACACAACCAGCATTGGGTATCTGTGGAAAAACATTGCTGTGTTGTTCAAACGGGAGGAACGATCCAGTGAACCCGGATAAAACCGCTTGGAAAACAGGATGCAGCCGAGACGAATCACTTGTGAGTAATCAGCTGAAAGATGCCTTGGTTGAAAGGCTGACGCAAATCCATCATCAGCGCACCGCATGCCCAGAGGACATATGGAAATATTGGAAAAAAGATGGGAAACGGACAATCACACGGATATATTCGCACATTGAATAGTCCGCACTCAGTTTTCACCAAAGTATCCCACAATTGGGGCCAATCAGACAGATGAATGTGCACGTAGGGCTACTGTCTCTGCAACATATGAATATGCTAATAAGCTTGACATTAACTCCTAAGTGTATGCTACTTCAGTGTGCTCAGGATTTATTATGCACTTAGCGAGTATAATGATGCCGTCAAGCAAATAACAGCCACATCATAGATACAAATGGCTTATTCATTTGATATGAAAGTAAACAGGCGCCCAGGAAATCGACCAGTCGTGTAGGAAGCCCCGAGAAATGACCTCTGATTAATTATGAAGGCGGCAGCGTTGAAACAAGAGGCCTGGGGAAGCCAGGGTTGCTTCAGGACCATGGACAGAGCTCAGCCCGCCCTCTGGGGAAAACAAGTTAGGGTGCTGTCCGAGGTGCTGACACAACAAAACGCAAATGAATGTTCCGGCTGGGAAGAGCACGGAGGTCTCTTTCCATTTGCAATATTAATATGGCTTCGTGTACATTCACGGGTCAAGTCAGGTCATCTTTTAAAAGGCTGCAATGATTTGGTCTACATCCGTTGCTGTTGATGAGTGTAGTATGTAATGTTGTAAGTGCAAAGTGCTGTCAACAGGTACTTTTGCTAAAACTCTCAATGAAAGGCCTGGGTGGACTGTAACAGTTAAGTGAGCAAAAAACGTTCAAAAAGGATATAATTTTGATTCACTTTCAAAAGTAGGTTTATACTACAGAGAACAGTGACTAATCATTTTACTGGATGCTGCAGCAAGGCAAGCATTTTATATTCCATTATATACCCTCACAATGATTGATCAATTATGTGACTACATGATGAGTAGGTTGTGGGTAGTAATGGAGGGAAATGCTCCCTAATAGCATGTCTTGCGTTTCTCCTTGGCTCAAAATAGCCAGTATTATGTTTGATGAGTCTTTACAGTGAATATCAAAAGGATATATTTTGTGTTGTGTATGGTGCATTTGTGTAAAAATACACAAACACAGAATACTTCCTTTTGACATGCACTTCTGTTGCTTGGGCCTAATGAGTCTGAGTGCTTAAAACCCAATACTAATTAAATTGTTTGCTAAAGCCATATCGAATTCTTAGCCAACAACTACAGGATATTGGATTTTGTAAAGATCAGATATCAAGTAATGGGGGAAATTGTTATGTTCAAGTGTTCTTTCATAAGGCAGATGCAACAAAAGCCCAAAATTAATGTGGTAAAATATTTATTGGAAAAACGGTTTGACATTTGTACAGAAAAGACTGTAACAATATACCCTTTAAAGTACATGGAAAATGGTAAGTACCGTTCTTATGAAAATGGTTGACAATAGCATTCACAGGAAAAACTGAAGTGAAATGAGAAGACAGTCGAATGACGAGATTAATCTCTGCATTCACAGGGTTTGTCATTTGTGCCAAAAAATGTTTGTCCTGTTCATGGCAGCAGTGAAAGCAAAGTGTTATTTTTTTCTTAATCAACAGTCTCCAGTGCGTTATTCTGAGTCTCAGGTGGTCTTGTTCTTTGGTGAAAGCACCACTTTGGCATTTGTTGGCGTTGTTACAAATTTGCTGGATGGGAGGACAATAAGGGGTCCCAGCTGCAGAGACTTCCCTGGTGGGGGGGTTACATGGGGTCACATTAAAAATGGGAAAGGTATTCTTTCAGCTTCACTTAAGGTTCAATTAATAAACTAAATATAATTCAGGAATTCAACCTTCAAATTAAAAATCTATTGTGTTTATTAGGGCTGAACAATATGCAAAAAAATTATATCAATTTGATAATACTTACATTAATTTTTCACTCTTCCTTTCTACTGATGAACTAAATTCTGTTGTACTCACCTGCTTTATTGCCTGTTAATCTCTTCAATCTAGCATAAGATTGATGGGGTTTGCTGAGTTGGCTCTGCTCTATTCCTGGACGGAAACGGATATATCTGGCTGGGTGTTGTTCATCTCCCTTCTGGACTATACTTTCCTGTGAAATCATGGTGGACCAGGCTTTGGTGCTGATGGTAGTTGTAGGGGGTTCTGTGGATGGAGGCTCCTGAACTCGATAGGAGATATCGCAGCTTTTACATGCCTGGTCATTCCCATCAATTGACCGCCATCTGGACAAGGAGGACATTTTTTTAAAACAAATGGAAATTTGTGAGACCAGCAAAAAAGTTGGATTGCACTGTATTGATAAAGAGATGACATGGCATGCAAGAGGGACAACTTTACTTCTTATTTTTTGATAACACTGTGACAAAAACTGACCACGCTGACTATAAAACTGCTGTATCATTAACAACAATACATTATACCTGTTCTCAATTAAAGAGCAGGCCCTGTTTTGTGAGTTGACAGGTAACGTGACTGGAACAGCCTTCATGTAGCAGGTTATGTAGACCTACGGTAGAGATATTAGTGTGAAATACAACCAAACTCCTCTTTCAGGTCTCATGTATACTGAATACAACAATGTAACAAATGCACATCTTACATTTCATGCACTAAAATAAAGATACGACAATGGGAAAGGCGACTGACCTGGTTCCTGGGCTCCTGGTAAAACCTGAAGGCATCTAGCTGAAATCTCAGCTTGTGCTCCGCAACTCTTGGTAGGAAATGGGAGCTGGAGTTTGTCAGGTAAGCATCAGTTAGACATCTGTTATAGAAGCAAAAGACAGCAAGATGTTAGGAATGCAGTTCAAACAAATGACTAAAAACTAGAATCACGCATTTTCATTTTATGGTTGCAGAATTATTTAATTTTTGGTCGTGGCGCTCACCCATAATGTGCAATAAAGTCATATCTTAAGGTTGCCTCTGCATCAGGAGTTGCTGTGGCAACACAGTGGTCAACATAGATTCGCAGGGGCATGTGGTTACCAATGATGGCAGAGACTTCAAAATGAATGGGGTCACCCAGGAAGTATGACTCAGATCCTCTCTCAAACTGCCAGTCATCTACAAAGATGATAAAAACACCTGTCAGTATGGAAAACAACAGACACCTTCAAAGTGTAGCTTTACTCATCTTACATGAGACTCTTCTGAGACTAGAAAAAAAAACAAACAAAAAAAAAAAAAAACCGCTTTAACACATTCTTTTAATACCAGTCATGAGTCGCAGATTGAAATCTATTTGGTCCTCAGATGAGGTCCTGGAGACAAAAGGAGCCCAGGTGGGATGCAGAGAAATGCTGTCCACAGCATACTTCCTGAAAATAGACAGCCCTATCAATATTATCAATAATAGATTAATTCTTAGTGCTTCTGAGGACTGAATACAAGAATAATCAAAATCCAAGAAACTGCATCCCACCTTACACACACACACACACACACACACACACACACACACACACACACACACACACACACACACACACACTACTGTGTCAAAATCTGCATGACTTACTTTTCATAATGGCATTCAACTGGAATTGTTGCTCCATCCAGTCTAAGCAAACCATCAGATGAAGCTTCGGGTGAGTAGACCAGAACATTAGAGTAGATAATCTTCTCTTCTGTCGACTGGAAAATATTGTCAGTTTTTCAGTATTATTATTATTTTTTTTTAATAATAAAATGAACAACACTTAATCTACCCAAGCCGTTAAAAACATTTGTGACAAATTTCTACAACACTCCAGCTGCCCATAGGAACACCACAATGCTTACTGAGAGTGCAGTACCGCAGTCCCTCAGGTGAGACCTAATGGTAAATTCAGCCGCTCCTGACGGGACTGCTCTGCACGCAGTCTCCTCAGCAACTGTCTCGGAGCCCAGGCGCAGATAAGTGCCGTCCACCTCAAGGCCTGTGTCAAACATGTCAGCCTGCACCACGACCTCCATCGAGTCCGGGTGGCACTGGACCAGGACAGGCCGAGGCCGCACACCGGGCTCCTCGCTTTGCCGCTGTGTCACCGCAGACGCTCTGGGCCGGATGTTACCGTGAGTCCTGGTCGGACCGTGGGAGTCGGCTGCGCTTGAGCCCCGGCTGTACACCGACCGGCTCTCTGCGACTGTAGAAACAAAGATAAGGGCGGTAATCCACCAAGAGCAGGTTCTTTGCAGGTTTCGGTCCATCCTTCAGCTCGAACATCCAGGTTCGGAAGGAGTGACGGGGTCGTGCAACCGCGGAAAATATGGCCACAGGTGTAAGTCATTTTCCCTGATTTGACTCGGAGTGGGGTGCTCAGGCACACCTGGTTTGACTGATTGTCGCCCTGCTTAAATTAGCAAGTGCATCAGCGTTAAAGTGTTAGCTTACCTAGCAGCTTTTAGTCTGTGTAATTCATAAATAATTGATCAATGACATACATAACTTTATATGTGTGTACATTTGGCTCTGAGGCTAAGCTACACAAGTGCTACCAGCCAACCTTTCCACTAGGTGGCGATACAACCGCATTTATATTCAGTCTGTCAGCTGCAAAAGACAGGACCTATATGCTCGTTAGTTAGTTTATCCCACTATATGTACCCCTGCCTAACTTGAATGCAGTCTAGTTCACCAGCCTTGCAATATATCCTACCTTCAAGAAGTTCACAATGTTCACTTTTTAAGTTTTAATTAATTTTACAGTTTTTCAAACTCAACTGTGTGATCGTTCTGCGGTGCTGGTGAATTGCATTAGGTTCATATTACCCTCACTGATAAATGGAGTGTGCAAAACATGTACACCTGTCAGTATCGTTCAATACAATGCAGGTTCGCTTGGTGCTAAGTGTATTTGAAAGTTGTTGGAGCAATATGCAGCCTAAGGGGAAGACTACAGCACTTCCTCTTCCTGTGCCAGTTTTGAATAAGCACCAGACAGCGATAAGGCAATAAATAACAAGAGCACGCTCTTTGTAGAAAAAAAATGCAAATGCAGAGTCTTTTTTTTTTGTATCAGGTCTCGGTTTAATGGAGAATTAGATAAATTGATTAGGTATTGATAATTGTTTGGTGGGCTTTGTGAAATAGGGGCAGCAGTATGATATATATTTTTTGCCTAGCCTGTTTTGCCTTATATATATATATATTTATACATCCTGCTCATTATGTCTGTCCTGTGTCTGTCTCTGATACACCTCTTCAGTTAACTGCCTCACCCCTTTTCTGTGGCAAGGACGTCATAGGTCTCTCTCGACCCCAGAAGCCACAAATCTCAGTCGTGCCAACTCCACTGAACACAGTAAGGATGAAAAATAAAACGAAAGGTTGTGTTTCAGTTTCAGTAAGGTTTTATTAATAACCAAACTTTCAAAACATTGTTTCCAAACCAAAAATGTGTAGTTTCAGTTTGCACTGCTGGACACTAAGTTGAACAAGTGAAGACAAATCAGTTCAGTTAGTGAAATTATGAAAAACATCACTTCATCTGACCAAGACTTTACAACTTTATTTGGACACTTCACTGTATGTATTTGCTATTTTTTAAACATATAATGCAGTATGTGCTGAACACAATGACACTGTATTTCTATTGATTCTAACCCTAAATCTGATCTTCTTGCGTAGCCCAAACCCAAACATACATTTTAAATATTAGTTTAATCCAAACACTACACTATACATTAAATATCCTTTGACTTACTTTCACATCCCTCTGATTATCAAAAGACTTTTTACTGACTTTATTATGGTCACCTGATAGTAAGTTGATCATTAACCTTGGAATTTCCAAATGAAGTTAGAACAAACACTCTACTGCATGCTGTTTGTAAACAACGATTCTCAAAAGGCTCAGCTGGTCAGGCTGAGAGGCTGAGTTGGTTACAAGAAAGTGTGTAAAAATAATCTAGTGGCAAAATAAGAAAATCACCTCTTTGGAATTTGACCTGTAGAGCAAATTCAGTTTTTCTTGTAAATCACATACATTGTCATTTAGTAGCCACAGTAGATTAACCCTGCTGTCAGGGCTTTTGCTTAAAAAGAAGGAAAATCCAATGACTACATTTGATCCATATGTACTTGCTGTGACAATGAAGTGTCACTGTATATTCTTTTAGTGAAGGACAGTACCACTTAAAACGCAGCGCAATGATACGTTTTCTGTAATTAAAGTGAAAAGACTGAACAACAGTGAATAAATCATTCATCAGCCGGATTTATGCAGGAAAAATATTTATTTGATGATTGAGAAAACCATGTCAATAACAACAATAAATAGTTCAAAATAAATAGTCCAGATTTAAATAAAATGTTAATAAATAAATAGCATTTAGTGTAAAAATACACTTTATAAAAAAGTACTTAAACACATCATTTTGATGTTAAATATGAATTGCATGACTACATAAAAATAATAAATATATATCCTTAAAAAGTTATAAAATAGACTCAAGTGTTTTCTGACACATCTAGATTATTTGATTGTAACACTAATAGCTACTGTAGTTGATGTAATTTGCATGTAAAATAGTTCTGTATAGCTTTCTATACAGAACTAAAATATTCTTGTGTCATAGTGCAACAGAGAATTTATTTAGTGTATTCACTAGAGTTCATGTATCCAATGACTCTGTTGATTGTGATGGTGCGGACCTGGAAGCCCTTCAGCACTTTGCAGAGGCTCAGTCTTTCATCATAGGTGCTTTGATGGTCTGCGGCCGCCTTTAAAATAAGAGACAGGTGTTATGAATGGTTTTTTAGTCATATAATAACTAATCTTCCAAAAAGAAGCATGTACGCCATTCAGTTTTTTTATTTTTTTATTTTTAGCATAGTATTTCTTGAAAAAAGAGGTAACCATCTTTTTCAGTTTGAATTCACAGAGAGTTCAGTAAGTTAAGAAACAGAATAATTCACAATGTATTTTTAACTCACCATTTTCAAATCCTGCTCTGAGGCCAAGTCTGCGGACAGAGACCATGTGAAACAGTTCTGTTGAGAGGAAAGGATTTATGTTTAAAATTCAACTGTGTGTATACTGAACAATTCAATAGTACAAGAGCCTCTGATGAAAACATTGGCAGTTTCACTTGAGACTTTTCTTACAAAATCCTCCCCTTTTAGCGTATCACATGAATTTCACTTTTGTCATTCAAGTATTTTATATCTAAAAATGATAAGCAGGTGATCTGTTATCTAACAAAACCACTCCCTAGACAGCCACTGCTAATTTTTCTAGTATTGATTCAAACTGTGCTAAAATATTGTGTACTGTTAAACTGAGTTACCTCCATGAGTTCTCTGAGGCTGACCAGAACAGTTGGATGAAGTAAACGGTCAGGATCCGGCTGAGCTGCAAGAAATTTGTAGTAGAGACGCAGATCCTCCCCAATGTTTGTCAGACATGACTCCTAGTTGGCAAAGCAGCGAAGTTAGTCATAATTACATCTTGGCTTAAATTGTGTGACTTGACATTTCTGTCAAGAATATATCTTAAGTCTAAAAAAAGATAAAACAATAGAAAAAAATGTACTCTTTAAGTAACACTTTTGACACAGAGACAGTATTTTACCTACCTGATCAAATTCTGACTGAGCAGGTCCAGAGCATGTTGATCCCTATAGGAGAAACAGTTAAATTCTTATTATTGTATTAGAATACACTGGCTCAGTTATATCACAGAGCTACAGTTGCAACTGTTCAGTCTTTTTGGACGTAAAATATAGTTATTATTTGTTTTAATATTGTGATTTTCATTTCAGAATATTCTGCCATGTCTCCTACTTGAAATACAGGTGTATGAAAAATGTCAGCTTTCATGACGTACCTTTGGTGCACACACATATGGCGTGTTAGTCTGCATGTTCAGCTCCACACTCTGCTGGGTACAGTTGATTCCACTGAACAGTTCGTTCTGTGACAATGAAAGAGATTTTTTTTTTAAACTATAAATTAAAGACAGATTAAAGATGACACTGTAGAAATTCATCTACATTTACTTTAGTAAGCCTACCTGTGAGAGAGCTTCAGTGATGTTCTGTAGAAGTGTTTGTGCGTATAAGACACAGGAGTCCTTCACTGGTCCTTTTCTCATTGTTGGCAGAGACTGGCTGAGCTGCCACAGAGGACAGCTGAGCACTAGGAGCAGGAGTGCAGGAGTGAAGTCTGTCAAACAGAGAAAAATAGCATTCCATTAGTATATCTTGAATTTCAACTATTTCCATACAGGGAGAAGATGTTGTCCAGTTCGTGTGTATTATACTCACAGAGCTTGATGAGTGGCATCTCGGATAAGACTGTTGATTCTTGGTGATTCTGTCTGAACTCAGACTTGAGTGTTTTATACCTTGAGTGACGCAGGGATTTCCCTTGTGTTACAGCAGCATGTTGACACCTAACTGTAAATTGAAAGGTTGTGTAATTTCCTTTTCCCCCTGCTATATCACCAAATGCTTTGGTGAAAACTGGAATTAACACAGACACTAAGCAAAAACGCTATACATGTATCTTAAGGTTACCATGGAGCTTCACACTGACGATAACTGTTCATTGTTGACATTTCCAAAGAGGTGAGAGCAGAGTGAAAGTATGTTATTTTAAACTGAAATGCTTTGACATTTGTACAGTATTGTCCAATGTATCAGTAATCACAAACAGAGACATTTATCTTTATTTTCAGTAGAAAAAAGCTTGTAAAGGATCTGGTATATCTTGTAGAAGTTGCCTTTTTATAAGATAATTAATATTTTTATAACAAATTTACGAGATATTTAGGAGAAAAAAATCTATTTTATTTGTTTAATAAATTTAAAACTAAAAACCATATGTAATGCTGTAAATATGAGAGTTTCTAATGAAAAAACAAATTCATTCATTCATTTTAGGGTTGTGGGGGAACAGTTTATTTAAAGATTCATTTCTTAAGATATAAACAGTTGTATTTTTGACAAAGGTATTATCAGTGTAGTTTATACTTTTCAGAGCCAAATTTAAATAATTTGAAAACTATGCACCCATCAGAGGTGGAGATAATTTATTGACTCTTGAGGAGTAGGTATAAAATGTATTTTTTAATTAGAATTATTAACTTTAACATTTTCTTCGGCTCATTTACTTTTTTCATGATAATAAAAAATTAACAGCAGTATTTACATTATCTGATGAATCACTCTGTTATTTTTCTCCCCACAGTCAGGGCTGTTCCCTGTGTGGTAATGCTTCAGAAAAGTCAGTTACACAAGTGTTAAAAGAAGTGTGAATGTGTCAGCAGAGACACCTGGCTGCACTCATTTGTGCAGCTTTAAAACTGAATATGTGAATCAGAGCAACTCACTTTCCGGAATAACACTTGATGAAACAATTTGTATGTGTGTGTGTTTTTCATCATTTGGTTTGACAGTTAATATCAATACATACAGATTTAGTTGGAACATGTCATGCAAATGAAATCTCATGAAAACCAGCCAAATAGACTATAAATAAGTTCACACCATTGAAACATTTATTATTTGATTTTTTTTACAATCATTATACAGTACATTAATCAATAGAGCAAAGCATAAAAAAACAAAATTTTAACTTTGTGTTAAATGACATTCTTAAAAAGCTGAGAGTGAAAACACCTAAACACAGCCAGATAACAAGGCATGTTCCTCATTCTTTTAATAAAGTATCTTGTAACATTTACATACTGTATGTCCATAAACCTTTTCAACATATAAAATAGATATATGTTTAGGCTGTGTTATATATATATATATATATATATATGTATGTGTGTGTATGTATATATATATATATATATATATATATATATATATATATATATATATATATATATATATATATATATATATATATATATATATATATATATATATATATATATATACATATATACTGTTATTTAATGTTAAACTTTTTTTTAGCATTGGTAAACTATATTTCCATTAAGAGGCGCATATCAACATGCCTCCCCTTTTGCCTCCTCTATATTAACCCCAAATAATTTCTGAACCCACATCTTTTCATTTTGTCTGATGTATCAAGTGTCACCACATCTGACAAATGCAAATTTGTCTAAATAAAATGTTGTACATGAAATTCTGTGTCAAAGTGATCAAGACCTCTGTGAAGCCAAGCTCCACAGTGGAGTGTTTATTATTTTTTCTGCAACAGCTCAGACAGTAAATGTTATTATAGTGAATTCCCGTGTTAAACAGTGATGACACAGTGCTCTAAGTGAAAGAAAGTAATAAAACAGGTTAATAGGGTATATCTACAGAAGAACAGATAAATATTAATCATCATAGAGACAAACGAAAGACAATGTTAATTGATCTTCATTTCAGTTAGCTGTGGCCCCTGAAAGTCATCATCCTCTTTGAGATTAAGTGAGAAACAAGATGTTTAGGGGCTCCCACTGACCCAGCATTAACATACATGAGTGTACTGTGCAAAATCATGAAGAGGTAAATCTGTGTAAAGAAGATTCCCCTAATTCTGTGATTTATACTATGAATAATCATGCTGTGTGGAAGTGAAAAGTCCGCAGATACTGAAAGCAGCAATCACCTCTGTCCTTTGACAACATCCTGTGGTTTAACAGATTACGTGTGTTAATACTATGTACTTCATTCAACTCTCCAGAAACAGTGAGCACAGATGGAGTTTCGTTGGTAACACTGGTGACAGTCCATGAAGCGGTGGGTTGGATGGTGTGCGGATGGACACGCGTAAAGACAGGGTGTTTTATTTAGACATAGCTTTCTCTGCCTGGTGCCGCTGATGGCTGTGGGCATGCCTGTTGCAATAAAGGCAAGAAGTACATGAGAGGGAGCACAGGACATCTACTAAATGTTCAAATACAGATTCTACGGACCACTTATATCTGACAATATCTGCAGTAGAGAAGGAGACTTTGACAGATATTAAAAAGACAGTGAGGTGAGAGCTTCACCTGGTGAGGTCCTCTATGTCCACCAACATAGCGTCCTGCTCCACATGCAGCTCATCCCTCATCAGCAGCAACTGCACCAGCTCCTCATTTAAACCTGTGTCAGAATATAGATACAATTCACTTAAGACTTATGCATTCTTGAGGATGTCACTATAAAATTAGGTGGACAAGAATTTAGGTGATCTGTCAAAATGTTAGAAAACATCCATATTTTGAACTATAACTTTTTTTTATTTCTCTTTGTAACTTTTTTTAAGGCTGATTGCTTGAGTCTTGTGAGTTCCGTCTGATATTTCAGATGGAAAGACCAAGACATAATATCCATCCAATATTTCAGATGGAAAAACCAAAAAAAAGACCAAAGACCAGAAAGCTCCGTACAGAGTTACTTAAAAAAAAAGGATATGTGGATTCAAATCAAGATAATTTCTCAATGGTGTAATTCTTTGACCACCAATTCACCAGGGCACATCATAGAATGGGTTTTAGTAGCAACACCTGAAAACTAGTCAGTAGTTTTAGTTTTCAGCTGCCAATGAAGATATTCTGTCAAAATGGGAAGACAGTAGAATAATCTTGTAAGAACAGGGGATTTGTTGAGCTTATCAAATACTTCCAGATGATGTTTGTGTCATATGTGTGTGTATCTCTGTGTTTGTTCTGTCTACTCACTCTGAATCTGTGAGTGTAAGTCATTTGTTATGACTTGCAGCTGTCCAAGACTCATGTCCCTCATGTCCCCTCGCCTCAGATTTCTCTTCATCAAACCCTCGCTGATGTGAGGCAAATGGGGAAGCTGCATATGTAATCACACAGAGACAGGGGAAGATTACAGCATATCTGCTCTTACTTTTGGATATTTTATTGCCCTGAATCATCTCCTATAACATATTTTTCATTGTAAACAGTAAAGAGCTACACACATGCACACACACACAAATCCCTGATCTGTGTTTTTCTCTGTCACTGACTAACCAAGTCAGCCACAGGTGAACGTCTGTGCAGTTGGATCTGCCGCTCCACTTCCACCTGCATGCGAGCCATGGGTCGGGCTAGAGCCAGCGCCACCCGAGCTTCCTCCTGCAGTCTCCGCTGCACCCGCCAGAACCCGCTGCAGTCATCTAAGGGGTCTGAGTCCTCTTCCGCCGTGTCCCGGTCCGATAGCGAAGAGCTCTGCTTGCTCTGGAGAGGAAGTAGTGTAGGTGGAATCATGATGTAACTGCTAATGTGTTTCTCAGAGTTTAGGACAAAGAGTAATGAGAGTAGTGGGACGAGACAGAAACAGAAACACCGAGATGACATTTAAGCTGTGTATACCACAGGTGACAGTGGTGTGTCCAGACTGGTCTCTGTCCTGCTGTCCTCAGCATCACTGTCTTTGTCACTGCTGCTGTCATTAACAAAACAGACCTGCAGGTTCACCCCACTCTGAAGCCTGTGAAGAAAAACCCAAAGGGTGAAGAACATGAGAGAGGAAATGTGGATGTTCAGTCAGACACTCAAAATATCTCCTCGTCATAATGAAACCTATAGGGAGGAGAAGGATATTACTGATTGATGTAGCGAGTTTGTTTACACACAAAAAACAAACTTTTAATGAAACAAAAAGATCCTCAAAAGGATTATCCTTAAAGGTATTTTACAAGATTGTGCATATTCAATTATGAAGGAAGTGAGAAAGGAAAGGCCAGGAAATGCACTTGTAGAATTCTAAAGTGAATAATAACAAACACATTTAATTCAGGCAATTATTGTAATTCCCAACAAAAGGAACAAGTATTATCAAAATGTTTTGTAGCTCTCTGTACGACACTGTACATCATATGCCAGATTCCATCGGGAATGTGTGAGACAAGACAGCAAATGATGACACATACTCACGCCAACAATTCTAAATACTCCTAAAAAGAGATGAGATTTTAAGCTGCTTATGGGAATAATGGTGGAGATTGTGACCAATGGCAAACTTATTATTGCTTTTTGGTAAAACGCAATGTTTGTTGTGTTAGGTATAAGAGAAATCTTAATGCTGCAGCACATAATGATATGTTATAATTTTGTGGTTTCAACTTTGTGGTGACCATTTTAGAAGACCCAGTTCTGCTTAAATATAATAATAATATGTCAGAGTTGGTGTAGTAGGTAATGTAAATGCCCAGCCTGACCTCACTAATGCTCATGTAGCTGAGTGGGAGCAAATCCCTGCAGCCAGGTTACAAAATATTTTGTTGAGTGGAGGCTGTTATAGTAGCAGGTTAATGCCTGTTGTTTCAGGATAACAGGTTCAACAATAACATGCCCATATACTTTTGGCCATTAAGTGCACTGATGTCAGTAGTATAACAAAATTTGTTGTAATCCAGTGGGAACAAAAGCAAATGAAAACTTCAAAGAAACAAAATGAAAGTCATAAATGTGACATCAGGTCCTCCACAGCAGTTACACAGAACCCATTGAAACCTCAATCTTTCCAAGAGCTCAAAACACAATTCACCTAATTCCAGATCATGATAGTCTGACTGAAAGAACCTAACAACCCAAAGCAACCCCCCTCTACACCAGGATGAGAACAATAACATATACAAAATCTCTCAAAATGGACATGGTGGTGTTGGAATTTCCACCCCAAACCAAATCCCAGAGGGTGCACTTTATTTTTCACCTCCAGTGGAGGTCACATGACTTCATAACAACCAATCACAGCCCTGGACTAATATAAGACGTCACTTCTTCTTTCAAGAGCATTTGGACCCACAAACAGAATTGCACTTCCTCAAAACAGTGGCCAGTAGCATGTGGGAGGGGGAGGGACCATTGTTATAATTTAAACACCCCTAAAATGTAAGAGGCAAAGTGGCAGAAAGTTACTGGAGGTCAAAGCTGTCATGAAAAGAAAGCAGATCGCTGATGTAGGTGTAGTGGCTTTGGTTAACCAACTTGTGTCTGATGTAATGCAACTCTTTCAACTCTACATGCATGGATTTGTGAATACCCCAAACCTCAATTACAAATAAGATATTTCAATTTCCTGGGAAAAGGTTTTCCTTTAGTTTGGTTTCATTTGTCAAATCTCCTGTGTCAAATCTGTCAAATCTCCTCACAACCCATTTATAAGTGTAAATAATTTTTGGAAAGAAACAAATCTATTAGTTAAACATTATTAGAACATGTCAGTATGCCTTACAGGTGGAAAACATGAATAACATTTTTTGAGATATCATGAAAAATGTTTACATTTGATGCTTTTGGTGATGTCATTTTAGCCGCCATGAGAAATTCTTTAATATTTGTCTGACTCATGAAGTCGGGGCATCGCTAAGTTTCTGTCTCAGCAACTCATCACGCGATAGAGGTTAACCACTATGCCACCTCCTCTTTGCTTACTCTTTGCATAATGGTGCTTCTTTGTTCTGGTGCTGATAGAAGAGTAGTTTTGTTCAGTCCGATGACAGTTCCCTTGGACTGACTGTAAACAATAGTGTAGCTTTCCGGGAAACCTTTCAGTTTCTTTTTGCAGTTAAGTGACTTACTCATTCTCTTCCTCTGTGTGTTGCTAAGTCTAACGCGGACAAGAGCACAAGGTAATTCAACTTATTTATGTAACCTCTCCTATTGCACTGCACTGCACCCTCCACTACATGAGAAATGATTTCCTCAAAGGACCCGCTGTCATTTACTGTCATTTGCCCTTAATGTCTTCAATATGAGCCAATAAAGTCTTCCAGGCAGTTTTATAGTATAGTGTCTCTCTCTCTCTCTACTTTATTCCAGACACATAGGTCCATATCAATAATAGATATACTGAGCTACTGAACAGCTCCCTCTCCTGGTTGTTAAATTACTGCTTGTATTTGCCATGTAAACAGGGCTCCTCAAGCTATAACAAATATTACAAAACAGGCCACTGAGACAAATGGAGAATGTTACATCCCATTCCTTTGAAAACCATGTACTCCCAATTTGTTTTTCACTTTCTTTCAGAAATAAGAAAAATCTGCTCTATCCACAAATGATCTTTTGACTTTATCTAAAAAATTCTAAATCACTAAATTTGGAGATACATGGTTTTCATTGTTTCAGTTGCTACAAAGGCAGACTGATATTAACGTATTGGTTTGTCACTAGGATGAGCAAATATTTGATTAAATGCCATACACTGGCCAGTCATGTGGTCTAAAGGAGGTTCCTCCTGCAGGACATATATACAGGCTACAAAACCTACAATAAAGTTTTATATTCCGGATTTAAAATTGATTAATAATGTTTTCTTTCGATCAATAACTGATTGAATCTAGGGAGTATTTATTTATTTACATACCATTTTTACTATAATAAAAGAGCTAAAGTGTCAACTGTCAGCAGCTAAAGTACAAAAATATTGGTGCCAACCTTCAAAAAGCTACATTGATCAAACCATAGCTCACTTGTACACACACATTCAGTTCAAAACCCACCGGGAGGATGGGCCGTTCTTGCTGCAGCTGGTGTAGATGACTGGCTCGTCGTCATAGAAACTGCCAAGGGCAAGTTTCTGTCTGATGGACTCTCTCTCATTCCTCTGGGCCTGCCGGAAACCCAGAAAAATACATGAATACAAAGAATATTAATAAAAGTGCTGTGGCTGTGCTGCTATCTCTGCTTGATTGATCAAGTAGGACACACTCGTGGGAAGAATTATTAAGATGAGTGTGTAAAATGCTATTTAAATCTGAGTTATAAATACCTGTATGGTACCAAAGCATTTTCTGGTTGGAAGGAGGATAAAAGGAAAGAAACTAACGAGGGGGGACAAATATGGCTTTTGTAGGACAAGGTGTAGATGGAAAGAATGGAGCAAAGTCATGCAATCCAGTTTCCTGCCTTTCACATATTAAGAAAAACTTGCTGTGAGGTCACACATGACACTGCCATTATGAGTGTATAAATATGTTAACTACACTATCAAAGCATGGCTAACATATTAAAATAAACAATATATAAAATTGGTTCTGTGTCTTCTCCTCTATTCTTGCATAAGCTTAAATAATAGGAGCAGACACCCACACACACACTACTCACTCTCTTAATCCCGTTCTGTCTGTAAATAATCGCTTGACCAAAAATACCACGTTTAAATAGCCTGCGTAAAATTTTACAGCCTGGCTATCCTTGTCATGCAGGCAATACAAAAGATACTGGACTTCATTTTATGCTGAGTCAAAAGGTACATCCGTCAGATGCATGTGCTCCAATTTCCTCCCACAGTTCAGAGAAAAGCAGGTCAGGTGAAGTGGACAATTGCTTGCAGGTATGAAAACGAATGACTGTCTTGTCATGAAAAGTGACAGTCATTCAGTCAGGCTAGGGCTAGCTGGTTAGCATGCTAGTAGAAGCAAAACAAAAGGGTGGCTTTCCACTGCTGGAGACAGCTCTTGGTGAATTCATGTTGAACTCTAAACATTTCTTCAGCTATTAATGCTAACATTGTAGCAAGTAGCAGTGGCCGAACCTTCAAATAGCACCTTTAATGGTACCCAGATAAAATCTGGTTTCAACAGGGAGGGAAAATATACAGTACAGTTTTTCCTTTTTCTTTCCAGGTCCACACATCAAACCTAAAAAAGAAAAAAATATTCATACTGTTTTTAGGTATTGACACACACACACCCTTATCACCAACAGCCGTTGAATAACACTGCTAAAATTAGAGATGTGTCTCTTGTGTGTCAGGGTTCTCTCTTTAAATAACCTGCCGAACAACCGGCCTAACACACACACACACACACACACACACACACACTTCATCACTAGATGAGGCTGTGATGTAAGAGCATAAATCACAGTTGATCGCCTTCACTCTCCCAGCCAACACTCTGCCTCCTGCTCATCCACTTCAGACAACTGGATGACCTCCTTACCTGCAGACTGTCTACACACAGATACATACACACACAGACTGACACATAACCTATTTTACCCTTACAGAAGAAAGTATGTGGTATGGCAGAAGCACCTTATGGTCACTGTAAATGCTACAGAATGATCTGATTTGTGAAAAAACGCAACAAAGCATGTTATACAATTTGTAGACAGCATCAATCACATTGAGATGGAATTGTTTCTAATTTTACATAAGAGAAGTAAGAACACAGAGATAAGCAGGTAAATATCACGTACGAACACACCCACTCATCCAGTATGGCTGATTCATCTACAGCAGCACACCCATGATGGATACCTATCATGTAGACCTCTAAATATTATGCTACATATGCTACACCCTCCGACCTACACACTACCACACACAAACACAAATCCACACACCTGGTAAACGCGTTTCTCCTGGTGCACCATCCTTCATTGCATCGTACTAGAACAGCTGCCGTGCCCTTCTCTACACTGCAGTGAAGCTAGACCCAGGAGACCCTCTCATATACTGCAGCTCTGTGCAGGAGAGCGAGGGAGGGAGGGGGGAGGGAGGAGAGAGAGGCAGGAGAGAGAGGAGGGAGAGGAGGGGTAATGTGCAAGCAGGAGAGGAAAGAGTGGGAAGAGACGGAAGCGGAGGAGGAGAGAGAAATGGAGGAGGGAGGGGAGAGACTGCTCAGTGCTGCCACAGCTCTCCTGATCTGTTATCTGTTCCTCCATCTTCCTCACCTACTTTCTCTCTCTTGGTTTCTCCTCTATAGCTTGCGTTTATTGGAAAGAAAGGAGCAAATAGCAACTGCTAGAAATCTGTGTCCTGATGAGAGGTGACAGATGTTATAGATTTACGGAAATAAGGGCAGAGTGATGTGGTGGGCTAAAAGGCCTGGCTAAAAATAGTCTGATAAATGAGACCGCAACACTGGAAAACAAAACCATTAAAAAATCTGCAGCTGATCAATGAAAGCTCCACTAATAAACACAACACTGACCATGGCGTCTGCATCTTGGCCCAAAGCAGACCTGTGAATTTTTTAATTACACATTGCATCTGTTTGTTTTGCCTGCTAAAGGAATCTCCTCCAGCCCCATTCCACATCACAGATTCAAGAGTGATGAGCCGTAAGAGAAACAAGGAAGAACAGGATGCACATGCCCACACGTGCGTACAGAAATACAAATACACACACATATAGAAATACACGCACACATACTCACAGTTAGTTACCACATTGCTGTGTCACAATGCAGCAGTGGGATGATTAAACAGCACACCATTCTGAATCATCTTTCAGCCTTCATCAGCATCAGAAGCCAAATACACTCAGGCTCACCATACCACACATTTCTCTCAGGCCATTATATTCACGAACTCTATCATCATACACTGTATGTAGAAACCAGATACAGCATAGCCTAGGGCTGCAAATGCTGTTATGTACACATTGTTCTATATTGTATATCATCAGCATTTGCTCATTTCATTTCCTTTTAATCTTGAGTCTTGACTTGAGATGATTTGTGTTATTCTAATACTTCGAGAAGTCTGTTATTTGGAGAAGCCTGGAAATCCCTTTCTTTATCTTGTCTCTCTCCGTTTTCCTCTGGTTAAGCGATATGGTGGAATTTGTTGTTTTAGTTGTAATACAGTGCCTGTGTGGCTCAGACAGAAAAAGAGTAAGTCAATCACTCACAGAGATGCTGGAGAGTCTGGTTCGCCCTCCACTGTAAAAGTCTTCTGCCTGTGGTGCAAAGATATCCTGGAGCTCCTCAGCCCAGCTGCGGCTGTTCACCATGCAGCCTCTTCCTCCTCCCTGGAGTTGTATGTCACAGTTGCCACCTCCACAGTCCTCCCACCAGTGGCCTGTTTTGGCCTTTCTCATGAATACTTCTCCCTCCTCTTCCTCGTCCATGTCCACATCATAGTCCTCCATGAAGACAAACTGTGGGAGTGGGTAAGACAAATGTCATGTTTGGGGGAGGAGCTGAGAATATGGCTAAAGATAGACTGAGGATATTCAGGTGGGAGACAGATCTCTGGCTGAAATCAACCACTTGGTTGTTGGCAGTATCAATCTCTTTAATTTCCATGGTGTCTTTAATCTTTCTGTGATAGCACAGATAAAATAAACTGATTATTAGAGTTGCAATATGGGCTTAAAGATCAAACCATGTTCAAAAATGTCCTTGTGCAGGTACTATGTTCTTGTTTCTGTCAAATGCATAATGTATGGTCTAAAATCGTAATTTATCACCTTTACAATGACAAATTAAAATCATATATAACGCATGCAGTACACTGCACTTACCTAGTTTGTAGAAATGCAACCACTCCTTAAGATGCTTGAAGTAAAAGTGCAAAAGCAGCAGTTATAACAAAACAGAGATAAACAGTGGTGCATAAAAGGACGACAGCTTCTCCCATGCTGGACAGAGACTGTCTGATGACCAGTCTAAGATGAATTTTAGGTTTTCTTGCTCCTCTGCAGAACAGTTCATGTTCTTGCACTCAGTGTTCTGTAACTACACTCAAGAGCTGTAGTAAATGAAAAGGAAAAAATACAGGCGGGCATCCGTGCCTCCAAAGAGACCAGCACTGCACGCCTCTCTGTTGTCACGTGTACGGTTTAGTTTCAGTGATGTGTGTAGATCTGTGTGTGCATGTATGCTTGTGTCGTCACGGGATGACCAGAGGAGATACCGCCATGTGGAACTTTATTGGAACAGACAGAATTGGGTGTGTGCTGCATGAATGCACAGGAGCAGGGGATTTTAACACAAAATCTGAAGCAATATATTTGGAGAGAGCAAAGATTTGGGGAGAAAAAAAAAAAAAAAAAAAATGTTATTCCAACAGAAAGGTCAAGTGAGATGTTTTCTGCAATGAAGTTGCTCTCCATCACCAAGTTGTCGGGTACAATCTGTCTTCCATTGGCAGTTTCTCTGCTGCAACAGATGAGGAGTCTTGGGTACATGTTTGAGAGATCATTTCTCATCTTAAAGATTCAGAATAAAATTAGCAGAATGAGGCAATGAGCATTAGCATGTAGGAAGTATTTTACCAATTTAAGGTTTTTCTGCCTCAGATACACTGCATAACTTCCTTTAAATCTATGATCGGGTTTATAATTTTCTGATCATGGGTAAACTACTGAGGAAGTAACAAGTTTAAACAGGGAAAAAAAACAAAAAACACCACAAACTTGTGCAGTATGGCATTGCACTGCATGTGCAGATGAAATAAGCATGTAACCCATTGCTCAGAGTCCCAGTTTTTATTCTCTGGCTACAGTAGGATATTGAGTTTAAGGCAGCCATTGCATAAAAACTCTGAGGCTTATTGTGTTTAGCAAACTCTGCTTCCGTTTCTCCATTATGAGATGTGATTTCAATGTTTAGCCCTTTGCATAGGACTGCAAATGCAATTTATGCAGATGTCAGTGAAGTCACCTGGCCAGTATTGCTTGGAAACTAAGTTTCAGAAGTCACTAGACATTTCAAGAGTTCATATCAACTAGTGCTTAATTTTTTTAATGATGATGAATTACTTGTCCTACCATTGTGCATGTCTGTTTGACACCTGGGGGCATACCAAGAAGTTAAGCACCAGGACTTGCATTACACATGACATGAATGAGACCAGGTTCTATGTAAAACATGTTTTATTGAAATGTTCAGTATTACAGGATACCAGCCCCTGAAAGATACAGTTATAGTTGAGAAATATAACTCTTAAAGTCATAAATAATGCAAATACATACAAATTAGGCTTACCATTTGGAGTTCAGACCTCTAGGTTGTCACTTTTTCCAAACCATTGAAGAACGTCTTGTCCTGCTATGTGGGAAAGGTTGCCAGTACTGGAAGCCTGGATGTGGGTATGCTCGAGCCTGGGGTCCAGATTTGTAACCAGCTTGAGGCATGTATTTTTGGTAATCTGGGAGTTTGCCAGCCTTATTGTATTTGTATGAAACGTATGGAACGAAGGGGAGCTGGTCGTAAGAAATATATGGACTCATTGGGCCTGGATAGCTGCTACTGCTGGTTGTTTGTGCAGTGGGAGCAGAAGCAGTTGTGGGCGTGGAGGCAGTTGTGGGCGTGGAGGCAGTTGTTAGTGCCGATGCAGTTGTGGGTTTTGTTGTAGGGCTTGAGTCACTTGGTTTAGCTGTGTCACTGGGCTTAGTTGTGAGAGTAGGAGGCTGAGTAGTTTGACTTGGATTTAGTGGGTATGGAGGTTTTCCATAGAAGTGCTGGATGACTGGGTAGTAGTAAATTTCAGAGCCATTAGGGTTTACTGGGAGTGGGTGTCCTACTGGAGGGTAGTAGGGATAATAAAAATATGGAGGGAAATTGGGGATTGATGGATTTTGAGGAGTTTTGGTAGTAGAGGCTGAGGTTGTCATGCCAGCTGTGGTCGTCATTAGAGTAGTGCTAGGTCCAGTGGTAGTGGCTGGTGGCACAGTGGTCCTCACTGGGAGATTTGGGAGAGGGTAATAGGGGTAGTAAAAGTAATAAGGGTAATATAGGTAGTATGGAGGGTAAGGATATGCAGGAGGCCTCATTGGAGGTTGCGCTTCACTTGGCTTTGTAGTTATGGTGGTCGTGTCAGGCTTAGCAGTGGTTGGAGGAGCAGTATTAGGGGTCGGTCTCATATACATGAAATAGTAATACAAATAGGGATAATATGGACTACTAGGATCATAGATGGAAGTGGGCAGGTTCGCCTGTCGTTTATGACGATGCAGGCTCCAGGGCCTGTGAGGGAAAGGAAGTTTCCAGGGATGCTGAGCAGGCTTGGGTGGAGTCGAACCAGGTGTTGCATGAGGACTTGGCGGCATGGGGCAGGTTAGTTTGACTGGAGTCTCCAGCCAGCTCAGTGGCACCACATAGTTTCCATTCTGAAACAGGAATGCACAAGCAACTCGCTGACAATATATTTAATCTGTAGTTAGCATGAGTAAGTTTCAACTTCGGTAAAAGTAGCAATTACAACTAAACTGAAGCTGCATATAAATAACATTGTTGAATGACACTGAAACTTTTACTTAAATACCTTCCAGCATTGCTTTATTCAATGCCACCATATAAATCTTTAGGAAGTTAGTCAATTAGGGATAAAGTTGTACCTCTTGTATCACATTGCAGCCATTGTAGGGAACAACCAAAACAAGACCCACTGCATTCTGCTGCACTGAGTAGCCACAGGTTTCAGGCACCTGGATCAGAGGAAGGAGACGTGCATTGCCTAGGAGGGAGAACAGAGCAATTATTCTACATTACATATGTCAAATGTACAGCTTCAACATAACTCACATCTTCAGATAACCTTGTTTATGTTACAATACCTTTGTCTAGCTGTAAATCAGCAGCTCCAGGTCCCATGGCTTTCAACTTCATCTTGGTTCGACCACAATGCAGAGTAAGGTTCAAGCGCCTCCATGCTGCTTCATTGGCCATGACATCCTTCAGCTGTGATGTCTGCTCAAACATCTCTTTAGAAGTTCACATACAAAGTTAATACTGGCCATATCCTTTGGTTTTTGAGCATCATGCATTTTTCCATATGTGGATATGTGCATGCAGTATATCATGTCAGCAAAGAACTGGGTAGGAAAATCTTACCTATCTTGCCATCTGATTGATCTGAATCAACATGCAACAATCCATCGTTATCTACGGCAGCAGAGGCAGATCCTGACTCAGAGCTCAGCTCTGTCCCATTGAAGAGAATGTTTTCTGTCTTTATTTCCATCACTGCAGCCTCACTAACTACCTTATCCTGTGGAACTTTTTTGCTAAGCCCTCGCAAGCTAAAACAAGTTAAACTCAGGACCAAAGAGCACAGGAGCAATATGACTGCTACAGTTTGACACAATTTGCTTCTCCTTCTATTTTCACCTGCCATACTGGAGCTGCACACCTTGAGCAGCATGGCTGGAGCAGATGGAAAGCACTTTCTTCTGAAACAGAAAAACTGAATGGCAGGTTTTTATATGGAGGACACACTGGCACCAGTTAATCAACCAATCAGTTTCCACTTCGGCTACAGCTTGCACCTGCATTAATTAAGGTCACCACAGGTGGGCTTGTTTAGAGTCTCTGCTGTCTGATTTTACTCGTCCCATAAAGTCAGCTCTGCATATTTATCCTATAGCATGAAATAGGAGACATGACATTTATTTTATAGGTTATTTTTAGTGAAAGGATATGTGAATATTTATCTTTGGTAGTGTTTTTTGTTAGCATATACAGTACATACATAATTTGAAGTATCATATTCTGTGATACTTCAAATTTGTTGCGACAATGTTTTTGTGAGATGTTTAAGGGACATTAATAGCCTTATTCATATATCAGTTGTATTTTATGTAAATATTACATGCAGGAATATGTACAGTATAGTGTTGTTTCTTCAGTGCTTGCTGTTGATGATTTGCAATTTTATAGCCATCCCAAATAGTGAGTATACAGCTAGAAGAATAGTACAAACAAGAGACAGCTTTGTCTGGGGATAGCTGAAAAAAACTTAATGGTAAAACCCAGGAAGGAGCAACACAGTTCCAATTTAGAACCGGTACATTTAACAATATGTTTCACTCTTTATATTATCAGCTTTATCCTTACCTCCTTATTATCATATTCTACAAAATAATAGATGAAACTGTAATGGCACATGAGGAAAATCTGCAAAATGTAAAAATAAACATTTTAAAATTATACTGAAAGATACCATGGTTTAGTATTGTAAAAATATGTGGATTCACGGATTATAAAGATGACCATGATCTAACATGACTTGAATGATTAGAAAGTAAACCATTGACATGAAATTTCTTCAATGTAAAATAAGTGGATACATAAAACTTGAAAATCTCCAGAATGCGTACAAATCTACCCATACTAAATAGGTTTCCAATCCTTGGTCGCCATTAAATGTGATTTCACTCTTGTAAATGTAATTGATTTCTTTGCCCTGAAAATGTACCGATATTCTCACAATTTAGAAAATCATAAACATAGCCCATGTGACAACTAGGTGTCACCTAGCAGGCAGACAATTCAGCGCAAAAACAACTTGGACATATGTATCAGTACAGGCAAGATTGCAAAATATGATAAAAGGACAGATACAACAAAAATCTAAATAAATGTACATGATGTCAGATTTGACTGTATGTACATCCTGTTTAAAATGTACAGATTTAATTCGAAGGAGCTGCTATGGTAGAATAATTTAGATATTTGAAATTATATTATAGGCAATACAGAGTTTACGCCCTCAAAATTATTAGTTTCATTTGGGACACAGACTCTAATATACAATAACTGCTATAATACATTTAGATATTTTTGCCACTACAGCTCAATCTCCCTTACTGCAAATGTCTTACTATAAAATAGGTATAAGTTATAGTCAAAGTTAAATCAATACAGCAGGGGGCCTCAGAATTCATGGCTCTTTGACATGCCTTAGAAATTTGCTAAATCCCCAAGTCACTCCTTGAACAGTTCTCAAACTGTTTCATGTCTGTCCTTGACTTCCCTTTAGGAAATTGCATGTCAATTTATCTTTAGGGTTTAGGATGTCAGTCATTAGGTTATATTTCCTAAAGGTTTTAAAATGACTTTCTAGTCATTTCTAAAACAGTACTTTTACTCTAGAGACTTTACTAAATGCAGCTCAAACACTTGGAAATATATTATGGCTGGAGGATGAAGCAAGAACAACAAATTATACACAAGTAGAGTTTTTGGAGTATCCGTTTTTCTTCTATTATAGAGCTTGCACAATTTAAAAGTAATTCCATAAATACTATTTTACACCCTCTGAATATCTGTACAATATAATTTGTGAGAAATTAGTCATTAACAGCCGGTGACTTGTTTAAGACCAAGACCTTCAAGTAAAGCTTGTGCACAAACAGTATCTTGAGCCGACCAAGAAATGGTTGAGCCATGGTACCACCTGTGAACAGTCTTTAAACACCCCATATAGAGCCTCACGAACAAAACTAGAGGGTCTAGGTTTTAAATATGCAAGATGTCAGTGAAAGAAATGTAATAGGACCATTGTTTGCGCAACAGTTCCATGACTAAAATTCCCACTTTCCTGTCACCTTATAGGGAAGGAAACAATTTGAAATTGAGCATTTGAGTCACATGAAATAGTTGCAATGACAATGTTCCTTAACACAATTGCAAGACATTTTCCCCTCACACTTGCATTTTCATATTAATGAGCGCCAGTCTGACATCTGAAGAGCCCCCTGGCTTTGTCAACAGTAAAGCCCTTTTCCAATATGGACTATTGACACACACAGCCACTTATGTCAAACCATTTATTATACATTCTTCAGCAAGCTATCCTGGAAAAACACCAGGATAATTAGGGGGATATGGCATAAATGGAAATGGAAGGTGTACATGTGGATGATGATGTGGGTGATTATGTGGTGGTGCTTGAGTCAGTATGGGGTCCGTTTTCTCTGTTGTGGTGGTCGTGGTTGTCGTTGGCTTAGAGGTTGGATAATATTGATTGGGAGGGATAGGTGGAGGGAAAGGATAGGGGGGATATGGAGGAAATATAGGAAAGAATGGTGGAAACTGTGGCATTTGGGGTTTAGAAGTAGGTTTCGTTGTAGGTTTCGTTGTAGTTGTGGCTGCTGGAGTTGTCGGTAGGGGCCCTGGGAGGGGCCAAGGAAAGGGAGGATAGAAAGGTGGGTAAGGGAAAGGAAAAGGAAATGCTGGGGGAGGAGCTGGGACTGCTGGCTTTGCAGTGGTAGTCAATTTGGTGGTGGCTGGTGCTGCTGTCGTCACTGGAAGAGGGGGAGGAAAGTAGGGATAAAGAGGGGGGAAGAAAGAGTGGTACTGCGGAATTTTAGGCATTTCTGGTTTCTTTGTAGTAGTCGTCGTTGTTGCTGAAGGGTACTGAGGATAAGGCAGGTAAGGTGGAAAGATATAGGAAGGGGGAATTTGGGGATTTGAAACATCTGGGTGCTTGATATGGGGCATCAGCGGCATCTGGGGCAACTCAGGGTATGATGGAGGGTACCTGGGTGTCTCCTGTACAGGGTGATGTGGCTCAGCGGTCATGGGAGCAGGTGCTGCAGGCTTGGGGCACCAGAGTGAGACTGGCATTCCCTGCCAACGCATTGGCAGGATGTAACTTCCACCCTTTGGAGAAAAAGAACTGTTACACATGCCAGTTAACATTACACTGAGGCTTCAACTAACAATTTGTTTTATAGATTAAGCCACAGCATCATTTAGGAACATAATTTCAGGAAATAGTTACCTCTTGAACCATGTTGCAGCCACCAAATGGAACCAACATAACAAGTGCAAGGGAGTTCCTCTGCATGCTATAGCCACAGGTGGAAGGGACCTGGGACAGAGGCATTGGAGGTGCATTTCCTGTGTTTGGGGGGGGGGGTGAAAAAAGAAAAAAAACTGACTGGGCAAACGCTGGTGCAAATGCCTACAATATAGAGATTACACACGAATGGCACCTATATCTAATGAGCTTGTCACTTTACCTTGTTCCACTGCAAACTGTGAGGCTCCAGGTCCCACTGCTCTGAACTTCATCTGGTCCCATCCACACTGCAGGGAAGGTGCCATGCGCTGCCACGACGCTTCTTTGGAGCTGGCATCATGTGCTTGTCCTTTTGACCAGCCTGACAGGAAACATTTATGACCGTAGGCTACTTTATAACAGCCCCTTCGTGACCACTTTTAGGAGTTGTGCTGCTATAAACAGCCATTTTATCCATTCAGTCAGTATGCAGAAACTTAACCGAGCAAAACATCCAATTACAGATTACAAATGCAGAGACCTCAGATTTATAGTTACCCGCAGAGTCCGCTTGATAGGCCGCTTCATCCTCCGCCGAAGCGTTTGAAGAGACTTTCCCGCTCCCGTCTACGACTTGCGACCCTTTCTCAAAAACCTTCCCGAACAAAATCTTCCCCTCTTGGAAACCTATCGTTTTGGCTGCGTCGGCTTCCTTTCGCCCCTCTCGTCTCTCTGTTTTCCTCAGTCGATAGCAGTCTATCGTTTGCGCCAAATAACAAGCCAGAATGAAACCTGCAGCCAAGCAAGCGGTGGCGCTTTTCCTTTTTCCTTTACGCGTCATTCTGCTGCGTGGGACTCCTGGAAATGTTAAGAGCTGGGAGATGCCGCCTCTTCCCGCGGCTATTTGTGTGGCGACGTTTCCTGCGAGCGAGTACCGCAGGTGCTGCCGCAGCCAATCAGAGGCTAATCACCTGCTCTCTAATTATCTGATGTTGAGCGCACCTGCGTAAAATGCCATTGTCGTCATAATGTGAAGAGGCAACGGGGGAGGAAGAATGAGCTTTGTGTGGTCTTTTGGATTAGACTAGGAAGCAATAGCCTATGAATATGATAAATGACGTTTTTTATTATTAGATATTATTCTCATTGTAGGTGTGCCTGCTCTCTATGTGTAAATATTGTGTTTTGGGGTGTAATGTCCACTACACATGCTACATCTGTGACGTTTCCTTCAAGCACAACCAACTGGAAAGCGCAGCCACTCCGCCATCTTTTGGAGAAATGGTGTTAAAACATGTTCACGACAATGGAAAAAGTGGATGAAAGACGTGCACAAAAGGGGCGTTTGAAAGAGGGAGCATTGAAACGGTTTCGCAACATAATTTGTTGGTGGAGCTTCAAGGTTCATTCTCAACCTGTGATGAAATTATTGTGATAGGAAAGAAAGCTCAAAGACAGCCACAACCCCCCCCCCCCCCCCCCTTGTGTTTAGACTGATATATAAGCAGAAGAAAACTAAACAAATTTGAACATTTACAGCTCCATGACGACTGGACAATCTCCCTCTGCTGGTGAAACTCCAGAAAAGCTACTAAACCTGAGGAGGTGAGATTATTTTTGTATTTTAATGTCTCCAAAACCTTTCTGGCTTGGAGATCTGGAGATAACAAATATTCAAACCTCACTGGACTCTAATAATCACTGGATTACAAAATGCCCGTATTAAAAAAGAATCTTATTTGAACATAAATAAAAAAACTAAATCCAGACAAGATCTGACATTTAATTTTTTATTTATTTTTTTCCCTGCAGGTGTACAATTGACACTAGATTTCAGGATCCTGTTTTCTTCTTTTCTGCAGACCAAGTAAATACTCTGACAGTATTGTACACTTTACTATAACTGTTCTTTAATTGTTTTTTTTTTTTTCCATGGCATTTCTTGGTATTAAAACCAGTCATCTGGCTGCTATGTTTACACATTGCCGTAGGCAGCTATTTCATCTCCAAGGTTACTGACAACACCAGCAAGGGGAAGCATAGATGAATATTTGACTCCCTCTGGGGTGAGTGTATTACCTTGTGTTTACTTTATGCATTGCATTATCGTAGGTGTGCTATTTTAATTATGTATCCTGCTCAAGTTAAGCTACATTTAACAGGTAGTCTCCCTTACCTCATAAGTGTTTTTTTTAGTTCCCTTTTTCTGTCTCATGTCTGTTTCTCTCTCGTATATTTCATCTGATTGCTTCCTAGTCTATCTACTGTGTTTATTGCTTCAACAGGAGAGCAACACAAGCAGTGAATGCTGTTATTTCAGACTGGGACAAAGACGCTGAAATCAGTAACTTCACGACAGGCAGAAGAAGAGAGACAAAGATGAGGTCCAGCTCTGCCTGTGAGTCTGCCCCGTGTATAATTAAAATGAAATGATCAAAGTAAAGTAGGATCATTCAGTCTCTATTCAGGCCAATGCTTACTTCTCTTGGACTTAATTCAATGATGCCACAATGACTTTTGTTTTGCCCTAGATGCCACTGCTGCTACGTTACAGCATGAGCCGCTGTGTGTCCTGAATGACCATGTAAGACAAATCATAGTCTGTTTTCCTTTTCACCCATGTTTTTATCAAGAACTATCTATTTTATCAATGGCTTGTTTACTTAATTAGATTTTTATCTTTCTCTGGGTTTGATAAGAGGAATCAAGAGGGCTGTACACAGCCTGTTAGTGACCCACCCACCTATTGTATCAGAGCTGCAGGAGTTCTGAGGTACAACCGGGAATCTGACAACCACAGGATAAACTTAACAACCATTCTTCCAGCGGTACTCAGATCCAAATTCCTACCTACTGTAGTAAATTCCCATTTAGAGCAACATGGCTTTATTTTACTTAGTAGCCCAATTTAAAACTATTTTTCCAGCCTCCACCTCTGACAGAATGTGTGGTGAAATGTGAGTACTGTGGGGAAAAGGCCACACCTTCCCTGGATCTGACATGGATGCAGGAGCCTGAGGTGAGGCGGACAGTAAACGTACAAAACCGAATTCCCAAAATGTACCCAATGTACTGTTAATCGCCATGCATCCTCTTTTGTGTCCATCGTAGACAGCTCCGCTCTTCTGTTGTGCCCAGCGGCAGCAGCTGTGTGAGGTGCTGGTGAAACAGAGATGTTTGTTTGAGGGGAGATGTGACCTGAAAACTGGTACTCCAACATCGCTGGAAGACAAGCCAGCCACAGAGGCGGAGGAGCTGCTCTTCCAAGGCAGGGAGATGGAGGATCACAGCAAGTTTATCATGGACTTACCCAGTGGACTTGGGTACGAATTTGTATTTTGAAATGTCACATAGACCCACAAATATAGTAGTAGTATTAATCATAAATATAAGTTCTTAGCATTAATGTCAGAAACAATGTATTTGGACCTCTTCATAGATTACAATCAGAACTGAGAATCCATGGGGATTACTCAATCCAGCTACCTGCTACAGAAACCTGTGAGTAACTGCTAAATGTGCAACGCACACACTGGCAGCTTTGAATCTGTTCCTCCAATCAAGATATACAAATATGAGTTTGCACACAGTGAGCATATGTTTTTCGTGTTTTTGTTTTTTTTTTGTTCGTTTGTTTTTTTTCAATTTGTCCAGACTGTGGAAGAGATGGAAGTAAACTATTGTGACTCAAAACAGCTTCGTGACCAATACAGTTTGTTCTGTGCTATTGTTTAGTTGCCCCAACATCAAAGGTCCTCAGCTTTCGGCTCTCTTGTGCTCCAGGAAAAGGGCCCTGGACAATGTATCCAACAGAAAAGTGCTTGAAAAATGAAGGGGATGTGGCGCAGGCATTGGTCCCCTTTTGTGACCACAAGCCACTTCACTTTGGCATATGTCATCATCAGGTACTGACAAATTACTGTCCTGTTCAATTTTATGAACCATTGTTTGTTTTATTTAAGTCAATATCAAGAATATCTTAAGCAAATGTTCTTATCAACATAGATGAGACCATACAAATAATCATACTTTCTTTGAATAGAGGATAAAAGTCTGCATTATACTATATAGTAATTTGCACATGAGTTCATGATTATATACCTGTGTGATAGGGTTACTCCACCAAATTAGTATTGTTCTTTGATAAAGTAGGGGACTTATGAGAGACAGTTTCTTAAAAAGAATGGTCAAAATTGAAGCAGCAAAGAGAAAGATATCCTGACTTATAGCCACTAGTATTGGGCTCCAAGAATACTGTCTCCTACATTTCCCATCATGCAGCTTGATAGCATCACTTGTGGGACCCTCTGTGCCTCATAAATGCTTGCATTTATAATAGAGGCTTTATGTTATAAAGCTGACTTTGGTGGAGTTCCCCTTTAAAAACAGGAGATATGTAAACACATCTGAAGCATTTAATATTTTAAAATTAAATCTTACCCTATATGTTTGCAGGATGGGGCAGAATTTCTTCACAAATATTATTCCAGTGGAATGAAATTTCTTACATTGTTCCATGACGGCTCTGCTCAGGTCTTGTATCCACACAGATTTATTATTTGGACATTTATCACGTGATGGGATTTTCAGCTGCTTTTGAGAAGAGATCAGAGTCAACACAACACAAAATTAATAAAAAGACCAATGTGGAAATTTAAGCTAGAGCAAACCATGTCTATTAGATTGTACAGCAACAGGCACTCAACAGTGGGTGTTCCCATCCTTATCGTCATGGAAACAGCTATCCCTCAGGCCTCTTGGCTCTCGTTGTTGTGGTCACTGAAGAAAATGGAAGGGTCTGCGTCGTGTATGATGACAGAGATGCCCCCAGTCAACCGATTAGAGCTGTGTTCCAGTCTGATGGAAGGGCGACATGTTATCACAGCAATGGAAACATATGGTACAAAGCAAAGTGTTAATGTTCAACTTTTTAATTGTTTAAAATTGTGTTGGTAATACATATACTATAGCAAATTTCATTATTTCATGTTTATTATTTATTTTATGTAAATTAGACCAATTAATATCATGTTTCTATGCTAATGGGTGATTTTAGGATAAAAATGATTAATGTATAATATAATTTGTTTTATCCATAGCCATGTGCTGATAACACTAACAGTGTGTGTATATGCATGTGTGTGTCTGCATTCATGTTGCAGGCTGTCTTTAAATGGATCAGGCGGTCAGTGTTTGGATGAAGCAGGTGCCAGAGTTCGCCGGTGGAGCTGGAGCAGTCTGAGCCTCACTCCCACCCCCCTGCACCCTGTCTTCCTGTCCCTCAACAAAACTGTTGGGGTCCGAGTCCTCGGGAAAGAACAAGTCTTTGTCTCTTTCCTAGCACAAGGCCAACAAGCAAAGTTCAGTGTGGGTACCTGCTGTGCTCAGGTAAAAGTGAAGCATTGTTTTTCCTATCTTAGTGGTGTGCACCACCACAAACACTTGCGGTTTATTTTTTCAGACCACATATTCATCTTGCAGTTCCCAGAACCTCCCTTTCTGCAGTACAAGCTTTGCACAAAGCTTTTTTCTCTCTTTTTCAATCATATTTCTGCACCTGCATTTATAGGTTTAATATACCATTCTGAATTCTTGAACTTACGTTCCCCTGACATCTTCTAGTGAAGTAGCTTCAGTTTTACAGTATCTAAATGCCAATTAGAAATCATTTGACATTATATTATGTTTTTGCTTGTTCAAATGCTTCACAGAATTTATATCTTGCTTATAGTGACTATTACATCAAATAGGTCTTGTGCTTAACATGACATTCACATTGATTTGTTCAGTCGATTTTAAACTATGGCATCTAAATATAAAATAATTTTTTTAGGGTGAATCTAAAACAGATGGGCCTGCTTTAGGCCCATCAGTAATGGTGGAGGAGCTGTTTGTGTTGGCGGCCAGGATTAGGATCCATCTGGTCATTCAGCATCTTCACCAGTACCTGATGACGCCGTCCCACCCCCAGCTGCACAAGACCACACAAGCCCCTCATCTCCATGCTGTTGCCCAAAGGCTTCTAGAAGTCAGTGCTCATGTGATGATGAATGACAGAGAAAGAGCCTTCATCCATAAGTGTCTACAGGATTGTCTTTGATATCCCCCTAATGAAAGTACACTGTGACAATGACAAGGCACAGCCACAGAGGAAGAATGGAATTTCAGCAAAGTCAACTTTAAATTTACCTTTTTTTTAATTCTGTATATAATAGTTCTTGTATTAACATGTTACATGTGGTCTTGGGTCCATCTATAGAAGATATAGCTCTTAATGGTATTTAAGAAGATACTATAGATTTCTCAATATAAAACCTCACCTGTTCATAACTTTATGTTTAAGTGCAGAATTTGCAAGGTCAAAATTTTCTCATCAAATTTCTCCGTACGGAGCCTGGGTCACGGTTTTTCACTAGTGATGAGGAAGTGATGTACATTTCCTTTGAACCCTTAGACAATACTCTTGAAGGTTATAGATTTCTTTGGCGCATAATAACTAATAAATATAGAAAGTCATTGCATCTGCCAAATTTCATTTAGTTACAACTACAGCTCAGAAAAATTATTTGACCCTATTCAGTTTCAGGAATATCTGCACTGCAACCACACTTTGGTGTACTTGGTGTACCTACATTGTACTTAAGTCTAGTCTGTTTTGTCTCATCTAATCAAATTAGGTCTTCCTAATAACATTAGGTTGAGCAGATGGCTAAAAGATGTGCACTTATAACCTGACTTGAACAAGCAAGCCGCTTGCTTGTATCTCCAAGCCATTTCGGCAGACTTTCTATTCTTCTTCTCCTCAGGTCTGCTTTTACCAAACCAACTTAAACCTTGATGAGACAACTGAAGAGAGTCGTCATATTATCCACCCCAATGCTTTATCTAAGTGATTTTCTCTCACTTAAGACTATTACTTACAACACCACATCAATCAGTAAACCCAAACACCACACCACAACTTCAGTTAAATAGTTACAATATGTTTTATTAATCTTCTTAGCTTCCTTGAAGTTATGTAAATATAAAAATTATTCAGAAATCATACCAAGACACATTTTCCCAATGTTATTTTAACAATAGTGATGACAGATTTTAAGTGTTGCATTTTCTACACAGCTAAGCTACTTTTAGAACAATAAACTTAAAATTCTACATATGGCTCAGTGGTACAAATGACACAATATTTTTATTCACATAGATCATTTATATGCAACAAGTTAAAGACTATAAGAATCAATGTTAAATCTCTCCTAATGGGACCATTGGTGTGACCTGGATCAAATCTGCAGTTGTATGAATAGTACAAGAAAATGACAGAATAGCCGGCACTGTTGCCATGGATCCCACTCTGGCGTCGGGGGCGGAATGTCTCGAAGGGGCACAGTGAGGAGTGATGGGGACATCCAGTCTGTGCTAGCAGTCTTCCTGCCTTCAGCGCAGACCTTCATAAACATCACTTCACAGCCCAGTGAGAAACCCACCTCAAACCTAGAGAGACGGAGAGAAAAGAATCAAAGAGATGAGAGCAATGTTTCCACTGACTAGTATGTCTAAACCTGTTAAGGGGGAAAAAAAAGATTATTATAAAACATCTTTATTGATAACAGTGCTATGAACAGTACTGTGCTTACATGGAGGGGCTTTTAGCTCCAGCCAGGAATTGTAGAGTAGGGTTAGGAGTGGTGGTGTGGTCTTGTGTTCATGTGAACGTTCATCTTCATCTCGTTGTCCAGGATTTGCACAAGCTGCTGCATGGAGGGCAGGTGACCTGACTCCAGTTTTGACCACACTGGCACATCTATGGAAATACAATACTCACTTCACTGTAATTCAATGCATTTTTGTTCCATTGCCACACAACTATATTCATTTCATAACATTAGAGAGACGTTTTTCTTTAAGATTGTTCGCAGCCATCTGAGCAATGATTATTTAAAATAGCACTTCATGTTGTTCAAAGTGTAGCAGTAGAAAAGAAAATCATTGTTGACCACTACATTTACCTTATTACCAGTGTCTGTGAAGTGTCAGCCAAGTGAAATCAATCTTATGTCAGATACATTAGGTTCTGTGTGCCCATGCTGTGACTCATACTCACCATTTAATGTGATTTCAAACGCTCCTGTAGACATTAACTGGTTTTCTATCATATTGCTGAAGAAAAACACCATCATGCAGGCGTATATCTGAAAGAAGCAAAGGAAAAAAATTGAGTCAGAATGTTCAACTGGCTGCTGTGTTTCCAGTTTTTCCTTGAACCGTGCTTGCTCAATGGATCACAAGAGCAGTACACTAAAAAGATACTGTTAATGTACTGAAACAATGAGACCCACAGGATGAGCATGGTGCTCTACTGACAGATCGACATGAAGCTGCCTTAGGAAAACTCATCTGGTGGTTAAATTCAAATGTCACTCAACAGCCAACGCCTTTCAAGCTTATAGCATTGAGCAAACTTAATTAACAGCAAATGTATTAGTGGTAAGTGGAGCCCAACTGACTGATCAGCAGGCAAATGGTTTGTTTATACAACGTTATCACCTTTCTTTTTTCATCTCATACATATATCCACCTAAAAAAATGTTATGGATGTTCCTCCATCAAAGCTTTTCTGGTACTAGTATCTGATTTTTGCTGATCGTCTCTTGTTTCTTGTTGCTTTCTCTGTGCAGTTTGCAGGATGGTCAGGAATGGACAGAGTTGTCCATGCATGACGTACACAGACATTCTCGCACAGAGCTCTCCTTATTAGTTGATGAGATTAGGGTGCGGTAAGATTACAGAGAAGCAAATTACAGAGCCTGGAAAACGAGACTTGATTTCTTTTCTCAAGTCAATTTATTTACTGATAGCTGTCATAATATAAAGAAGGTATTAACCAGAGAGAGCCTGAGAGTAACTCTTATCAGTCAGGTTGTGGCTTAGATTAAAAACTGAAAGAAAATTGAATGGCAAAACAAATCTAAATCCAATGGTTACTAAATCTTTCTATATTCTGTATGCAATTCCAGGCTTTTCTGTTTATCTGTCTAACAACCAAAACCATCAGATTATGGCAGCCTCAGATTTCTGTTAAAACACAGAAATGTCAATAGTGCAAGACTGTTTTATTAGCAAATATCTGATTTTCACAGTTACTGGTCATTCTCCCTCTGAGCCTTTGGGATGTCTGCAACCTTAGGGATAACAGATCCAAGGCAAACAATACTTAACAACACAACCTGAAGACCCTGAATGAACAGCTAATGAAATCCCACGGGTTGAGTTGTACTTGGCAGCATGTGTACATAACACAGCTGCATCAGAAACACAGCCAAACCAAAGCTCATTGTCTTTCATTTCTATATTCAAGCCACGTTCCAGTATATGTGTGGTGACTACCTACAAAACAAATGCTCAGCAGCATCACACTGTCTCCACCCTCTACCGCACTGTTACACATTAGAGAGTGCTTCAATAGGTTCAGAGCTGTATTAACTGTTTTAGTTTCAGGAAACCTTACCTTATTTCCCTGGCCCCACTCCCAGATGCCTGGGGCTTGCATACCAAATAGGGCGAATGGGTCTCTGCCAATAATAATCAGCCCAATCACCAGCAGTTTGAACACAGACAGGAAGGAAGCAATGTGTCTAAGGGAAAAAAACAAGAAAACGGCTTTTGAGTTCAGATATCAGATATTAAAACTATGGCTTCACAGCAATTGTAACTACATTAGTTGAAAACTGTGCCAAGACAGAAGGGCATGGCCTCGATTTATACAATTTGAGCTTCACTGACTACAATAAACACAAAGACAGCAACACCAGCTTTTTTCTATTCAAACTATTATATATTTTAACAGTGATGAAAGTCTGCAAGGGAAATATGTATACTAGGATAAAACTTTAATGCTATCATCTTTATCAGCCTGCAACACAGAGCCTGCATCCTGTTCACTCTAGTTTTACTACCTCTAATCTTTAACATGTGTAAGTGGTTGAACTACAACCTGTCAGTGAACATAGGCTCATTCTTCCAATGACTGAGATAGAGACAGACACAGCAATAAATCAAGAAAAAACAACGGCTGGAGAATTGGACACTCAGGGTGTGATACTATCTCCTTTCTTTGATGGAGCTAATCCCTGGTGTGTTTATTAAGAGTTCAACTGATGAGGGTCTCAGTGGCACCACACCTTTAACTAAAACACATGGGACTGCTGCACAAACCAGTCTCACATCGAGACTGAGCCAGTGATCCAAGTATAGCCTATTTTCCAGCTACATGAACATCTATATGACCACTGATTTCATTGCAGTAAGATTAGAAGATTAAAGTTTAATCAGAATCAAAATTCTAGTGTGTGTCTGTAACGGTGCACAAAACAGAAATAATGGATTTCTAAATTATGGTGAAAAATGTATTATAGGAATATTAGTCCTGGGGCTGCAACTCATTCCGATTTTCCATACACCAGTTCATCTTTCTGAATGAATTTATTTATCACATAAAATATCAAACAGTTGTCAAATTTCCCACAGCCCAAGGTGATATGTTCAGTTGGCTTGTTTTGTCTGACTAACAGTCTGAAACCAAAAGATATCTGGCTTTAAAGACAAAGAAAAATAGAAAATCTTCATTAGACATAACACAATCCACTTTGTAAATAATGGTGAGATAGTTTCTTAGAAATCTAAGCATTAGACATAACACTAAAACCTACCAAAAAACTACCACAGTCTGATACAAGAGTCCTGGGAAGTTGTTATGTATGCATTTTTGCCTGAAGGTAATATTTATAACAGGGTTTGGTGCATCAGTGTCTGCCAAATGAGTAAATGTAAATGTTGCGGTACTAAACTCTATTAGTTTAAGCAAGGTGTACCTAATAAATTGGCAGCCAAGCATATGTCAAGTAGTAACTTCAAAATTTCAAATGGCGCTACAAATAATACAGTATGCAATCAATAATAACTCACACTAAATGGCACAATGCGCCTTTTACCCAAACTTCGCCAAATTCAGATAATGTTCTCTACAACTAAAAAACCACCAAAGACAAATTCACGGCTGGATAAGCGTGGCTGCATGAGAATTCTGTTTCCTCAGTCAAATCACAGCTAATCCCAGGCGGCTTTCAGCCTACTTTAATAAAGCTGGATATAATCCACTTGTAACAAGGCAGACAATCTCTCTCTCTCTCTCTCTTACCGATAGATGGGCATAGGAAGATAGTTCTCCCCTTCAATGCGGATGTCTGGGTACCGCTGGTACAAGGCCTGCGTGTACTCTTCAAACACCCGCTTATACCCTCAGGAAATGCTGTGTGAAGACAAACACACTGTCAGACAGACATACACAGTGTGCAGTTGCAAGAACAAATGGGGACAAAGGCAGCAACAACAATACAGTGATCTAAAGGCGAGATTGTGAACTCCGCCTTGAGCTCTGAATTCCAGTGTTATCTGTGGACCATTGGTTTAGTTTTCTTTTTGATGTAAAGTTATAGAGAAATTTCATTTAGCAGCATTTTATCATTCTTGAAATTCAACACTGTGCTCCAGCGTCTCATGCCTTTTTGAAGCATGTTTGCCTTTTGAGAAAAGCACCAATTTACAATGCAAATGTCTGTTTGTCTCATCTACATTGTCATAACTTGTATCCTTGCATGTAAATGCCTTAAAATCACGTGACACCGTTTTTTTTTTTTTTTAACCACAACTCCCTGGCTTTAACCATGAAGTATTATTATTCTTCCTTATATTCCTTAATATTCGTATTTGGTATAATAGATTTGAGTTCAGCTTTCTCCGCAAATTACCTTAAATTACAGGAAATAATTTGATTTAAGGTGATGTTAATAGGCTGCAACATTCAGGCGTTATGCAGAAAGCCAAAAGCTAAATGTTTAAATGTGTTGTATAAAATAATCCCAGAAACATGGAGCACTTGAACGAGATTTTAACCTTTTGAATCTGACATGTGGACAAGAGACCACTGTTACTAGATTTATCAACAACTCGCATGTTTGACAGCGGAAGTGGGGCGATGTTTTCGACAATTACGAAATGTCCCTGAGAACAGGCTAAAACGAGGGACTTCCAGAAAATGTTTTCTCCCTGAGTTTTTCAACAGCGGTTGAGCCATTTCCCTAATGAATAACCACGAAAGGCTCCTTCTCCTGTAGCTAACATGTTAGCATAAGGCTAAGCTAACACCCTGCTCGCTAGCTTCTATCGGTTGTCGGCCTACGGTGTTGTTAGCCTGGGAGTTTAGCTAGCTTGCAATGACTCGCCAGATTTTCGCCCATTTGCCTCACCAAATCTGAAACTTGAGAAGGGGTCCCGCAGCAAACTGCATCTTCATCTTCTTCACGCCGCTGCTGTCACCAGACGTGGCGCAGCACAGCGAGAAAACCCCCAAGACGAGGAGCGAAAAACGCAGCCACTTCATCGCCATCCGTTCCGGGGTTTGTTCCCTCACTCAGTCAGACGGAGAGAGGCAGGTTCATCTGTACATGTCGCCTCTGGTTGGGCCCTCTTTTTCCTCTGGCTCCAATCTCGGATTTTGAGCACAACCTGCACCCACGTTTAGCACCACCTACTGCACTGGCTGTTCAACTGACCTGCAGTATGCTGTAGCCTGTATATTTTATCAATCATACTTTATTTGTACAGCACTTTTCACACAATAAAATGTAGCACAAAGTGATTTACATAGATGATGAACAAGCCCTACACAGTGGGTTAATAAAGACTGGAAGCGGACAAGTCGAGGAAACACTAGAGGTTAGATTAAAATGTTAAATTCAGCTTAAGATAAATAAAATTAATAAAACACAGACGGAAAATGGAGGAAATAAGTGAGATAAATAGAAAGAGATAACCCATAAAATAAATATATCATATTGAAATAATATAACTAAAAGCACAATTAAAACAAAGTAAATAATAATAAGGCATTGTTAAGAATAAGATAAATACTAAGAGCTAATCTATCAGAATAAAATAATATAACCCTAATATAGACTAAGATCTAGTTAAAAGCCAAATTAAAAAGGTAAGTCTTAAGTTTGCTTTTAAAAGTATCAACTCTTCAGGCAGGCTGTTCCACAAACGTGGGCCATAATGCTGAAAGACTACCTCACCGGGGGTTTTTGTTCTAACTTGGGATGATTAAAAGGCCAGAAGACCTGAGGGTCCTCGAGGGCTCATAAGAGAGAAGCAAATCTGACAGATAAGTAGGACTAAGACCATTAAGAGCTTTGTAAACTACTAAAAGGACCTTAAAATCAATTCTGAAGGAAACAGGCAGCCAATGCAGAGATTTTAAAACTGGAGTAATGTGTGCTCTCTTCCTGGTCTTCGTCAGCATGTGCGCAGCTGAGTTTTGTAGTAACTGCAGTTGAGCTTTATTTTTCTTAGGAAGACCAGAAAGAAGAGCATTACAGTAATCCATTCTGCTGGAAATAAAAGCATGGATTAGTGTCTCTGTGTTGGCTCGGGAGAGAAATGGTCGCACTCTGGCAATGTTCTTCAAGTGATAAAATACTGTTTTAGTTGTTGTCCTAATGTGTGGTTCAAAGTTAAGATCAGAGTCAAATAAAACACCAAGATTTTTCACTTGCTGACTAGGTTTAAGTGCGAGTGTTTGAAGTTTGTCATTGAGTTTCTCTCTCTGATCCTCAGGACCGATAATTAAGACCTCTGTTTTATCCTGGTTGAGCTGGAGAAAGTTCTCTGCCATACATGACTTAATATCTAAAATACAGTTGAAAAGGGCATCAGGAGACAAGGCAATGTACAGCTGTGTGTCTTCAGCATAACTATGGAAGTTTATACCATGCCTCCTGATGACATTTCCAAAAGGCAGCATGTTTAAATTAAAAAGAGATGGACCTAAAATTGAGCCCTGGGGGACACCACAATCCACTTCATAGCTTTTTGATGTACATTCATTGATGCTCACATAAAATTTTCTCTCTGTAAGTTAGGATTTGAACCAATTAAAAACAGTACCCAAAAAAACAAAACAAAAAAACAATTTAACACTAATATTCTTAATTTCTGCTGCTGCTATGGCATTAGTGTCAAACTTTGTTTGTGGTTTGGGGCACTTGGATAACTTCAAACAATATAGTAATCAGCACGTGGAAGCAGTCATGGTAAGACATGAAAACATCTGCAACGCAATGTGCTGCATCAAGCAAAATACACCAATGAATTCAAAAGTGTCTTCTTATAACACTACTTATAACATTTAATGAATTAGTGTTTGAATACATTTTATTTAATAGTCATTTACACAATAAAATCAAAAAGAACTGCTTCTTCAATAAACACATTTGTTGGCTTGTCTGGATGGGTTTTTGGGTTCATCTCAGTGGTTCAGCCTCGCCATTCTCTCCTGATCCACAGCAGACTGCAAAGCCAGTACTGTGTCTGTGAATGACAAGATAAGATGGAGTAAATAAACATGAAGCGCACATCCACCCAGATTCTGGTCTATCATGTAATGCAGTTTTGTCCTGGCACCTGCTGACATTTAATCTGGCCACCACAAGGTTTCTCTCGTGTCCCCTGAGCCAGCAGGCAGTTCAGAGGTTTGGTAAATGTACTATTGCAAATGTCATGCAGGCCGTTTCACTACCCCCACACTACTATCAAGTGCATGTCAATAAGAATGTGGTTTGTTCGTAGTTATTACATATTTTTTGTAAACTTTGAAATTTTGCACAAATACAAGAGCTCCATAATTTCAGTGACAATAATGGATGTGTAATATTTAACAACATAATAGACTTAGTTTAATGTAGTCAATTTAACTCCAGTATCAAACCAAAAGTCAAGCTGTGATTTGTACAAACCCAGTAACTTCCGCGAATGATCCACCAGGTCTGGAAGTCCAGTGTCAATGTTGTATGAGGTTTGCTCCATTGCCTTGACAAGTTCATTTGCCCTCTGAGAAACAAAAGCGATAAAAATGTGAGGACTTGCAAAGCCTTTCTTGAGATGGCATTATGACTTGTGGCAGATTTAAGAAAACTACCTGGAGCTCTACGTAAACCTTCTCCTCCAGATCTGCCACCTGGGATATGGCATCATAGACATTGCTGTCCACAACAGATTCCTACAACACACAAAAGTGAACAGCAATTTTTTTTTTTTTTTTTTTTTAAACCAAATTGTACATACAATATAATCAATATTAATTTCGATTTTGGACTGATCTTGTGCAAACTGACCTCATCTGAGGAGCTATTTATAGGCTCTTCTGCCTTAGCTGCTCCACTGACTTTGGAATTGCCATTCAGTTCCTTCACTCTGCACAGGAGGGGAAAATATTTCAAGCTTCATCTTCACAGGCATGATATTTTTTCATAATGAGAAAATGTCAGAATTCCCATGACAAAATAGAAGAAAAAACGAGTTAAACTTCATCAGCCAAATATGTACCTGTCAGCGTAACGTAGTGTGTTCATTGTATATTCACATGAAGCCATGCCCGGAGACACCATAGCAATCTATGGAATAAGACGAGGAAAATATGTCTACATACATTCTGTGCTTTAAGACACAGTCACATCAGAGTTTGTGCTTCTTTGGTGTGCATCCTGCATCATCCTCAATAATGTAATAGGACCACAAAACACCATATGCCAAACTGAGTTCGGTGTTTTAACATACCATGCAGGTCCTGGACTTCTCTCCAATGAAGGAATCCCTGAGGACCTTGGTCAAAGTGCTCATCCGGAAAGGAATGTGATCACTGTTTTTTCCCAGTGAACGAATGCATTCCTACAGGACACATAAGTGGACACATGGAGCTCCTTTTAGGGGTGGTGCATGTGCATGTATATTTAATAGACAGACAGTGGGAGCTCTGGGATTGTCAGAAGAATTAAGCATTTTGGGAGCATTTTATTCCTCTTTACAGTCTCAAATTGACTGAGCCAGTGTTACTTTATCTGCATCCCAGCTGAGGTGTGAGAGAGAAAACAGGTTTGTCTGACTTTGAGGCCACACGTACTTATTTATCTGGAGTGTGCATGCTTCGCCATTAGCCATATTCTACCTTGAGAGCCAGCAGGCTGCGGTTGATCTCTGCAGTCTCAACCAAAGTGCTGCGGTCGTTGCTGCTGACGTCTGTGCCACGCTCATTGCCAGCCAAATCAACCAATGAAAATTTGCCGTGCAGCGTGGTAGCACGGTCATTGCGCCGTAGCACAATCTGGAGGACCGCATGAGAGCGAGATGAATTGGCGTTGGCTGAAGTCTGGCCTGATGTTCTGGAAAGACAGCAGCCACTTTAATATTATATCATATTTTTTTGAGTTGAAGAATGACACAAATGTAAACCAAAAATAAGACAATTCATGTCTGATTCATGTGCTATAACATGGTATGTCTTTTTAACGGCCAATGTAAAACCATGAAAAGTATTTTAGGATTTTAGTTTTGGGTTGCTATGTTAAAAGTAACTAATAAACACTACATATCCACTGCTCTTTCAGTCAACATTTTGTGTAGTATTTATGATGAGATTGCAACACACATGTTCTTATCATATAAATACCTGCATGCACTGCCTGTCTGTATCATCCTGATGACCTCTTCTGCCGTGGTCACGAAGACCTCCTCAAGGCCCACTACCTGAACCTGCTGTCGATCATCCTCCAGAACACGGAGCTTGGCCTTCTTATTCAGCAGGTCATACACCTAAGTAATAAAGTACATTTCACGTCAAGAATAAGCCGAGTTTTCAGTTAAATATTCTCAACAAATCTGGTCATCAAGGTGGGGGAAGAGGTTTTCTTACTTTGCCATTGTAAATCTCAAAGAAGCTGACGTAGGCAGAGAGATTCAGGTTAGTATACCTCCTGTGGTTGAGATAGGTGAAAACATCCTGGGCTGGAAGGGAAGGAGTTGAGCAATTATTTATACTTAAGTTCTTATGTAAGGGGAACTTTAATATAATCCTGGATATTACTATTGTTGAAGAATAAAGCAGTGGGACTTAGGGAGACAAATACAAGTAATGTAGATGAAACAAGTTGGGAAATTACTTGTAATTGAATCCTATTAAGTGACCCAAATGACCTTACTTTTTAAGCATACAAAAATCTGAAAATCTGGGGATCCTACCTGCCAATGCATAAATGCCTTTGGCACTGTTCTGCTGCTTCCCTGTGAAGTCACCTCCCATTGTCTAGAGAGAAGATACCAAAATCAGGAAAAAAAAAAAAACTGTATGAGTTTCCCTAAAATTCAAATCTATATAGTCCACTATGCACAAAGAAAAATTGCAAATCACTTGCATTGCACAACACATTAAAGCCGGTGATGTTTTTATTAAAAACCATACATTAAACTTTTAAACAGACACCCCACCATGACATGAGAGGTGATGATACCGTTGTGTTACACGGCACGCCTCTGATTCTGGAGCGGCAGCATGCCATCTAAAAAGCACTCATGGGGGCCGCATTATGCTGGCTTTGTTTGGTTCAGTGTAAATGAGCAACATGGCATAAAGAGAGGTCTTCTTAACAGCAATATAGTGTGATTTCTGTTTAAAAGGTGCCAATGATTCCATACAACTGAACCCCACACAGTAAGCAGAGACTTACATGAGTCTTTCCACTTCCTGTCTGGCCGTAGGCGAAACATGTCGCCATGCAACCTTCGAAAATTGACTGCACCAAAGGTTTGGCTGCGAACCTGAAGAAAAATAAAAGTTTTAACCTGTCAGAAACTAAAGTCTTGAAGTTAAAAAAGAAATATTACACATATGAGTTTATGCACATGTATAAAATATTGCTATGTGGCCTTACAAATACAGTTATTTACAGTTTCCATTGAAAAAATGGGAAGCTTAACACTAGACTGATGGAAAATTTAGTCTTTAAAGGAGAATTGTATGTTTTGCTACATAGCCAATGTCAGTATTAACAGCTGTTTACTTAACAGTCTAGAAGGAATGTTGCAAGTTCATCATCAAACTTCATTCCTTTTCACCAAGAGATGTCTCCAGTGGTGGAACGCAACACCAATGTTAACTCTTGTTTTGCTTCTATGACTATCACTTGTTTTCTTCTGCTGAAGTTAGCATACTAACTAGCTAGCCCTGGTCCGGTCAGACTGTCTTGTCACTGTAGCATCCAGTCTGCCCTTAAGAAGTAATGCTGCTCAGATCTCTTGTATTGTAAACATAGAAATGGCTTAAGCTCTTGGCAAGCCTGCTAAATAAACAGCTGTTCATGCTAACGTTGGCTATGCAGCAATAAGAGAACTTAAAAATAGCTCCTTTAAATCATGTCATTCAGGAGGAAATTCTTAGTAAGCAAACAGACCAGGGAAAACACTTGGCATCCCATTCAGTATAAACCTGCAATCAGATCCAAATGGTTGCCAATCCAAAATTTAAAAAGACAAATGAGGTCATTACTTGTAGACCAGGTCGTTGGTGGCTGTCTCATCGAAGGAGTAGTCAAAGTGAAAGACTTGGTTGTCCAAGTACTTGGTGAGGTCCACCTTCTGTTTTGGCTCATGGACCAGTAGTGTACCTTTCCCAGGTACAGACACCACATCAATCTCCTTCTTATTAATCTCTGGAATACACAAGAATGTAAGTCAGCATTTATTAAAAAAAAAAAACATACCATGGTTAAAATTTTTGGGCAAGACTGTGCCATAAATAAAGTCTTTATCTCCAGATAATACTGCATACAGGAAGTTACACGGTGTCTACACAGAGGGCATAGCATGAGCAGCACCCTCAGCGCTCCATGTGTATCTGCACAGGATGCTTTCAGGCACAGTCTGTGTTTTGGGAGGCCAGCTGGATTGATTAATAGAAGCGTATCTTTTCCATCAGATCTTCATGAAAGGGACAAGTGGAAAAACATGGCCGACATGCTTTCTGTGTAGACACACTGTTATACGTCACTCCCAATGTACCTTGCTTGTTAAGAGGCCGCTTGCGAACACAAACACAAATCCTGTGAGGTTCAATCTGTAAAAACACAAGTTGAGCTGTAAGGACAGGCTTTAAATAGCACACCGACATACAGCTTCATATGTGGCGCATAGTTCTTCAGTCCAAACTTACCAGGTCAGTGGTTGTTATAGGAGTTATTTCCAAGGTCTCTCTGAAGTTTTGGATCATCTCGTAGAACTTTTGGTTTGGTCGAGAAGCCTCTCCAAACTTAAATGAAAAGGAAACAAAAGAAATGTAAATAAAATGTGAGAAGAAACTTCTCATATCTGAAAGTTCCAACCAAGTCACTTTAAAAAAAAAAAATGTAAATAGTAGAATTACTAAAAGAAATTCTCACCTTTCCCCTCTTGGTCTGCATTTCAGGGGGCTTTATGACACAAGACAGCCTTTTGTTTCCTTTGTGTAACTCTTGGGGAGCCACAGATTTTCTCCTGCCTGTGATGCATAAAGAGGATAACCATTTTTCTTTTTTGTTTTTGTGACCTTACTGACACCATTTCAGTCTCCAACAAATTTAATTACAGAACACAGATGTGCCTCATATCATGTTGTTTACAGTAGTGAAGGTAGGTTTTTACTTTTGACATTAATGTGTTGAGCTCTCTCTCTCCCTCTCTCTTTCTGTGTAGGTTATGTCACCAGTTCAATGTAATCCAGTGTATGCATATGATCATACGCATTTAACTGACCTTTGGCGGCAGGTGGAGGAGGCATCTTCTGAGGTTCGTCATTTTCCTTTATGGCCTCACGGACAAAAGGCAGTGACTGCGCTGGTTTGGTCTCATTCTGTCTGCGCTGCTGATTAGGAATCACTAAATAAGGCAGAAGAATGTGCTTGAGTGTAACAAATAACAAATACTTGACAAATAATTTTAAATTACTAAAGTTGCACCTGAAAATGTACTTTAACTCACTGCAAAAATGTGTTGAGAGCGTCTACAATACAAATGTGCAAAATATACAGTATCGCAAGACTAGCATTTAACTCTCACTGACAACAACAGTACCCAGATGTGAACTATAACAAAATGTGTCTTACATCAATTTGTCTAATGTTTTTTTTCCTGGAAAATAGATCTAGTTTGTGAAATTTCCTTGTCAGAAAATTACTACTAACCAGAATTTGTAAGGACAGATGATGGGGGGACATCAGAGTGGACTGTCTCCGGGCTTCCCTGTGAAGACTCAGAGGTTCGGACTGGTGCTGTAACAGGGGCCAGGGCCTGGAACATACATGTCTGCCTGGCCTGAGACCTACTGGCAACTGAAAGAAAGACAAATCCAAGTCAAATCGCTGCAATACAAGTGTCATTGTCTGAAAATAAATATCACAAGTGATCACAGCAACAAGTTTGCCATTCTAAGAAGAATTTGTCAGAGACCCAGTGAAGTAGAGAAGTGAGCTTGGAGTGATAGAAACAGCAACAGAAAGGTTGAAGCTAAACTAGTGTGGATGATTAAATAATGACCACTTCTAATTCAAGCAAATTTGCAAATGAAAATATTACTGACTGATGTTTAATGGTGTTATCTATCAGTTAATTTTGTAAAATAAAAAAGCAGCGTATCGTATCAGTCACAGTCCATTCAGTCCTAATTGGATAAACATGCTGGGACAAAAGCTGTACCCTTGTTTTCAGTGACGATACACACCTTTTTTTATAACCCTCTTTGCCCAGTGTATGATTTTTTTCCCCACTCAGAATTTAGAGCAGATAGTGCTATTTGCCCAGAATTAGTTGATTTGCATCCCTGTCACACTAATCATTAAAAGAAAGAAGATCATTTGTAACCAGTGTTCTGAGCAGGGTTCAGTTCTCCCAGGATTGTGGGTTTTTGCACTTACACCCCGATCCCTCATTTGCTTTAGAGAGAGGAGCATGCATGCCTTGCCGACCTGACTCTTCAGCCTTGGTGACAGCTGGAGCAGAGGCTTTTGGAAGGAAACAAGCCATTAAGTGACAGAGTACATAACATGGTAGTCTAACGGACAAAACAGTCCACTTCATTTACATACAGGAGGGAGGGGCGGGAATCCTGGATGACCGCAGTCGACCCTCATACTTCTGTGGAAGAGACAGAAACAGAGGAAGCAGTTGCTCAGTACACCATCTTATTACCAGCCCCACTCTGCATAAATCCATCATTCAAAGCAAACCAATATACAGCTTTAACCCTTTTCCATTCAGGAATAATGTTAAACCCATGTTTCCAAACCCAAATCATGAGTAGAAAAAAAAAAACAACAACACATTTTTCATGCATGTCCGCTGTATTACAGTGCAAAGCTTGGGCTGAATGCACAGAACAGTAATATAATCTCTAACATTCAACTTTAATTCACATTACTTTGTCATTTTATTGAGAAATTAATTCGATATTGCAGAACACAAACCAAGGAGCAGCTCAGAAAGGATTATCTGATTATAATGGTGAGGTAAAAAACTGAAGACTTAAACACTAATTTTTTTTTTTTTTTTTTTTTTATAAAATATGGTTCAACACTGTCCACAAGCACCTCCATTTCCTTGTTATGTGGTAAAGAAAGGTACCTTCTCCGGAGCAGGGGGCGGTGGGTCAGCAGCTTTGCTGGTGACAGCGTTTACATGGTCTAGGAGCTCCGGATTGAGTGTACACAACTCGCTCACTTCAACCTAAAACACAAGAACCCTCGGTCAACTTCATTTAGACGTCGTCAAATTGTTTCTGTGTTAATGGACTCACGAACCTCCTTCCCTCGACAGATGTTCCTCTCATGCCACTCCACCATAACCGTGGACTTGACAGTGTCAACGGATTTCACCGTTGCCAGATGCACTCGACCTGGTTTACACACAAACAAACGACAAGCCACACTTTGTTAACTACAGACTACAGTAGTCTGCCTCCATATGTTACTAAAAAGAAATATCATCTCACCATCGCTGCGGCTGATTTGTACAGAGAGTCCAACAAGAAGCCTGGACAGACTGTTCTCCATTTTAGCTTCTTCTCGCTGCTGCAACCGAGAAATCAAAATTCACGCAACGTTTTGTTAACGAGATAACTCGCTCTCCAGCTACTGCGCCGTAGTCGATACCAAAATCTTCATTCAAACGGCAAATTAAAAACTAATATATAAGCACAATGTTCTCTTTGTTGTGATTGTTTATCGCTGACAAAAAGAAAAACGACACAATCAAACTTACCTACCAAAGTCAACGTAAACGCCGCCCAAGATTTAAACTTGCATTATTTCCGGGTGTTTAAGAACCTGATTGGTTGTCGCCATGTCATCGTATACGTCCTGTGCGCCCTTCTTCTTCTATGATTTTTTTAAAGGAAAATCCACATTGGTGTTATACCGCCACTACCTGGATCCAATAGGAATGACCTCTGAGATAAAAAGCACTTGTTTTTCTCGACTTGCTACCTACCTAATTTTCTCATACTTAACCCTGTAATGCCTGACCCCAGAAATAATGGACAGAAAATTCTGATTTGTTGAATCTGGAAACTTTATTTGGCCCTTTCACAAAATTAAAAAAGAAAAAATTACAAAAAATTATTTGCACATAGGTTTTTCCAAATTTTATACACGATTTTACTACATACTAAAATGCAAAAAATTATGTAATTATAACTTGCTTCAACAGATTAAGTGTTCATGTTAGAATATTACTAAAAATTTCAAAGAAAATGTCACTGGAAAATCGTAAAAATCGCAATTTTCTTTACCTTGATCCAGTGAGTTGGGAACTATCTGAAGGTGGCCAACTTGGATTGTCCCATGTACTGTGTTTGAATTGTTGTAGTGATAAAGGTATCCACCAGGGGTTGGAAGACAAGTATCAGATTGGATACAAGAGGGTTTTGAGTGAAGTTTTTACCATAAGGTGATGCAATAGGTCTCAGAAATGCTTGTATCAAATTTGATGCATTTGGCATTATGGGGTTAAGATGCAGGAATAAAAGTAATGCAACACTTGACTGTGTATATCAACATACTTACATGTAGCTTAATAAAGGTTTAACTTATACAATAGCCTACCTGTTCACTAGATGACTCTGTCTTAAATTATAATCTGATTTATGTTTAAAATATGACCATAAAGACAGTTTTCAGATTAGGTGAATATTGTGCACTAAAACAACAGAACTGAAAGAGGTCTTGTAACAACAACATTACAGAAATAATCATATGGATAAGTATAGTGGTGATTTTTCCACACATTCCGCACATTTGCTTCAAAATGGCATCAAGTGATCAGACCACGGCAATGAATTTAGGTGCAAAAAGGATATTAACCGTCTCCATTTGACTATTTTCTAACGTTTTAGATAGGGCACATGTGTTGAAAATACAATAAATAAATGACTTTACAAATGAAGCTGGCATAGCTCGCTAGAGATTTGGACTTTGTCCTATCAGTGAAGTGTGAAAAGCTGGCATAGAGTCTGAAGGTGAAAGTTGGAAAAGTAAGTCAAAAGCACTCAAGTTGTGCAGTGGTCTGTTCTCAGTCACAATGAATATGAACAGTTTGTCATTTTGTGTCCTGCATCACAGAGGATTTTTAAAATTTATTACATAATTGCTCTAACATCATTTTTCATATTGTGTATTCTTGTTCTCTGTGAAACTTTACTGTTTACAGTTGACATTTGCAAAAGAAAGAAGCATATACATTATTTGTAGCCTATAAAATTCAGGTTTTTCATAAACATATTAATTTGAAAAAAAAATCACTGTTGACCAATATTTAGGGTTGTTGATTGTAACAACAAATCAATGAGTTGGACTTCTTTAGGCTAATATTGCATTCACAAGGCTCCTTTACTAATATGATGAAGTACTTTGACCGAAAGTCCGACAAATGTAGAACTATAAATCACTGCGTATCTTAATATCACAACATAAGATTACATGTAGTGTAATAGAAGATTTTATTATCAACCTCAAACAATGGGAGTGCTGTTGTCTACAGTTGTTCCCAAATTCTGCTGAATTCTGATCCGTTTAGCCTACTGCATTTCATCCATGTGACCACAGGAATCCTGTGTTTGTCCACATGCTCCCTCTCTCCCCACACCCACGGTAAACCAGGCACAACAGTTCAGTCCCCAGTGACATCAACAATCAGGGACAGCTGGAGAATGACCCATAATGCAGTTCAGCCTTGCCTTCAGTGTGGGAGGCTTCCCATTTTATCCCCCCCCCCCCCCCCCCCCCCCCAACCCCCAAACCCCAACCCCCCCCACCCCCCACTCCTTCATGCCCACACCCTCTCAGTCTCCAAACCGCTTATAACTACACACAAGCTGGACTTATGTATACACATTCCCCACAAGCGAACGCTGACACATGACAAATCAAAGGTTCTAATAAACAGCTTGTGCTGAACAATCCCCCCCCCCCCCCCCCCTCCACCACCAAAGGATGAAAAATAAACAAATCCTCATCGGTTGGCCCAGCCAGGCCATTTGGTAGGTCTGTCTGTCGATGACTGGGTGGCCCAGGGCTGCTCGGTGTGAGGCCTGGGATGGAGCCACAACTGTTTCCTGTGAGCAGCCCAACCCCCAGAACCTCTCCACAACTGGCTTAGTGGGTGGTATTCCCCTCCTCCTTCTTTTCCTGTCATCCCCCAAACTCCTACACTCCCGTCTCTCCCTCAAACCCTCCTCTCCCCTTCAGTGCTCTCTACGTCAAGCACCCCTCCTCCCCCCTTTCCTCCCCTTCAGTCAGTCAGTCCATCCATTCTCAGGGCCTCAGTCCTTTGCCAGTTGCCTTGAGCAGATGGCGTAGGCTAAACAAGTTTTTAAACTTCTGTCTGCTGCATTTAAAAAAGAAATATTTCTAGTCCGTGTGTTTACTTGGTGCTGACTGCATGTTTTTGTACACGTGTGTCTGCTGTCTGATCAGCTGTCACCACATTGTTCAAATTGCTTAAGAGCTCATTATACTTTCATCCTTAGTTATTAAATACTGTTACGAAGGAGCGATCTATGTCTGACTACATTCATAAAAAACATTTGATCTAGACTAACATCCATGTAATAGTCACTGATCTTCTCAGGTGTTAAAGCTTTACTCTATCTCTCTTTGAAATCACATCCCAGGAGTTAAATTAAACATCCTGTTTTAAATTATAGACTACAAAGCAAAATATGAAGCAGCTTTGGATGAGTGGGCATCTTTAAATGTTGTTAAGACACTTTGAACCTCTATGGTATTTGAATTTTTATAATTAATCATGATAGCTTTATTGGTTTCAATAAAATCATATAAGTGTTTCCATGTGTATGTCTGTCTCAAATCTGAGTATTCTGGTGGTGTCTAACTTATCATAGTCTCTTACATGAAGGGTAGGTCGTATTTTTATTTTATTGTGATGATGAATGTTCAATCAGTTAATTCAAAAACAATTAATCAGTTACTTGCCTCTGCTAATACCCCTGTTAAAAACATGCATTTGTTCATATGGCAGTTACTTCTGCTTTATTGTATTGTTATTATTTTTTGTGTTCATTCATTGATTATTTCTTAAGAGTTTGTGATTATCGATCAGACAGTAGGAATTATCAGTATTAGTTAGAGAGAACATCACTTGTCACTGAGCCTGCAGGATAAGTCTTCCCGCGCACAAACGCTGTGCATGTCAACATACACACTGTTACTCATTTATTTGCTCATACTGACAAACACAGATTGGAAGTTTACTGTTTTGAGTCCAGGCGTTCCCTAGTTGTCTGCTGCTGACATTACAATCACGCTAAAAAAGCAGCAGCATTATTGGATGCACTGATTTCTCATTCTGTAGAGTTGGTAAAGGGGGTGGTTGATTTGAAGAAGGAGGGGTCTTGTATCTGTTGGCCCTGAGTCTGTTTAACTGCTCCTCTTTTTCCATCTGTCTAAGACCATATTTTCTCAGTGTATAGAAAATTGGCAGAGGCCATGGCTCTGTTCCCCTATACAGACTAAATAAACACACATGCATACAGTACGTGAGCTGAGCACACTCACAAACCACCCAGGAAGGTTGACAGACTCGGAGAGGAAGAGTGAGAGGAACAAAGAAGAAGAAAAAGGGAGATTGAAGAAAAGTATTGAACTACTGGTCCCTCTTTTCTTTCGTGACTTTCTTGTGGTTTTAATTAGAATCTGAAGTTTTTGACAATTCTTTGACAAACATAGCATTTGATATGAATACTTTACATCCTTAAAATGGCTCTAATATTTTTTGTTCTCTTGGGCCAACGTGTTGGCTCAAGGGGCAACTCTTGAATGCACAACAGACTTTTGAGTCTTGACAGCCACTACCCACAGTGATGCTGGATTACAGATCAATGACGTGCTAAGGAAAGATTGTAGCAAGAACACATAGGTTTTTGAGCTTGAAAAAAATGAAAATTTTATCTGACTAATTTCTACCGCTTAGTCCTATATGAAGAAAAAACCTATTTCTTATCGTTATGTTATTAGGGTGGCTCCTGACTCTTACACTCTATTTGTTCTGTGTTGCATTATACAATATGACCAGCAGAGAGCAATGTAGCTACAAACAGAAAGTGCCACATACAGCCAGCTACAGCAAACTTTGGACTTGGAAATTAGGGCACTAACAAGACCACTTGACATGTGAGCCAATATTAGAATAGAATTTTCCTCCTATTTTCTATAGTGTCAACCAGCTGATGGTCTGGTTTGATTTATTGTTTCATAACTGTACTTAGTGTGTGTCCAGCATAGCTACAGCAGGGATTTAAAACTTCTCCAGCCAAGGAGCCAAACTGAGCAAATACTGAGCGAGTCTGGAACATTCACTCATTAATGCATGTTAGTATTCTTGGCATGTAGGGTTCCACTGAAACATGCCAGTGACCCATTTTGGTTCCCAGCCCATCATCTGAGAAAAGCTGCTATATAGACTGAGCTTACTCTTCAAACACATCAGTTCAAGCAGTGAAATAGTTCAGTGGGCAGTTTATCCACCTTTGAGCTCTGCCACACTGACCCGGCCCTGTGCCAATGGCCACCTAAGTTTGCCCAGCTGGCAAATTTTATTTGTTTCTTCAACTATAATTTTGTTTATTTATTTGGCCTCTGCAGTAAAGAGTGGTCAGAGAAGTACACACAGCTGCAGTTACACTACGGGAATTACTTGACTGTCCACATGCTGGTTACATCTGCAGGACCACAACATAACGCCAGTGATAGCGAATAATTAGAACAGTTTCAGTCCAATAGATAATTGAGTTCTGACATTAATAGATTTTGTTTTCTGTATTAGCAGAGTGAACAGTGAACAGTGGTTTTTGTTAATGGTTTATTGGCAATCCATCTCACATATCAGGCCAACATTACTGTATCAGGCAGAAACTACACTGCACATTCACTGAGTTAAAAGTGAGGTTTGAAACAGCATAAACAGATCATCGTTCTTTTTAATATGCCAAATTTTAAGGTCCACACCAGTTAACCTGCATGTCAGTGAATTGGTTTGTGTTTTAAAGATCATTGTCATGTTACACATCACAGCGTTGTCTTCCTCAGAGTGCAGATGAGGTCGAGCTGAATATGAATTGAGGTCTCAGTGTTTTCAGAAGCTGGCCTGTTAGCTCACACACAGAAATCACAGATATAAAATCTTATACCTTAAACCTGCTGCTTACCTGCTCACATGGGTGTCTGTGATCACTCATGTGCCTGTGTGTGGTCCTTTCCTCACAAATGTATGTATGTATAAAAATAACAGAATCTAGGAACATCACTCTGAATAAGTCAAACATGTGGATGTTAGCATAGTCACGTAGTTAGGGTGACTGTTCCTTGACTCACTGTAGAGGAGATCACACTCAGGGCAGCCAGTTCACAGGAGCAGTGATTTATTGTTTGGCCTCACATCCAGCCTCTGTAACTGACTCTGGTTGGATGAATCAAGGTTGGTGAAAACCTGCCACATGACCAGTGCTTCTCTCTGGCTGCCATGTTCATTTGATGTAAGCTGCATAGGTAATGTATTCTCGACTGATCAGCCGACCACCTGAGGTTTTAATAAACATGAAATCTTTTTTGTTATTGAACATGCTCTACTGATCACGTTTCATTTCAGTTTTGTTGTCATCACGCCCTCTGTTGGTCAGATTATGTTGCAGATGTTGGAGGACACAATGGTCATATTCACCGTTTAGCATTGTCCAATGCCACTGCTTCAGTCACTCTAAGACACAAGTATGTATATTTGTTTGAGTAATATGTACAGTACAGCAACTGTGCAGCAAGAACTTTTATGACCAATTACAAAACTGGCAACACCAACATTGACATTTAAGGTGATATAATCTGATATATTTAGTAAATAACTAGACATGCAGCATATTTTTAGGACACTTTTGGGACATTTTAGGGCATTATGGTCTTGTGTGTGCTACAGTATAAGAATACCATTGGTGTCATTGCTTCACACCCACAGCCACAAACACATGTTCAGTAACAGAGTGCAGCTCTGGGTTTCTCCATTTCTCCATTTGGTCAGTAACTAGTCCACAGGGCCACTCTGTCACTCATAATTTCCCTGTTGGTCGTCATTAGTTTTCCACTTTATGCTACAGAGAGCACAGAAGGCAAAAATTAAGAAAGCAAAACAAGGTTTCCAGATTAAAACTTAATTTAAACCTTTCTGTTTAAAGCTTAGTGGCAAAATTCATCTGAAACAAAGCTTAATCCATGACTATGAAATTAGCCCATAAACTCTATTCTTGAATTCAATCAGTTTCTTTATATGAACCATAAAGATTGAGATACAGCAGGCCCGCATACAGCCTCTTTAAGGGAACACCAGTCGAAACCACAAACCATTAATAGCACAGAAATGTGTCAGTGTGCTTTTGAAATTAATCCTTTAAACCCACCAGTTTTTTTTTTTATGGGACTCACCAGAGAAGTCATATGTTTGCTTGCATAGTGCAGGGTACAACATGTGGACCCAAAGATCTCAAAGAAAAACTACACCTACACCCAACGTTTTACAGCCCTCCCTGAAACCACAGCAATGGGATGCACTGCAACAATTTCCATCTTATCAAGCCATTTTTGTCTATGGTTGAGTCCCAACAGTTATTAACTTATTTTCTTATATTAATAGAAAAAAAAATCTGCCTCTGCGGTGAGATAATCACAAAAGGTTTCCATTACAAATCAGCTTGTTTCAAGAACATTTCCCTTATTAAAGTGCACCAATTTGCCCAGTTCTATCCTTCATCAAGATACTGACACAAATTTCTACAAAAGTCTTGGAACAGGCTAAGCTAAACGTGACTACACACCAGGGTAATATTTCTATGTTGACTTGAAGTCACTTTTCTATAAAAGGTTGTGAAGCTCTGACTCCCTTAGCTAGGATTAATTTCGCCTGCATTAATGATTAACAGAACAGCTAATATCAGTTGCTCGTTTCTGGCAAAGTTGCTCTGGCTCATGATAAACAATGTGTTGTTTGTTAAGAAAAGCAGCGACAGCCTCTATTTGAGACCAATAGAAGATTAGTAGTTAGCCTGACCAAGATAGATGAAAAAAAAAAAAGACTTATAAATTAAAATTTTATAAACAAAAATGACAGAAATAAAGAAACCACAGCACTGGCCACACTGTGAGTTCTGACGTGTGGTTGAGAAACACCACAGCATACTTTGGTTTATCATCAAAGATGCCACCACCATTAAAAACAAAAGACTGGAAGCAGTAATCTTGCACATTACCACTTTAACCTCATAGGGACACAGCCATTTCAGTGTAGACGTACACTGACATATATTTGTACATATATTTATGCTTTTATGCAAAGTGGAATACTATATTGAATGACCTCGTGATTAACTTTCTTATATGATTTCCACATTTTCAATTTATCCAAACATTAACATAGTCGCTGTCAAATGCTCTCGTTTGTGATGCTTGATTTTCTGTTAAATGGACCAGCTCTTGCACTGAGCTCTCGCAGTACTGTAATAAGCTGCCTGCACTGTAGTGTTAGTTTTATTGTTAGTGCTCCCCAAATGTGTTAATGCCATTGTTTGCATTTTCCATTGCATAGACAATGATTTGGCAGACCCTGAGACAATATTGAAAAACCATGCTCATGGATGGTGTCAATTATAGTTTATCCTCTGGTTTGCCTAACTTGCTGTAGAGTGAGGCTCCAGCTTATTGCTCCCCAGCCTGCCCCAGTCCTCCTCCTCCTCCTCCTCCTCTCCTCTTCACCACATGAAATGGCTGTCTGTGCCAGCCTAGCGCTGAACCTTCATTAGCTTTTACTACCCCACTTGGATGTGTTTAGCTTTGCTCTCTTTCTCTCACCCTCTGTGTGTCTGACTGTGTGTGTGTGTGTGTGTGTCTCACCCTCTGTAAGTGTCTGCGCCTGCATATGTTTAATTGCCAACCCCCGCCCTCCCTTTGGAGTACCCCTCGATGCCATGCCACCATATCATTACACTGTGGCTGCAATTTAAACTTCAGTCACACGTACACACACCGACATACCCCCGGCTGGCCTGCAAATTGTAAAGAGGAGACAGTGGGGCACTGTAGAGCTGCTTTTTATTCTCTGCTAAAATGATCTCAAATGGAAACGCACACATATGTACAAAGGGAGTGGTGTAGACAAAGAGAGAGAACATAAAAAATGCGAGAAAAAAAAAAAAAAAAATCTAATTCCATAGTGCACTACAGCACAACGCATCACAACTGATCCACAACTACGTCTGGTGTTCAAACTGTTATTGTTTGAACTAAACAAACCACTTATAAACACAAGGCCTCTGCCTTACGAGGCTCATATTTAGGCCCTTCTGTAAACAGCAAAGCACAGAATGAATCAATTAAAAGGGCATTACGCTGGTTCCTGTTTATTTAAAACATGTTTACACTACACGGGCCCTCCCGCCTGTCTGCATGATTGCCTGGAACTTCGTATTCCTCCTCCTCCTCCTGCCACCCCTCAATAAGCCTGGTCACGGCCAAGGTATATCAAACACACACACACGCACACACACACACACACACACACACACAAAAACACACACACATACACACACACACAGGGCATAGATTACAAACACATTTGTTATGTTGAAGAGCGTTTTCAGTAAATATTGATCTCGTTCTTCCTCTGTTTCTGTGAGAGATGATTAGACGAACTCAGTTGGAGCAACAATCTGCAGCAGTGGGCAATCACAGAGCAGGAACACATATAAATACATGCAGCAGCAGAGGCTCAGCTCTCAAAGGAGCTTTCTTCTGTAGAGAACAGGCTCCAAACCAAAGGACTGCACGAGGTGAATGAACATGTTCATGGATTGGTTAGAAGGAGATTTGATGGAAAGATTTTGGAAACATCGCCGCAACCACTAATTAATAGTAATTATCCATTAGGATAATAAATTACAAGTTAGTTGTGATGGAATAGTTTTAGGAAAATACTCACACTAATAGATACCAAATATTATTCACTACCACTCTCACGTCCGTGTCTTTAGTATGGGCCTGAGGCCAGGAGACAGTTAGCCTAGCTTAGCCTAAAGACTGGAAGCAGGGGGAAACAATTTGCCTGGCTCTGTCTAAAAGTTAGAAAAACATTTCGACCAGCACCTTTAGAGCTTAGTAATTAACAGGTTACATCCTGTTCATTGTTTTATCAGCACGGAGAACTGGTTCCAGCATACGAGACTGGTATTGATCAGTTCATCGAACTCTCCGAAAGAAAGTGAAAAAGTGTAATTTCTCAAAATGTCAAACTATACCCCTACTCTGTTTGGACATTTGCATATAACAGGCAAAGCTCAATTACAGTAATCTTAATTTCATTTCAGTTCAATTCAAATTCAGAATTTTTCAGGGGCTGGAGATATTGTACATTGACAGACACGCAAATCCAGTCACTGGATTTGGATAAGTTCTTTGATTGGTTTATAAGAATTTGTAATGGGTAACTGTCGCATGTTTTGTTGAATATTGATAGAAAGTGGAAAAGTAATGGTCACACCTGAGCTGAAATTTTGTCGTACACAACCATAAGTTTGAAAATAACCTCTATTTTCCTACGTATGATGACAACATATCCTAACTATGGGGTGCAAGTGGGTTCCTCACATTTAAATGCGCTGTAGGTTTACGTGCAATGAAATGTGCTACATATAAAAAATGTACCCTTTCTTTCCTAAGTTAGTGGACAAAAATCATGTAAGTGCTATGAAACTAACACACTGTTAAAAGTTAATTGAGATTCTAGTCATGGTTTGAGTTTCAAACTGGGGACCAGCTTCTGGATTATTGTGGGTTTAGTTTTCAAATCCAACAAGAACTCAGCAGATATCTCAGTTCATAAGTAATGTTGCCTCCCAAAAACATACATACTTGTATCTATCACTGCATTGTGGCTGAGAGAGAGTTATTCCATTGAAACAAAGCATCAGTGTGGATGTGAAGAGAAACAATCCCCATTCCCTAGATTTGTGTGGTATGTCACCCGAAGTCTGCTTTCTCACTGGCTTTACAGCTAATTCCCCCATTCTTCTCTGCTGCGCTTAGTGCAAAAGTACAAACACATACACCACCCCCTGCTTCACACACACATGCATGCCAGTGCATGTTTTTGCACACACACACACACACACACGCGCACACACACACACACACACACACACACACTTTTCTTTACTAATCAGCCCTATTGAATTCCAGTAACAATGGGCGCTCATCCTCAGGCCACCCAAGCAGTGCACACAGTGACACGCACACACACACACACACACACACACACACACACACACACAGACACACACACACCCACACAAAGACACACGCATGAACACTAACACCAGCATCACCAGATCACGAGTTCAGTCTTTTGTTCCTTCATTGTGTTTTCTTTTCCTCCATTGATCTCACCTTCACACACAGGTCAGGAGTTGGCACTGGGAGATGGTGTTATCTGGACTATCAGCTGCTAGCTGGGCCCACACACTGCACCCACGCACACAGAGTGGAGGAAAGGAACTTTTTTTAAAATTTTCTTTCCCACTGTTACAGCCAATGTCCTTACATCACTGTGTAGAAGCACACATGGAAGATTTTAAGTCGTAAGTTCATGCTGATTCTGTGATGCTGTAATTTATAGACTGTGGCATTATTGTCCCCTCATCATTGCTCTCATCCCTACATCCCCTCACAAATGTATGCACACACTAAATATAAAACATTATATGTCACTTTTTCTCTGTGTTATCCTAGTTTCACACTTGAAAGATGTGTTTGAGAGTCTGTCTTTGAAAGGTAGAGGGAGTAGGCGTGAAGTACAACAACACAGTCAAACAGAATAAGCAACTCCACCTCTCAAATTGGTGTGTGTTTTTTAGTGATTATCAAAAGACAGTCGTCTAAATAATCAATCAAAAATAATCAAGCGTGACCATCAAACCACATCACTAATTCTATTACTCGGCTAGAGTGTCTTCGCAATCACTGGGGCACTGATAAAGGCAACAGATAAGAGCAAAATGCCAAAGATAGAGACAACATTTTCAAAGTAACATGAAAACAGGTGTAGATGTTTACCGTGTCCTTTGCTCACTCTTTGTATCATTTCTCTCTGACATCTACTTGTGCTTGTACTGCTCAGTCACAGCAAGAAAGTGATTTATGTAATAATGATGTCAAAACCATTCAAGCACACAGTTAGTTAATTGTGTAAATTGTGTAGATGGTGTATTACACGCATCTTGTGCATGACAACATGACACAACAGTCATAAAAAACACACACTAGGGATCATGTGATGACAGATTGTGTTTTATCATTCCTACTGTGTCAGACAGCATCTGGACAGGGGAACAAGAAGCTGAACGGCCTCACGCAAATTTTGAAATAGATTATTTTGTTATTGTTCAGTGTCATTTACAGCTTCTACGCACTCCACCTAACCCCACCCCACCCCACCATTTTTTTGTTTAAAGTGTGGTCTCTCAGTCCTCATTACGCCAGCTTTTTCTCCCATACCTGAATATCCCAAACAACCCCATTAAACCATTAAGTTGTCTCTTATGCTTGTGGGTAATCCCAAAGTTGTGTGTGCGTGCATGTCTGTGTGTGTGTGTGCGTGTGTGTGTATGGGTTAAGCATATTGAAACCAGCCTGTGTCATCACATTTGAACTTGATTATTTCATTAATTTCTTTCTGGGACATTTAGAAGAAAATTAATGGGTGCTTTAAAACTTTTATGTCTTGCCTCAGTGTACTCTTTAATTAAAATGTTTTTGTATAACAAAACACATAAAATGCAATAAGTATTTTAACTATAAATATGTGGTATAGTGGTTTGGTGATTAGCAAGACACACCTTAGTTAAGCTGCCTTTTTAAGTGAATGTCTCATTTTTTTCCCCTCGGTTTCTTATACGGTAAAGACATGCTCCTCTCCAAAGTGCTACTTTTCTCATAGCTGTGAATATTGGTTGTTAACCTGACCTTCCCCAAAAGCATGCTGGCATAGGTTCCAGCCGTGCTATGACCCATAACTGGACAGCATGTTTTCATTTTCTTGTCACTGAGCTGTAACATTAAATATAACATGTGCTCCCAGAATGACATCACTACACGGGCAAATTGTTCTCATTGACCTTCAGCTTTAAAACAAAATCAGTCTGACCAGCACTGTTTACTGCTTTTGGGTGTGTGTGTGTGTGTGTGTGTGTGTGTGTGTGTGTGTGTGAGAGAGAGAGAGAGAGAGAGAGAGACAGTGATTACATATTAGATAAATAAAAATAAAATTCAGCCTGTGTGGAACTACATAAGCATTGTGTTGTACTGTCTACTTCTACGTGTTTCTGTGTGTGTGTGTGCATGTGTGTGTGTCGAGGTTTGGTTTAGAGGTGAACTAGCATGACAGTAACTTCAAAAGCCTGAGGTATCAGATTCAGACATGGGCTGCTTTGCTTGGTCTGACAAATGAGGAACTGTTGTGCGGGAAGCAAAGGAATTTACAGCATCTACCTTTCATCTACACAGGTGGGCCTGTGTCTGCGTGTGTGTGAATGTGTGTAAATGTGTGTGTCTGTGTGTGTACATGTTTGTATATTTGCGTACGAGGGGGCATACGTATATATGTGAGTATGTAATTTGTTTTGTGTTTGTGTTTTGAAGAATTTGCAGTGCCTATATGCATATTATGATATTTGTGTGACTGTGTGTGTGTGTGTGTGTGTGTGTGTGTGTGTGTGTGTGTGTTTGCACTTTCACAATGGCGGGGATTTAGACAGACAAGTCACAACAATGATCCAGGAAGCCAGTGATCCCAAACACTTTACAGGTGGTTCAATGCTCCAGTTCAGTGCTTCTCACCATGAAGTCATTGTTCATGAAGTGGAGATGATTTAAATAGCCCCTGTAGGAAAACACATACAGACAAATGTGTGTCGATATAAATACACTTGCCAACAAACAGCCATGGATATGGTAGTAAAGTTTGACAGTAAAGGCAACACACTTTCAGGGATTATTTCCTCACTCAGGCTTGTGGGTCTTTCAGTGGGTGTCGGGTGACAGACAGGAAGCTGAGTGTATAGTGTAATGCTTGCACAATATGAAAACACTCACCTCAGGTACAATGAAATCACAATGAAACCCTGTGTAAAGTTAACATATTGGCCTGAGGGTGGAGCTACAGTAGAGGTTATAGTGCTCAAAATGGAGAGGGTTCATCTCTTGGTGACCATGAATATAAAAACAAACTTTCATGGCCATTCATCTGACCATTATATGTTTAGATAACTTGGCATATATCAAAGAGCTGGTCAAGAGCCAATTGGTTGCACAAGACAAAATCATTTTGGGGTCCTTCTCTGGGGACAATGCAAGACTTTCATGGCAGCTGTCAAGATTTATTCATCTGGAGGAAAGTTGTGGATGGAGAAACTGACACTGCCATTTTTGGTGCAGAGACATGTTGAAACAGTTTGCATGTGAAATGTCAGATTAAGCCTTATTCATAAAATCTACAGTTTCAGTTATGGCTGATGTACAAACAATGAGCCCGGCATTGCACACTAACTTATGTTAGTAATGAGTTGCATATGAGTGAGTCTCGGCTCCATATTCTAAAACTGTTTTTATGCATCGGGAGATTTTTGTGGTCTTTGGGTTTTGAGAATTTTTTTTTTTTTTTGTAACTCACATTTATTGCAATATTCATCATCTACAGGCACAATGACAGCAGCTGTTGTGTCCATGAATCCTTATTTTCACATACTTTTGGTTAAGAGTTGGATATCTTGTTTCCTATTGTATGTTTAATTATAATCATAATAGAACAAATGACATTTATCAATGTAAATAGATATTTAATTAAATGAAATTATAATAAGTGGACATACCCTGCTGCTTTCCTAGAGAGAATACACTTTTCAGTCTTTTACTTGTGCAATAATACAACAATAATGAACACTGAACTCAAACATGTATTCTGTTTTGTCTAGTGTAACCTTTGTTGGATAAAAATAATAGTTTGAGTCTACAAAACCTTAGTAAGAGTCAGTATCTTGAGCATCTAATTGATTTCATTGTTTCAATATATATTCACTTACAGTAGATATATGGAGACACTTTTGGGTTTAAAATATCAACACACTGAGATCAAACCTTTTGTTTGACAACTCAACAATGTGCCTTGATAAGCAAGTAGGCCCATTTAAGTGTATTCAAAGAGTGTATTTAACCAGCAAACAGTCAGATTTAGCTCATCTGTGTTTGTGATAACAGTATTGACTCTATATCTCTTTGCAGGGTCACAGACAAACACACACAAAGACTGGCAAAGACCACAGAAACACTTTTTCATTCAGTTTATTTTGTTAGTTAAATTTCTATAGCAGGTGAGGGAACATAACGGTCACGCGAGGGTTTTCTTGAGCATAGTTTTCAGAAGTCACAGTGTTTTAGACATGGACAAGAACATTAAAAAATGACAATGAAGAAGGAAGGGCCAAGAGGAAACTTAAAAACAAGGTGTAACAGTGAGACATTCCTACACACCTTCTCCTTCATGATCCTCCATCTGCCCCCTTTGCTCCACAAAAAAAAAAAAAGAGGCCTCTGCTCTAAAGTGTTGTCAACCCCTCCCTCCCATAACCCCCCCCCCCCCCCCCAAAAAAAAATGCAAAAAAAACTCCAAAACAAAACAACAAAACAAAAACAAACTCGGCAACAAATAGATATATTTATATATAATATATATTTACTCTTTAAAAATAGAACTTCAGTCTAGATACTAACATCTGTACAAACTACAAAAATAAATTTTTAATATAAATAATTTATATGGCATGAAATTAACAATTTTTTGAAATAAACTACAAACTAATGCAGGAGCTCCCCCCTCAACCACCCTCACTATAAACTCCTCATCACTGTCTGACAACACCTCCTGGCTCTATACGGTCTGATCCAACTGTAAATGGTGCTTTGCCCCTTTCGCTTAATTATTCACAACTGCACAGTAGCTACTTAACTCTTCTTTCATATTTACAAAAGAAAACAAAGCTGCCACTTTAAAAAAATGACATGAAACAAATAGATTGGCAAGTTTTTCCCTGCAATTTACCCTGGCAGTGATGAGACCAATACTGAACAACAACAACAACAGAAACTTTGTAAAGCAAATGAAATGGTAATCCTAAGAATGAGAGAACAATGTGGCATACATGAGGTTTGCATTAACAAGAAGAGTGAGACATTAGAAAGTGAGTCAGAGTAGGCTGAAGCATTAAAAAGACTGAGCCAGTTTACATAATGCAATCATTGCACAGGGTCACAACAACATGAGCATGTTCCAACCCTAAAGCAGCCAGCACAGAAAAAGGAGAAAATAATAATAATAAAACAAAATTACTCCCTTTGCATTGGATTTTATAATTCCCTTTCAAAAATAATACAAGGAGGTGAATGACACTCCGTGTCAAATGTGAACTTCACCCACTGTAGAGCTTACAAAAACTGCAGAAGAAAAAAAAAATCTTATCACAGCTCCTTCAAGTAGTTTAAAACTGCAGAGAACACTGGGACACGCAGATTTTAACATTAAATATGAATTAGACGTGACCCTGTCGGCATGGTGACAGACAGATGGTAAGATGATGGTGATAAATGACAAACATCCATCTACTACTGCTTCTTGACAAACATTCCGTGTCTGGATGAGTCTGAGACGAAACAGGTAAAACATACTGTATATACACTAAAGCATGAACATAATACTGCGCTCTGACTGCTGTGATAACAAGGCAAGGGGATATACTGAAGGCACGGCGGTTACTACTGCTAAGAAAACAGTATCTGCTGTGTAATTCTCTGCTTTGCACACTGCAGTGCACACTGTGACAGAGAATGTCTATACTTAAAACACAAGAGAGAGTGTGTCAGATGCAGAATATCTCACAGTATAACACTGTGTAGAAAGTGTACTGACTTAAGCAAGAAGGAGAAGAGGGGGGTACTGCATTTTTAAGGCAAATCACTTAAAATTATTTTGAAGTGTAGCAGCAAAAAAAATAAAAACAAAAAAAACAAAACAAACAAACAAACAAAAAATAATACAAATAGAAATAAAACACTGACCATGTATGTTCAATAGCCTAATATCTTAATAACATCTCACTTTCTGTGGACACTTTTTACATATAGCACATTTCTTATTCTATACACTGTGGGGGGGAAAAAAATCAACCACCCCACAAAAAAATAATCTTTTACATCTGAACTTTTAGACAAGAGTATACCCAAGTTATACAGTACTCTTTTAAATAGCTTCCCTCTTTTTTAGTATTAAAATATATACTCATAGATTTATATAATTCTTAAAACAAGTCATTTTTTTCTTAATATGTCCTTGAAATAAATCCTCTCCTTTTTTGTGTAAAGTCTATGTACAGTTGAGAGTTCAAGAAATGATGTGACGCCAAGCAGGGGCGTCAAGGTGCTCTGGGAAGCAGCCAGAGACTTGTAGAGAGAAGGCACAGTGTGTGAGGGAGTCTAGCAATCTTTGGCTGCTTGGATCCTCAACCCACCTGCAGCAGAAAAACAGAGAAGAGAGAAAAGAATTAGACATTGATAAACTGGCAACAAACAAAGAGAAATGAAGGACAGAAAAACTAGAAATGTTAAACGTTAAGCTCTCAATAATTTTGTCAGGTAAACCTAAGATTGACAGTTGGCTGACTCACCTTGTGTCTTGCCGAGCTGATGCTCTGTCTGGCACTGTGTTGCTTCCAAGTCCTGGATCTCTAGAGAGTCTCTCTTACATGAAGAAAAGTTTGTTTTGTCACTACAAGTCCTCTTAGCAGCCTCAAAACAGTCCGACTCACTGTCCGTGTCAAAACCTTCATGCATGTAGCCCTGGTACGCCGCCCCTGGCAAGGTTGGATGCACAGCCACCGTCACGGAGGCTGTGGCTGTAACCATGGTAACAGGCCCCCCAGTTGAGCCTTGTTGTGTCGGCAGGGCGGAGGTGCTATTGCTATAGCTTTGCCCTTTAGTCCTGTTTGGCTGAGGCCCTCTGCCGTTCTGAAGCCTGGGGCCGCTTTGACAAGTTCTCCCAGGGAAGTGAGCTCTGTCGCTGGGTAAGTGTTGGCTGGGCTGAGCTTGGAGCCTGTGGAGACCCGGCTGCTGCTCCCGCTTGCTTCCCTCCCAGCATGTAACCTGGGAGCTGAGAGGTGACTGTGCATTGGGTGAAGATTCATTCATCGGCTCTATCCTCCCACAAGTGCCAGTTGCATTTTCTTTGAATGGCTTTACCACCTACAACAAACACATGTTCACAATTTACTTTGAGAGAAACCCACGAATTTGAAGATCACTTAATCATACAAGAGGGGTTGCTATCTTATCTGTGTGGTCATGCAACGTACCGTGAGCTTGGGGAAGCTGGGGTTCTTGCTGGCTTCCAGCAGTATATGAGATGTTGCAGGTGGGATGTTGGTGTGCGATGTGATGTACGCACTCCGGTCACAGTACTTATATTCCTCTTCCCCGATCCCTGAAGTGGTGGTCATCTCGGAGTAATACTCCGAGTCTGATGATTCCGAAAACGCTTGTTGACGCGATGAACGTGGGTTGTGGTGCCCAGTGTAGTACCCATGGTGGGTCATGGGTGGGGGAAGTGGGGGTTCGGGGGAAGGCGTGGGCAGGCGGCTGGCATTGTCAACGGGGGTGACCTCAGCTGGAGGCCCCATCATGGAAAGGAGGACTGGCAGGAGAACTAAGCCATTCAGCATCCCCAACACAGTCAGGATGGCCAACACAGCAAAGAAATACCTGAAAGAGAGAGAGAGATGAGAGACGTTAGTTTGAACTTGAACCTAAAAAAATCTTGTAATCATCCTGTAATCTCTCTTTACCTCGCTGAAACCAGAAGTGAAGGTGAAACATAGTAAGACCAATGAGCACGACCACACCTTTCTTGTTAGCTAGTGGCAGATGCTAATTGTTGACTCAGTTTAGTTGAGGTCAGGCGATATCAAAGCACCTCTGTGTTTGCACTGAACAGGTCTGCTAACCCTTGATTGCACAGACACATGCATTACAAAGTGCATAATGTGCACATACTCCCAGTCACACAGAGCCACAATCCATTTAGTCTTGTTTTCTTTTGAATCTTAAGTTTTGTTGGGATTTGGTTTAATTCAGATGGATTTAGAGGGTCAGCAAAACTCAGGACACTTTTACACAAAGCGGGAAACATTTCATCTCTGACATTTTTTTGTTGTTGTTTAAGTTTTTTTATAAGACTACGGTGTCCCGATGTTTTATGCGGACACGAACGCACATACACACATGCGCGTGCACAACTCCAAACACACACGTAGTTGGCACATGAGGAAGGGAAGTAGCTCAGGGGAAGAAGTCAGGGAAAGCCCAGTGTTTGTGTATCAAAGGCAGTGGGGGGGGGTGAGGGGTGCAAATCTGATTCCCCACTCAGTCCAACTAAAACATGCTTTGATGCCTCCACTGCTGCTGCTACAAGACTTTCTCTCGCTCTGTTTTTCACTCACACTGTGCATATGTGTGTGTGTGCATTTTTTTTTTTTTTTTTTTTTTTTTGTGTGTTCGTGCATCTCAGTGGAGCTCTGAGGAGGCCAGGGGTGGAGGCAGGCCACAAGAAAGAGCTCTCCAAGAAAATTAGAGAGGACTCCACTTAAACACTAACAGAAAGCAGAAAGAGAGAGACAGTGAGATGCTAACCACCAGCCAGACTTGAAGAGGTAAAAAAGAAAGATGGAGGGGAAAAAAAATGATTGTTGGAATAAAGAAAAAAAGAAAAGCAAACAAGGACAGGGATAATAGCTGCGGAGTGTTCTGGAAACGTGCTCCTCTCCTCTGAATGGACTACTACTACAGTTATTACTACTAATTCACTTGACAAAGGTCACTCTTCAGGAAAAAGTTCGTGGCTTGCATGTTGGGTGTGATTTCACAACCCTTATTTAAACCAATTTCAGCCCACTGCTCCTTCTAACATGTTTCCCCCTTCCCTCTTTAACCGCCGTCCTTGTTTTACTCCTTTATCAGAAGCATAACGCATGTCATCCTAACCAGCTTTGACACAACACCTCAGGGAGATATTTTCAGTTTCTTGCTGTCTGCTCCAACCACGACTGTCTCTAAACTACACACAGATATTGGATTGGCGTGCTTCATTGAACTGAAGCACATTCACGAGCAGGGCGCTGAAATCACAAACAAGGTCATCTTTGTTTTCATGGCACAGCATTGGAGTCCACTTTTGAGCTCTCTTGATTATTTTACTCAAAGCTACACTTAAACATCTTTACATAGAGGGGGTGTTGGGGGGGGGGGGGGCGACAAGAGAGGAGTGAGACAGAAAGAAAGAGAGTGAGACTTTGGTGGGACCTCCAACAGCGTCTCACTGTTAGGAATTCTGTTGTTTATATAAACTGTAATCTTTTCCATTCGTTGTCGGGGCCTGGGGAGTCGTGTGTGTATGTGTGTGTGAGTAAGAGAGCGTAAGTGTTTACATGCCTGTACATATGTGTATTTTTCCTGTGTGTGTGTGTGTGTGTGCACGCATATGTGGCCCGCATGTGTGTGCATGCATGCTACGTAAGTGTCTGTGTGTGAGAGATGACTCTGAGCAGAGCTGAATTAGGCTTGCTGTTTATTCAGTGCATTACAAGGCCAGGAGATGTTTACAGCAGTATATATATGCTACTCCCCAGCTAGCCAGCTCTGGCTTGCCCCATTCACCCGACCACAGCTACAGCCACAGCTAAACAAGACCTCCAACAGAGATACTAGACCCCTCTGTCTCTTTCTCACCCTGTTCTCTGAAAATGATCTCTATCTGAAGCCTGGAAGAAAAGACGAAAAACAAGATGCTGAAAATTCTCTCGAATGACTCCCTTCATCCCAGTCCAACTTCCACTTATTTTTTTCTCTATTGCTACATATTTACACCTCTTTATCTTTCAATCCAGCATTGTAGGGGATCCATTCATCTGACAATCATCTACCCACCCACCAGGACTTCATATCCCTGCGAGGAAGCCACCCTCAGAGTACTTCTCCTCCTCTCTCCGCCTGTCTCTGTTTCTGCAGAAAAACTCAGCTTTTTATGTCATGGAGGCCTGTTGCAGTCTGTGAGCTCAAGGTTGTGGTTTCGGGTTTGGGCCGAGACCACATTCGGCTGAAAAACATCGAGCTATTCGCCTTTTTTTCCACTCTGACCATGAAACACTGGTAGAAAACACACACACACACACACACACATATACATAGACACACAGTTTACACTTTCACACGCACACACACAGACGCACATGCACATACACACACACACACACACACACACACACACAGGGGAGTGATATCTGTTGGTGGGCTACACACCAGAGCAGTTCAAATTTAGCTCCACTTTTTATTACGGCACCTAACATGGAGGGAGAGAATGCCAAACGGATGATAGGAATTTTAACAGATTCCCTTGTGTGTGTTTGTGCGAAAGAATCAGTGAGAACGAGTGAGAGAGAGAGAGACACCACCCAGTGGGTAGCAGAACACTTCCATGTTTACGAGCAGCTGCTACACACCCTTGATGTTTTCCCCATTTGTTGTGCTCTGAGACTGGGGAGTCGGATGTGTGTGTGTGACCAGAGTGACAGAACCAGGTGCATATTTGTCACTCACATATTTGTGTGTGTGTGTGTGTGTGTGTGTGTGCGCGTGTGCATAAATAGGGGTGTAACATTTCCACCTGCATGCATCCTTGACCCCCCACAAGGCTTCCTCCCATCCCTAAGTGTGGCTAGACAACTGGCTCCACACATACACACAGACACGTACACACAGCAGTGGTGTAAAACCAAAACACTGCTTCTTGTTAAGGTAACATATGGGCTGTGGACGTTGTCGACACCTCTGCTGCCCAAGTGAGCACTGTCACTCTTTCTCACATCGGCACAAAGTCAGCACAACTTTCTAAAAAGCATACATACAGAGCTACACACACAAACAGACGCACATACACAAACATCTCACCTCATGATGAAGTCAAACTCTGACCCTGCCAGCATGAGAACGCCCAGCAGCGTGGAGATCGCTCCGTCAACCACCGGGGCAAACATGTGCTCTAGAGCCACCGCCGAGCGCTTGTTTCTGTTGCCAATCGCTGTCAGGAAGCCCTGTGGCGGACGGGGAGGTGGGGAAGAGAAATGAGTTGGAAATCTTGCCGATCACACAAAAGTTGTGCTTGCGGCGGAGCTTGGCACGCTTCAGAATTCCTGTCTTTGGTTTTGCTGGGGATCGCTGCACTACACTACAAGACAGTACATTATGCTAGAGAGCTGCCAGCATGAACCAGGAAGCCAAAAGTTCCCTAGTAAATCTTTAATCACACTTATTTTACCTTAATCACTTTCCATTTCAGGCATAAAGCCACAGGAGCCTGTGCCATGTACTTTAAAATGACTAAAATCTTTGCAAAAGGCTGCAGCCTACTGCTTTTATAAAATGGCTACAAATCCTTACACAGAGAAACAATACATTCATTCAATAATCAAAGGTATTACCACAGGTTAAATGTAATTCTTCCCTGGGATATGCAAATCCTCATAAAACTAGCTGTACACTTGTGTTTTTCATTCATATTCTATACATTCATACATTTTCTTATGTGGCCACATGTTGGTGTATAGTAGGTATTCCCATGAGTCTGCTCTAACTCACCAGTGCAATGTGAACAGTGAACTCCACTCCGATGCCCACAGAGGCGATCAGGATGACCACGGGGATGGCGCTCAGCTTGATGCCAATCAGACCCATGATGCCAAATAACTCCACCGTCATCATGGCCAAGATAAACACCTGAACAGAAGACAGAGAAACCGGTTTCAACTGCCAATAGTTGAGAAATAGTCAGATGATGAGGAAACAAGCAAGTACACAGTAAAACAAAAATAAAATCACATAAACAATAAGAGTGAATGTGTTTTTCTTTAATGACTGAGTTGAGCCCCTTTGCTGCTTCACCCCACACAATCTTTGACCCTGCGCTCAGGCTCTCAACCACATGGCATCAAATTACCCACCCTTAGGCTATACGCCCCCTCCCTTCCTTATCTTACTTTTCTTCCTTCCTTTAGGCGGTTGAAATGATTGACAGTGCCTGAGACAACAGAGTGAGGGCACTCTGTCAGTCCGAACACACCAAATTTATGTACACTAGGCAAGTTCTCTATCACGTGATGGCAGCCTGCAATGCATATTTTATTGTTGTCAACATTTTAATGCAACATCTTAGCAATGCAGTGTTTGAGTTTACTATTGTCTTAGAAGAAAATGTGTGATGTTACTGTAAACCGCAATACAAAAAGGAACAACAAGTCTTAGCAAACAAGGAAGAGAAAACGGTTCCCGGCCAACGGGAGCTTTTGATCCCAGCAGGGGCTACGAGCTGGGGCACGGTTAAATTGGAAATGATAAAAGCTGTTTTACTGCTCGACCACATACAGGCTGGGTGAGACCTTCACGGGCCGGCTGATGCTTGGAAACCATGCATGCATGTAGCTGTGCCTCTCTCTCTCTCTCTCTCTCTCTCTCTCTCTCTCTCTCTCCCTCTCTGTGTCTGAGGAGATTGGGTTGTGTTGCTGTCTCAATCAGTGCTGCTAGGGAGCGCTGCATAAATGAAATACATTCCAACTGAAACAGGCACTGCCGTTGTGTTACATTTCACCCCCCACCAACGGTCAGGGATATGTGGATTTGTGTATGTGTGTGAGTCTGGGGGGCCCTTAAGGACCACCGGTCCCACCAGCTTGTGTGTGAAATGTTTTCCAAACACTGCACACTCAGACTGTCTCTTTCTCTCTCTCTCTCTCTCTCTCACACACACACACTCTAATTCACACACACACACACACACACACACACACACACACACACACACACACACATATCCCTGATGGATGGGTTGAGCAGGCTAAGGTCGCAACTGGGCAGATCTGTCCTGTCCCCAAGTCTCTCCCTCTCCCTCTGACAAAAGCTGTGAGGGAGTTGGAGGTAGAGGCTTCAGGAGGGCAAAGCCTTTCTTGCTCCTTTGCATTTCCTTTTCTAAGGCCGGCCCAGCCTACATTAGAATGACAAAGGTCCCCGTGTGTGGATGTGAGTGTGTGCGCACTGGCCCTCCACAGAGAAAAAGGGGCCCCCTAGACAGTGTTATTGAGCTGTGCTGAGAAGGGTGAGAAGAAAGTGAGAGGAAGAAGAGAGCGAGGAAGGGGGTAATGATGTTGTTGAGGGAGGATGAGGAGGAAAAGGTGAGACAGAAACAGGCAAAAATTGAAAAAGAGGGGCAAAAGGAAGGATGAGGAGGAGTGGGACATGATGAAGACTTTTTGGGGAAACTGATTGTTGGCTTACAATGATGCCGGCGGTCCAGGGGTTGAGCAGGAGAATCGCACAGACCAGGAAGGTGCAGGCCAGCACCACGCTGATCGACAGCAGGAACCAGTGTCTGAGGCCAATGTACTGCTCCCAGAACAAGAAGGGGTATCCGTTGGGGTAGTTGAACACACCCTTGCGGCCAAACTCGTCACAGATGGCCCGCACGCTCTCGATGGCCTCCACGAAGTCACTAGCCTGGCGAAGGCCGTTCAGGTAGAAGGGGAACTGGGCAAACTCCAGGGGCTCTGCAGCTGGGACTGCAAGAGAGGATGAGATTTTAGTTCATACTACAAGTCATTTTCAGGTGTATACACTCTGGCCAAAATCATACGTGTAAGATAAGACACTTACTGCGCAGATTCTCCCCCGTAGTGTCATACTTGTCGTGAATCCACTCTCTGGGATGGGGGTAGAAGTTGGCCTGGGAGGCAGCGTAGCCCAGAGGATCATTACTGACCCAAACTGTCAGGTAAATGTAAAACACCTCCGGAGGGATCAGACCCTCTGCGTCTACCAGCCGTCGAGACGTCAACTGGAGAAAAATGATTCATTTCTTGTCAGAATGATTGGTAAAAAAACAGCTAATAATGTAGTTGTCTACAATGCCACACACCTTGTCATGGACAGGACATGTGGATTCTGTTTTAAAGTCGTTGTTTTTTTCTTTGCCGCTCTTGGACATACCTGGCTGTAGTTAAAAGGGTCTTTCTTGGAGCCGGTCTGGATGAGGAGTTTGTACGCCAGAGCTCCGTCCTCTGTGCCGTTACGATAGCTGTCAGCGGTAATCCTGCCTGCCTGCCAGTCAGCATCAAACGCAGCCTGAAGACCTGCGTGTAAAACACACACAGAGGAGAGAGGATTATTGGGGTTGTCATTTATAAATATTATGATTTCCATTATCATAAAATTATAGGAGTTTTCCTGCCTGTCTGTCTGTGCGTGCAGTGACGTTGACAGTATGAAATATCACATTTCTTTTTCCGTCTCTCTCTCTCTCTTTTTTTTTTTTCTCAGCTGGCTCTGATTGACCTGTTAGCTATTACTTCCTCCTGACTGGGCCTCTGACACGTCCTAGCCTGAGGACACACATACACACACACCAACACACACACATGCAAAGATAACCTGTGACCCCAACCCGTCTACTCCACCACCCCTGAGCCCAGGTGGATGGGGGTAAACAGCGTGACTGAACTCTGAACTTTCACTCACCCTTTGCACATTCTCACCCCCACACACACACACTCACACCCATTCACTCCTGTCCTTAGTAAAAAGCACACCTGAAAAAACCTGTTGCACCCTCCACTGGCCCTGATATCATTATCAAAACCCCTCAGGGGGGAAAGAGAGTGAGTTATTGCATGACTCATTCAAAAAAAAAAAAAAAAAAAAAACATCCCTCAGCTTGATTTCTTACCTCTGAGCCAGTCATGGAAGTAGTGCAGCCACATGCGAGGCAGCTTGTTGTCGCTGTCTCTGACCACGTATTTAACAGAGTTGAAAGCGTTGTGCAGCTGGATCAGCAGCCTCTGTGACCGAGCGTAATCAAATCCATCCATGGTCACCAGGTACATGTTGTAGAAGGAGAAATACTTAAACTGGGCGTCGATGAAATCATACTCCTTGGTGTCGCGTGGCACAATGTCGGTCAGGTAGAGGCCGTCGTGCACCATGGTGGTCCCATACAAGCTGAGGCCCAGGAGGCCAAGGAAGAGGACCACCACGATGGCTTTGCTTTTCGGCTTGAGGAGCAGAGGTGCGTATTTCTCCCTGGCGAAGCTGGACAGGTTCCAGTGCAGAAAAGGAAGTGGGACGCACTTCTTTCCTGATTTTGAGTCCTCCACCTGGGCTAGGAGGTCCCGTGTGGAGCTGGAGGTAGGGGTGAAGAGCTGGGAGCCGTAGGGGTCTGGCACTGAGGTGGTGGTTGGGGAAGGTGTGACGGCTAGAGGAAGGAAATACAAGCAGCGTATTAGTGTTTTGGGATCATGATTTACTTAAAATACTTCAAGAAGAATTGGAGAAAAAACATAATTATGAGGAGCTTAGTGTAACTTTATTCACCTTGAGCCTGGGAAGTAGGGCAGAGGATGATGGAAGGAGGGCTGGTGGAGATCTGTGAGGTAGGTGGTAGAATTGTAACAATATGCTGTCCTGCTGCGTCACACTGAGTGAACGCCTGCACCGTGGTGGTGATTTGGGTGCTGGTGGTGATCGTGGATCCCGCAGCGTACTGGTGCGTGTGTGCTGTCGCTGTCGTGGGCGTGTGCGGCTGCTCTCCGGCGTCCGACAGCTCGTGCGGAGAGAGGTGGATGACGCGGTCGGAGCAGGGGCTGTACAGGCAGCAGAGGACGTCCAAACGCTTGTCCTCGCGTCGGTGGAGGTCCAAACTGAGGATGGCGGGGAAGATGAGCAGCACCATGGCGAAGTTAAACACAACCACAATGGCCGCCTGGGGAGAGAAATACAGAGAGAAAAACAAAGTGAGAAAGAGACAGAGAACAGTATGTGAAATTACAGGCACCCTACCCCAGCTGGGGAGAGTCAGAGCTCCTTCTTATTTTTTTATTTTTTTTAGCGTCCCAGACCACAGCCCAAAAAGTAAAGAAAAAGCCTTACTCTAAATCACCAGCCAGGAATACTAAGCAAGCCAGGAGGGGAGAGGGAGAGAGAGACACAGAGAAAAGAAAGAAAAGAGAGCCAGAAAGAAAGAATGAGAGAAAGAAGCAGGGGGGAGAATATATATGCTGCGAGTCTGAGCAAAACTATCACCCTCCACCACCACCACCACCACCACCTCCCCACTCACTCCAGCCCCTGAAGCTGACATTCTAACTGGCTGTGGTTTCCAGCGTGTATACGTCTGTGTGTGTGTGTTTGTGTGTGTGCTTGTGTGTTTCGGACCACCCACAGTTAGTCACAGATCAGAGCAAACCGCTTTGAAGGGGCCAGTGATATACTGATCCACTTCTCCCTCCCTCTTCCCTCTCGTTCTCTCTCTGTCTGCTTCTCTCTGTTCATCACTCTCTTTGCTCTGATTATTCCACATTACACACACACACACACACACATTTATGCACATATACAGACACACGCAGAGACACGTACACTCAAAAAATGTTGGCCCTGTAGGTGCAGTGGCAATAAAACTGGGAACAAAGGCTTTCCCTGCTCTGAATAAATGTCACCTCTCTTAAGTTATCTCCTTCATTTTCAAAGGAGCCTCAGGCCTCTCGGTGTGCGATTGTGTGTACATGTGTTTATGTCTGTGCGCATGCGGTGTGAGGGTGTGTGCGCAAAACATACCTGCAAAGAGAAAGCTCGCAAGGCAGGGATGGGTACAAGAGCAGCCATAAAGAACGCAATCATGTTGTTGATGGAAGTCAGAGCCACACTGGTGCCAGTGCGACGCAAACAGTCTCCTGTCCGTTCCTTTAAAACAAACACAGATACAAGTCAGACAGAGGAGAGGAGAGGAGAGGAGAGGAGAGGAGAGGAGAGGAGAGGAGGCTCTTTAAGGTACCTTGAAGGGGATGTTAATTCCAGTTTCTGTGAAGGAGTGAGCCAACAGAAACATGTCATCCACACCAATCCCCAGTGCCAGGAAGGGAAGCACCTGGGATGGGAAACACATCAATGGAGAACAAAGGGTCAGAATGAGCATTTTAAGTGTGTGACATCAAAATCTGGGCTTTAAATCAGCATCTAGACCAAAAGACCAGCAAGATTTATGACCAAAAAATGCCAGTAAACTGTAAAATGTATGAAGGTTCCTTTGTGCTGTACCTGTGTGGTGGCAGCGTTGAAGGAGAGGCCGAGCAGGGAGCAGAGTCCCAGTCCGGCGGCCACTGACAAGGCCACCAACAGCACCCCGGCCAGCCCCACGGCCCCCTGGGACTTAGCACAGTCCCACCTTAGCATGGTCACACAGGCATAGGCGAGCTAGAGAGAAGACATCCATATTAAATATCAGTTATTCCACAGTAAATATTTTTCATTAACTCACTAGCCTGACTTAAATCAGGTAATGTGCTCACCATGAGCAGGTATCCTCCGGCCACCCTGATGACGCTGACATCGGAAAAGGATTTCATGATGTCGTTGAGGGTGGTGGTGGAGAAAGCATGGATGGACTGGCTGGAGTTAGCTGGGATACTCTGATGGACCACCTGAGGGAAACAAATTAGTTGGTTATTAAGCTGTGCAAAGTATCACAATTATAGAAAGTCAGTACATCATTTTCTGCAAATGTTCAATTCAATTTGTAGAAGTAGAAAAAGACACTGGAATTTAAAATTTGATCGTCAAGAGCAGGATGCTGAAAACCCCAGACTGATAGTTAAGTGCATATACACACACCACCAGTGGCAGCCCCAAGCCTCTACTACAACCTTGAAAGAAAAAGAAAAGGACCCCTCTCCCTTTGAAATGTGTATGTGTGTGAAAGTGAGTATGAATGTGTATGTGTGAGTTTCTCATGTGCTAGCATGTGTGTGTGTGTGTGTGTGTGTGTGTGTATGACAACTGAGGAGTAATGAGCACAGATGCCAGAGGTTGTGAGGTCAAAGGTGAAAGGGATGGGATCGCATGGCTCAGGAGGCTGCTCCCTCCACTCGGTGCCATGAATGGACTGAAGCTCCCCGGAGCTGTTTACCCCTTTGCATTTCATCATCATTCGCTATCCCCAACAGACCTGTTCTTGTTTTGTAACGGTACAGTACGACGTAACCTCTCAGTTTACGTTTTAGTTTGGTTTCCGCTCCCCTCGTCCACATGTCCCTCACTTCCCTCCCTCCCTCTCTCTCTCCTTACCCTCACCATGGTGGGTGTCAGCTATCACAGCAACAGCTTGTTCCTATAACTAGGGCTCTGACAGAGAGAGATGATTGACCTACCACACACACACAAACACACACACACACACTCATACACCCACACACACAAACGTATACACATACCTACTGCCTTAGTCTACCCTGCAATTCGCTTTACAAGTGAGCTGAAGACTGATGGAATTCAGACCCTGCAGAATGAGTCCCATGCAGTACGTGAATCCATGTGTGTGTCCGTGTGTGTGTTTGTGTGTGTGTGTACCAAAGCAAAACAAGCCTGAGTAGGGACAAGGAAATGCCTCCTCATTTTTCTCATCCTCTTTCTATTTCCTCGTGGTGGCTACAACAATAATCTCTACTTGTGTCCAGCTTTCCCTTGAAGTGTGTTCACTTGAATGTACATGAAATCTGTGTATATGTTCGCACCTCCACAAACTTCCTCTGCCAGGACTCGAGGATAGCGGTAGCCTTTTCTTCATTCCAGTTGATGTCATGGATCTCATAGTCGTCTTTAAAGTGCTCGTACAGCTGCTTAGGACTCATCAACAGGAACATGGTTTGGAGAGCCTCCGCACTGCAAAACACAAAGTGTAAGCTTAGGACACATCAGAGACGTCAGACTTCCCCTTTAAACATGGTTTATTGTGTGTTGAGCTGAGTTGAAACCTCCATTGCATCATTAGCTCACAACTAGCACATCAAAAATCATCCTGTTTGACTGTTTAAATGTTCGTGTTATCACTAAACCTGAGTCCTATTGGAGTGCGCCCCGCTGTGAATGGCTAAAAGCAGGTGCTGTTTCTTCTAGGATTTGTCTGCCTGCCTGCCTTCCTGTCTGCCAATGTAAACAGCCAAAAGCAGGTGTTATCTAGTCTGTCTGTCTGCTGATCTCCAGGCTTCGATCCCAGATGTCCTCAGGTTTTCTTGGCACCGGCACAGTGAGCAGCAGTGCTGCTCAAAATATGAAAGAAATGATCGTAAATCACATCCAAGAGTAAGTGTGGCTCTTGCAGATGGGACTGGAATCCTCTTTCACTCAAGGCTCTGTTGAGCCTGTGTGGGTCATGATCTGGGCTTTGACCCAATGCTGTCACTCCATTTGTATTGGCCATGCTGTTAAACCCAGCTGAAGTCGATAGGAAAAAAAACAAGACTCTGGAGAACGTCTAATTAAGAGACGTGTCAGCTTCAGAAAAATGTGAATTTGTCTGTTTTTTCCCTACTTCTATTTCTTCTTCTCCTTTGGTCGCTTACACAACAAAAGTGTAGCAGGGTGTGGGGGGACTTTATGTGGCTGTCAATCATCTTTAATTGGCCTATCCCGGACCTGGGTCATGCAGGAAACCGATCCCACTCAGTGCGAGGCATTCCTAGCATGTGTCTGTTGGGTTATTAGGGGTTACACAGATTCCACAGTCACGGCGGCTCACAAGCTGATGAGTGGACTGGCTTGCCTGCTCGGCTGGCACACGACCCCCCCCCCCCCTCCCCCTCCCTTACCATTACATTTGCCAATAAGACAAGAGCAAACTTACTCTGTAAAATCACCTGAAACTGCAGGGTCTAATCTGTCTTTACATGCCTTAATGAACACACACCTCAGCAGAGTATCTTGGCTGTTTTTGACCCGCCCTCCCAGGATCAGCTCCTCCTGCCAGTGCATGAACTTCCGGCTGAAACCATGGCAACCACCCTGGAGATGCCTAGCAATGTCAGGACTCTGAATGGAAGGAGGGCAGACGGAGAAACATAGAAACATGTTAGGTGCATCTGTATCTTCTGAGTGTCACTTTCTTTATGTCCTCACAGATTTATGAGTGAAGTTGAATTTTTTTTGTGTGAGTTTACCTCTCCTTTCTCCTTGTTGGGTGCACTAAGGGGGCAGTCGGGGTCTGAAGGGTCTAGACAAGACCTGTTCATGTAGGCATGGCCCACCTACAGAATTAAACAATATTACAGAAGTCTCAGTATAAAGAAAAAGGTATGCAACTAGATGAGTAAGCAAGTAATTGTTCTTGAGTCTTTCATTCAGTAAATCTGTCAGCGTGTAGTTCAATGACCCACCTGGGCTTTGTCCAACATCTCCTTAAATCCTTCCAGCGAGGTGAACTGACTCAGTTCCTCCATCAGCTTGACTGGATCTAGATTCATCCACTGGATGTCTGGCATACCCCTGGAGAGCAAAGAAACACTTATGACTTGGTAACTTGAAGAAGTAAAAGAACATTATCACGTTGTGCCTGCAAGGCTACATGGCTTTGCAGTCCTGCTCACGTTAAATTTGAGCAGAGAAACTTTCAGTTCAGTTTAATTCTCGCTCCCTGGCTGTGCTGGGCTTCGCGAGAGGTTAGCTGCAGATACAGGATAAAATAGCGTTTATTATCCTGTTTCACGCTGCCACAATGCCCAGGGAAAAGGCAGGGTGGCTGCCTGCTCACTTCCATTCCTCAATGTCCTGCACTGAGTCATAAAAATTACCTCTGCCTCCCAAACATCTTGATAAGGAGGGAGGGAAGGGGAGAGGCTGAGGGGATGGAAGGGAGGGAAATAGGTGAGGGATGAAAGAAGAAGGGAAAGGGGGACATTAACACTATTTGCCGTGTGACGTTCGCTGACAAAGAACCTATTTCTGAGCCTCACCAGTACCGCCTCCTTCTTCTTCATAGGATAAATCATTTTGCTCTATATTACCATCTATAAATCTACTTCATTCTATGTTTTTGTCATGTTTTGGAGTTTAAAGGCTACTTGCTGAGAGAAATAATGTATATCTGGAATGTTTTACATGTCTTAGCATTAATCTCCACCTAGATATCCTGCATCAGCTTTCTGTAGTTTTTATTTTTACTGTATTTATCTTCCCAAAAATGAACCAGTCCACTTTAATATTATTCATTGCTACTACTTAAAATTAGATCTTTATGTGCGGCACCCAAAGCTGAAAATGAAGGCGGGCACCATGTAAAATAGCTTAACTGCTTTTCCTGGTCTCGCAGTGGTTTCGTAAAATACAGCCATAAATTTAGTAAAACAAAAAACAAAAAAGAAAGAAATAACACGCTTCATTAATGACAAGATTTTGCGATCCAGTGTTAAATAAATGTTTAAGACAGACATTTTCTGGAGTGACATAAGTACGAAAGAAGACAGAAAGAAAGAGATGGAGGGAATCACAAAGTGTCTCGACTCTGGGTTGAATCTCCCTCCAATGGCTCATGAAGAGAGCTCCTCTCCCATTCCCACATACCACGGTCCTTTTTGCTGCTGCTTGCAAAGACACTCTCCTTTATCAGCTAGTTTTTGCTTGAGTGAACCGCGCCTGAGCCCTTTTGTTTTTTCATAGATTGCGGCTCTTTGTTCTCCCAAGTTTTCTCTCTCACTCTTCCTCACCCTCTTTCCCAATCTGCCTCTCTCCCTCTTCCCCTTCACTCTCTCCATCTCACTCTTTTTTTTTTTATTACCATTTAAAACCAGGGCTGAAGTGAAGCGGAAGCTGACCACAGTGGACACCGGTCTCAGTGTCCACAAGTTCCCCTCAGCTCCGTGTGAAAAACGAGTAAAGAACAATTAATAAATAACAACAGATGTTGAGCACTTGGTGTGATTTACAGGAATACTTGGAGGACTTGTGAATCATCAAAGAACCCTTCTCCTTCTCTGTCGCTGTGCTTTCACACAAGCCAACTGGGAGATGCAAAGGATGGGAAACTTGTGTTTGTTTCTGTATGTGCTGGCTTGTCATGCAACATACTCTGGACAGAAATATAAACAAATAATCTGTTTGCAAAGAAACATCTGCTATAATCTAAACTATCTTTTATAAACTAAGAACTCAATTGAAATATCACCGCTGACGATGAAAAAAAAAAAAAAAACTCTTTCAGTGACTCAATTTCTCAAGAGAACTTGGTCCCCAAAAAAAGGAGAAGAAGAAAAAAAAAAAACTTGAATCCACAAATGCCCAAATACGCCCAGACTCCACTGTTAACTGTCTTGTAGCCTCTCTCTGTCTTTCTCGGGGGACTTCAGGCTTGAATACTGCCCATTTTATTTGTTGGACAACTTGGGAGCTGAGAGCCTGGGGCATTACCATGAGAATGCCGAGTGTTAGCCGTGAGCTGACAAAGCCGGCCCCCCTCCCTCCTCCGGGGCCCCTGCACTGATGGACACTCACTCGTAAACTGAAAGAATGCTTACCATTGTCTGACCCAAAGGGCTCCCCTGCCACCACCACCACCACCACCACCACCGCCACCGCCTGCCCGCCCTCCGTTCTACCCACCCACCATCCAGTTGCTGCTGCAGCCATCTCCTCTCTCTCCATCCCTCCCTTGCTGGCTGCATCTCTCTCTCTCACTTTCTCTCTTTGAATTTCTCTGTCAGGACAACCCCCTCCGGTCCCTCTCTGGGCCCTAAAAGAACTCTATTACTGACCGCTGCTGTCAGTCACAGCACCCACTGACAGACTACTGAAAGCCCAACTGTATGTCTCCATCTAGCATGTGTTAAAAGTTACAGACCCCTCCAAAAGCTCTAGTCTGCAACGCAAGTCAGATGGAAGCAATGACAGCAAAGGGAGAGCCAAGACTTTCTATGAAATGTTTTAATATGCAAAAAATAAAAAAATAAAAAAATGGGTTAAATATTCCAAGACTTACGGTAAATAGGCGGAGCCTCCCTGTAGTTTGGCCCCTTCCCAAAAACAGTCCAATGGGGTGATTATCATACACGGGAATAGCTTGTCAATCATCTGGGATCAGGAAATAGAAAGGAAACATGATTAAACATCACAAATCTGGGAAAAAATATGTATGAACATGAATTAAAATAAATCAGTTTGTTCCTTTGTCAACTCACCCTTTCAATCATGACATTTTCTATGATGGGGACTCCTGATTTATAGCATATTTTGTTAAGATCCCACGATCTAGGAGAAAGAAAATACATTTTTATTTACAACCTTTATTGAAGCCTTAACTTGCAACAATAAAATCGTTCACACAAGATATCCATGGTCTGCTTACTTTCCAAACAGCGACACCTGAACCTTGCTGGCAGACAGTGCGGCTTCCATGTGAACCAGCAAAGCCTCCTGGGTAAGAATATTGGTGCCCTCTTCTTTGGGTGTCTGGATAAGCATCTGTGAGGTAAATACTGACTCCTCTCCCTGCTTCTCCCTGGTGTAGCGAAGCTCCGTGCTCACCCGACTGCCAGCTAGAAGACAAAGAATAAAGAATAGCTTGATTCCAAATTTCTGATTTATAGATAGATCAATAGATACATTAACAGAGAATTTCTTACAAAGGCACACACATACACACATTGGGATTGTATAACAAAGTGTCTTGCGTGCATACATATGCACACACACTTACACAAGAACACACACATATATCGACCAACGCCCTTGGCCCTCGCCAGTGTTGGTTTTGAAGGCACTTCACACAAGCCAGCGTCTGGCCAAGAGAAATGAGTAATACAGCTTCTCATTGGCTCCTTCTGTGAAACAGATGTGCCCTGTTAGTTAGGAAAACCAGCCTTCTGATGCCCCGAAAACCCCTCTACCACTCTGCTCAGGGCAGCAGATCTGGACAAAGACATTGTGGGTACGTAAAAAAGGATCATGACGAACAGCCGATGAACTCTCTTTCTTTGCCTTTGAGGCAGCTTAGATGAAAAACTTCAGTAGACATTAACGACTATGAAAATGAAGAGAAGAGAAGAGAAGAGAACACACAATCAAAGTTATAAGGAGATAAAGTAAGAGAGTGAGAAATATGAATGTCAAAGGTGGTGATGAACAGAAAAGAGATAAAAAAAAAAAACACAGAGAGAGAGGGAGCTATGTAGTGCTGTGTGGTAGACTCCAGCCCCCTAATTACAGAAGGTTGCCCTGAAAAGAGTTTGCCAGCCGGGGGGATCTGTGCCTGTGCCAAGTGGACATGAAACATGCCGCGCTGGATCACAGAGGGCCCGTCTGCCCCTCTTGCTGTCCCACTACATGACAACCCCAGAGAGAGAGAAAGAGAGGGAGGGAAGGGGAGCGGGTGGAGGGGGGTGTGGGGGAGTGTGGAAAAAGGGGCTACCTCCTTCTTAATTCTAACTCTTGTCACTCTTTTACTCACTTTCACTGCCCTGCACTCCATCCTGACTTCACGTCTTTTATCATATCTCTCTGTTCTCATCCTAATACTGTCTATATCTCCTGCGTCTGTCTTTCTCTCTGTCTGTCTCTCTCTCTCTCTCTCTCTCTCTCTCTTTCACTCTTTCCCTCACACTCTCTGCACCTCCCCCAGCCTGGAGCGGGCTCCTGTAATTGATGGGGAGAAAAGAAAAAACAAACTATTCAGCCTACGCCGTGAAAAGTGTGAGATCAGGTTAGAACTCTGGGCCTCGGAGACACACTCCAATATTTCTAGGCTTCGCTTTCAAGGCTTTAATTACCTACGCTGGGGCTCGAGAATATCAGGTCACCTCGTTTATTTGCAGTCATGGGTGTCGTTTTTTTTTTAAGTGTCTGGCTCAGTGCATCCCAAAAGAAAATACCTCCAAATGGGACATGTTCTTGTTGGGTATTCTTTGCACATCTGGTCTTACAAATCTTTTAAAGTCTTTAAGTATTTATAAAGCTTTTATTCCAAGGGAACCACAACAAAAAGATGTCGAACAAGTAATTTCCTGAAGACTTTTGGAGACTTGCGGTTGAGAAAATTAAGTAAACGTTTTTCAAAAAGAGTGCTGGTTCTTTGAGTTTATTTGACTTTTATTAAACTGTTTTCACACTGCCAAGTACATGTACAAAGTGATGAGGCACGATGTAAGAACAGTCCTTGGACATATAGTTCCCCATGACTCCACTCAGTTTCCTTGCCGCACAGATTTCCAATCAAAAAAAAAAAAAAAAAGGCTACTACAAAATGGAACCCTTTCCGTTCGTGGACTTCTTTGACATCTGTTAAACCTTTTTTGACATTTCGTATGTTAACCTCTGCAGCGTGGGGTTTTGATCCCAACAGGAACTGGGTGGCTCGGAGAGACTCTGGCTCTGTAATTACAGGCCTCCTGAAGTAAATTATAGCTATTTGTGTCTCGTTCCTCCCATCTGGACCACCCAGGCAGCCAGTCCTCTCTCTTCTCTCTCTCTCTCTTTCTCGCCTTCTCTCCTCAACCCCTGGTCCGGCCCCAACCACCCAACTTTGAGCTTCGCAACTACTTTGCTCAGTTTAACTCTGCTCAGTTCACTGCTCGCACCAGAAGAAACCATCTCCTTTCTTTTCTTATCTGTCTTTCTTTCTATCTCCTGGTCTCTCTTCTCCTCTTCCTCCCTCTTTCTCATTTTCTACTTCTTTCTCTTTGTCACTCTTTTTCAATCCCCCCTACCCTCTCCCTTCACTCAGCTTGCGCTCTGCACAGCCTTAAAGAGACAGTTCCCGGAAATTTTCCCACCCTCGGTAGAAAGCGCCTTTGAGTGTGGGGCTCTAACACCCCAGTGGCTGGTAATTTTATTACATGAGCAATTTTCTAACATGAAATATTAGTCTATGTCTGGCAAGATGATCAAAAATGAGAAAAAAAAAAGATCACAACTGTCTAAATCATATCTACAGTTCTTTCATCAGATGTTTTTGAGAAACTCGACCACCCTCTTACAAATTTTTGCGAACAACTTGACTCTGTTTGGCGAAACAGATGAATTCATTTACTAACTTCACCACTAAAAGCACTTTCACAACAGTTACGACACTGGGAAAGTGTGCGAAAAATATTATAACAAGCCCTGACACGGTTTCATGGCTATGGGTGTACAATTATAATGTTTGCATGTGTGTGTGTGTGTGTGTGTGTGTGTGTGTCTGTGTCTGTGTGTGTATGTGCATGTGCATGTGCATGTGCATGTGCATGCATGTGACTGTGTGTGTGTGCACCAGTGTAAAAACTGGACCCTGTCTCCATCAACCTCAGTCATTTCCTGCCCACCTGACCCTTCCATTCCCAAAAGCCGAACACCCAGAATCCCTTAACTCCGTGAAAAATGTGCAGCTTCTCACATCTGGCTTCTAGGACAAAGCCAAGACCACCTTTAAAGTGCTGTGTTTCAAATTTATTCTATTCTGTTCTATTCTGTTCTATTCTATTCTACTCTACTCTATTCTATTCTATTCTATTCTATTCTGCCTTCGTGTCTTACAGGCCTAGTCCCAGTTCCAGGCCATGCTAGGTCAGACCAGGCCACCTTCAAAGTTCACTGTGGTAGATTAGCTGGATTAGGGGGCCTCTGAAAGGCCCCATGCTGCTATGGAGGAAGACTCAAGATGAAGAGGGCTGTAAGTGACATGTATGCAGTTACCTGCTATGTACAGCATTGGAAATTACCTCTTCCTGATTTCCACAGCATGAGAACATGAGAGGAAATGTACATCTGATTTCTTCCACAAAACCCTCACTGATAATAGATTTTAAGGAAAAATATTTCTGACCAGCACAAAGTAGCAAGAATATATATATAAAAAAAAGAAAGCTATCCGTCAGCTGCCGTCTTCCATACATCGTTTACTTTATCTCTCAACCCTTTTTTTTTCACAATGTCCTCCAATAGAGGCCCTTTATGTCTTTAGATTTTCAGCTAAGGAGCCAAATGAGAAATTCATTCTCTTGGCCTGGTACCCAGCGACAAAAAAAAAAAAAACCTCTTGCTCCTTTTGTCACATGTGGACCCACCAGAATCAGGGCTGTGTCCCACTTTGGGTCCTCAGCCTGGCCCTGCCCTGTGCCATTCCCTAGCCAGGGCACCCCCAGCAGATGGGCCGTTCCTCCATACAATCCTTCAGTACAGCAGCTCCAGACTGAATGCAGACCCTTTTGTCATTCAACCCCTCAATTTCTTTCAGATGTTTCCCAACAAACAGCAGAATAAAATAAAGAGGGAACGTTTTTTCACAACAAAAGCAAATGGACCAAAACTTTCCCAGCCTGTAAAACAATGCCAGGGCTGGCTGTGGGAGGGTGAGGCTGGGGGCAAGAAAGAGAAGCTGGCACTTTGCTATCTTACCTATAGAAATACAATGTGTGTGTGTGTGTGTGTGTGTGTGTCTTAACACAAACACTGTATCTGTTCATCAATCTTCAAAGACAGTTGTATTATTATTATAGGAAGATAAAAAAAAAAAAACGCATCAGTGAGTGAACACAAGAAGACAAAATGATCACCTTCAATCTGTTGAAATCCAGCAGTTCCCACCATGATGAAAAAACACAACCACTCTGAGATCACAACTTAAAAACAGTATAAAACGGCGAAAACAACATGAAAAATCAGTTTCACTTACATTCTATTCAGATGTGCCAGTGGTGTTAGCCACCACACATAAATTTCCACCAGGGTTGGCATTTAGGCACTTTCTATTTCCATATGTATAGGCTTGCCTCTGCTAATTATGCTAATCATGGGCAGTGTTGGCCACTGTGAAAAATAGTCACATTAGACACTCCACTGACTGCTAATACTGCTTAATGTGTGGTTGAAACATACATTCATCCCTGCCTGAAAGGCAAAATTTTTCCACGTTGCTGGTCTCATTCAGACGAGAAATGAATTTATTGAGCCCAAGAACCATTTCTTTTTTCCCTCCCAAGTACCAAGAAAATGTTCAGTCTCTCTCCATCTCCCTCTCCCTTTACTTTTTATACTTTCATGGTGTGAAGACAGAGGCAAATGGTGCAAACTCTAAGGTGACTGGTGTCGCTTTATTTTGCGTAGACCAAAGACAAAGGTTGCTCTTCAGCAAGGGAAGAAAGGGTGCCACGCTATATTGATTGAGTTTTCATTATCCTGTTTTCGGCTGCATTGCAGCCTTTCAGGATATTGCATTCAGTGTTGCAAAGAGTCTGACAGTCCAGTGCCCTTTTTCCAAAAGCGTTGGCACCAAAATAACAGTATAAAGGTATAGTATCTCTGTAAATGTGGCTGTGTTTGAAATCCAGTCGCCACATGATGAATATTTGTGTTTTATAACTGTAATGATACAAGACAAGTAGAGAGCAGTCTGTGTGTTTCCTGTATCTTGGAAGCAAAGCCATGTGTCTGTCATATGCACATGTATCTATAGCTGCTCAATGTGTGTTTATTTGTTGGGGGGTGGTCTCAGTCTGACTGTTGAAGAGTGTGTGTGTGTGTTGGGGGGGATGCTGAGAAAGGGGATGGAATGAGGGAGACTTGGATTGAAGGATGGAGGTAAGGGGGGTGAAATAAACATTTAGAAGTGACCCAGGTTGACTCTGGTCTTGTTTGTTCTCTCTACCAGTGAGGTCCTGGGCCCTGAGCGCTGGGAGTTTATTTATCTAGCTGGGGCACCACCGCGCACTATTCACCTCCAATAATGCCTCATAGAGCTCTCTTTCTCTGTCTGAACTGGGGCGCTGTGTGCGCTCCGATGAATTATAGCATTTACCTGCTGTGCCGCTCTGAGGTTTGTTTAGAGAAACTGCTCCAAACACAGAAATGCCCACGTGTGCATTCGCTCATTTGCGCAAACTCAGGGGTGATTTCTCTCAACCAGACTCTGTCAGTGTCTTTTAATGAATCTGTTTCTGGGTCTCCTCATATCTCCAAAAGATCTTGTCTGATTTCATTGCTAGCTGGCTAGGCTAGTACTTCAGTCTCTGTAGTATGTATGTGTGGATCTTTACTTCCCCCTTTTCTGTCCTCTTTCTACATGGCCTCTTTATGGGACATGTGGTGCGCCTGCTATCTGGACAGGACCTGTCTCACTGCACTCATATTTGGACAGCTTGAGTCTGTGTACATGTCTGTCATGCTTTACCCAAACTCTGCCAAGAAAGATGAGTTTAGTTAATGTAAGTGTAAACACCACTACTTTAACATGGAGGCCATTTCTTTCCCCTCTCTCTCTCTCTTTCTCTCTCAAACAAGCTTTTTCAAGTGGGTCTTTGTGTGGGAGAAAAAGTGAGCTGAAAAAGTCTCACCATTTAATACGTGACTTAAAAACAATCATCCAAACGCACTGCATGAAAAAAACCCCCAAAAAACTAGAGTTTCACAGGTTTTTTTCAAGCCTAAGCAAGCAACCTCTCTCTCAGCCTCCCACAGCCCTTTGTGGTGAGAGAAAGACAAGCATGAGACAGTCTCACATTTGATGTTTGTTCACGTGAGACAGGCACAAACACAAGCAGAAAAAAAAAGTGTCAGCCAGCCATAAACCTTCCACCCTGTTCCTGCCCCAACCCCCCAATGTCTCCTCTCATCCTTCTCTTCTTCCTGCACCTCTTTTTACGATCTCTCTCTTGGACAATACAAGCTGGCTCACACGTTGCACAGCTCACACCAACTTTCACACTCAAAGGTGAGCTGGATATATCGGCAAAAACACTATGAAAGACTTCATCATTTACATTGAATTTAGGGAAATTTGGGAATGAAAAAAAAATGTAATAAAATGTAGTAGTGTCTTCTCTTCATTGGCTGCCAGTATTTGCTTTACTTTCCAAAAACAGAATAAAGAAAAAAAGATACTTTGTAATACATCAATTTAAGAAAACAGCTTACAAAACAAGACCTGTGTGAGTAATTGAAAACATTTTGATGGGTGATGTCTGTCTCAGATTCTCCTCAGTGACCGAGCAGTAAGCCAGAAATAGTCCTTAATCCCCTTGTCAGACTAAACACCCTGATACTGTGGCTTTTATTCTCACCTACACAGGTGTGAGGACTGAAGGCATGATTAACCCTTCTATTTTTTTTTTTTTTGCGGCATGTCCTCTTTGCAGATGCACACGTTTCTAGACAGGTATCCTTGAGGCAAAAACGATATGAATAAAAGCTGCCATGTCAGTGTAGGAAAGTATAGTGTAAGAGTATGCTTAGGAACGCAGGTATGCATTGCACAAAAACTAACTTTTCCTCCCATTCTGTCTCTCTGTCTACTCTTTCTAGACACAGACTGCACTGCTGTGCTCTGATTCTCTGTGTTTTGGTGCTGTAGGAGGGAGGAAGCAATTAAAAAAGCCCTGGTGGCCTGACTTCACAGAGCAGGCGGACAGACAGGTAGAAATATAAACAGACACACACAAAGCACAGGCAGACACATGGGCATGCAGTCAGGAAATTCAGGCGGGCAGACATTCGGCCAGGCACGCTGTACGCACCAAAGGTGGCAAAGACGACAAGTGTATGTGTTTGTGTACGTGTGAATACTGTGGGGGCAGCTTCAAGTATGAATATATGATGGGAAGCATATGCCCCTAACACATTCACACGTATTCACACACAGCTTACACCATGCTGGCAGAGTGTTAACACGTAAGGTGTCAATTCACAGCTAGTTCATTGTGAACAAATTAGGATACAAGTGGCAAAGCTTTGCTTATGCCGCATTTAAGAAGAGCTGTTCAATAAGATTCATGTTCGGATATGATGGAAATGACTTTCAGGTTCATGTTTGTTATGACATTTCTTTGGAGTTGAGGTATTTAGACAAAAACAATACAATAAAACTCCATAACTAATGTAAAAAGCATTTTGAGTCTCTTGATATGAAATCATCTGTCTTATTAGCGAGCATGTCATTCCTCCCTCTTGGGTTCTGGCTTATGTGCAATGGTGCGTGTGTGTGTGTTTTTCTGTGTTTGTGTGTGTGTGTGTGAGAGAGAGAGCGGCAGAGGGAGAACTAACCTCTCCTTGTTACTGAACCACTTTACTCTCCATTGAGGCCCTAGCAGCTTTGTCAATGGGCTATTGGTGGAAACAAGGCAGGCAGAAACTTTAGAAACATGGCCACGGCCTCTTAAAGGCACAGCATTCCTTTTCAGCCCCCCGGTTCAACTCTCTCAATCCCACAGCAAAACAACTGGCACACAAACATCTAAACATCTCCTTTAAGAGATGGCTCTGCCAATTAGCTCAAGAGGTAATCCTGAAGCTTTACACTAACCAGAATGAAACCAAAGAAAAAGGAGACTGTGGAAATTCAAACTCTTGTTACTTGTTTTTGCAGGAGATTGAGGGTTTTCCTTCCAACCTCAAGATAATCATTTCAGTGACAACATTTATAGAGATTTATTTTTAAATCTGCCTGATCGAGGAATTTATTTAAAGTCCTGTGCATGTGAAGCGAACAGCCTGCAAACACTTCTCCTGACACCAGCAGTGTGTGATTCCTCCGACACCTCCGTTCAGCTCCTGTGGGAGCCGCCTGTCCGCGTCCTCTAGTGACATGGTGGGCCTAAAAACCCTATAGAGTCTGTTTATATTCACCAACTGCTGTGGCGCTTTTAGAGCGTGCAAAACAGGTGGGTAAACTTCAGCTGCATTCACTTATATTTTTTCTTCTTGTGTGGAGGAGGAGGAGGAGGAAGAGGGAGGGGGTTTATGGAGGTGGTGCCTGCTTGCCTGCCTGCCTGCTTGCCTCTTGTTGAATGGAATCCAAGAATAGTTAGGGACCACACAGGGAGCCGAGGGGGGAGGGGTCAGAGCCCTCAAAGATGGCTAACCATTCACACAGTCCATCTGCTGCGGGGATCAGCCCCGGCACTGAAAGCCTGGGGGTTTAAAAGGAATTTGGCCAGTGTGAAAAACCAAATAAAGCTGCCTCTGCCCCTGAAAATGCACAGATAACCTAAACCTAAAACGCACTGAGAGAGGGTAAAAGAGAGCAGTGTCAAATGTAGAGAAGGTTTGTGAATAAGCGCAAAATCACACACGCACACACACACAGCCGTCCTTGTAAAGCAAGCAGAAGACATTGTGTGTGTGTATGACAGGGGAATGCAGTCGTGTCAGAAATGTGTTTGGGTTTCTCGGGCTCACTGTGACTTATTAAGAAATGAACAGACATGAGCAAACGAAGCAAGCTTCAAGAACACGACAATCCTTTAGCGACACACAGAAGACAAAGACATGAAGTGCTAGTGACAAGGGAGTTAATACTGTGTCTACAAGCTATTTGGAATTTGAATTTATAAAAACAATGTGTGTAATGGCCATTTCCAACCAGACATATACTGACAAACAACTCAACATCAGCCTCTACCTTGTTGCTGCTCCAGTCAAAGCAGTCAGTCAGTCAGTCACTGAACACCTAGTGCCCTCCCATGGCACTGAGATGACACTAACATTGCCACCCTACATCTTCCCACCAGCCACTGCTGCCATTCAAACTCTAGTTAAACCCAGTGGGGGGAAAAAAAACACAAGTTCATCAAAAATGTGCAAATTACTATAAACTGAGTATAAAAGTCAGTAAATCCAGCCACGAGGCTAAGACCGGCCTCACAGAATGATGGTTTACCTGAAGGATGCACTTCGGGGTGTTGTATTAGAGTGAGAGACAGTCACACAACACCAGACACTGGTGCAACACTAACAGCACTTCTTAAGGGTTTGCAAACGTCGCTCAGAAGGAGAAACACATGCTGTATCAAATGAAAGATATCTTAAACTCACCTTCCACCCATAGCTGTTCGATGTCCGTTTCGATGGCTGCAACTCGGAGTCCCACAGACAGAGCCCCAAATACTAAGAGTCCAATAAAGAGGACCTTCCCACAGTGCCTCTGGATGTGGCAGCCCAGAGAGAACAAGAGGGCCTGGAACCTCGCCCGGATCCACAGAGGAGCTTTCTGACCTACCGCCTTACCCTGGATTTGAAGAAGGAGGGAGGGCGATAAAAGGAAAGCATTATTATTATCACCGTGTTACCATATATAAATAATCAATCATTGCACAGCTGTGCTCAAAGGCAGGTTTCATAGCTTGTGTCTCTGTCTGCAGTGTGAAGATTTTAGAACACATCTAGAGAGACATGGTGACAACAAATATCCAAAACATTAGATGAAACATGCGTCTGTATTCAGATAGAGGAATTGTTTAGTAGAATCTAAAATGAGAAAAAATATGAAATGGTGATAAGTTAAGGTGCTAAATAGCTGTGTTGTCATGTCCTGTGTGTGCTGTCAGACTCCAGCTAAAACCTCATGTCCGACAAATGTTCCTAATCCAGACTCAGGACAGAATCTCCGATGACACCACAGTGATTTGTAGCAGTATTCGTTTTATTTTGGAAACCAGTTCCTCGTAGCTTCAACTCAGAGAAACAGCAAGGAAAAAGACAAACATGAGTGCACTATTTTCACTCAGAGGAGTTATGAAATATCAGGTTATAGTTGCAGCCTGGAGGGTGGAAACTTTCAGGAACAATAGTGTAAAAGTTGTCACTTGATATTAAACACCTTATATGAATCTGATCTTTAGTGCTTGTCATACAAAGTTATCACCATATGTGCACTGGTGTGGAGAGAAAATACTGGTAGTTAACTTTCAGGGTAAGTTTGTTCATTTGCTTCTGCAAATGAGTATGAGCATAAACTAATACATACTAAAAGAATCAGTTCTTTACAAATGGAGTTTCAGTGGACATCTGTTTCCTTTTACTAACCTACATTACACAGTTTCCCCTCTAATTTTCAATCTAACTGTTTGAATCTCTGCTTTACTGCGAGTCATTCAGTCCCTGTGCAACAAATGTCACTGCTGCAGGAGACATTGCACTGGTGTTGTGGTTTCCCTCAGCAGTGCTGAAACACGTCCAAGCATCCGGGCGGTCCAAAGATGCTTTGTCAGATCAAACTCAATCAGTGAATTCCTTTACAGGACCCACCACATTTCCAAACAGACCCCGGGCCAGTGCGCTCTCCGCTGCCTGCACAAAGCCAAAAACACGCACAACACGACTGGGGATATGGGAACAAGCCCTCACTCTTTCACTCACTCACTGTGGCTTTAACAACAAACAACGACAACAAAAAAAATAGATTAATGAGAGTCTGGTCCATTCAGGTGAACAGCAAAGTTAACTGCTGCCAAATATGAAAAATCTTGTTAAATTGTTATCACTTCATTCCAGGAGGTTTCCAACATCTCATTCGAGCTCGGACCTCTAACCTATAAGTTTTTGTTTTCCCGGTAAACATGGAGCAGACAAAGTTTCTTTAGTCTACATCGACCTGTGATGACAGTTTCTTCACTTATTCGGTTAAGTGATGAACAGTGTAAGTGAACTACTTCTGATGTCGCTGTCGCCTCCCTCGGAGAGCTCCGGTGGTCTCCCGGACCCCCTGTTCGGGAGCCGCTGCTTCAGCCTACCCTACATCCCCACATGCGCCCTCGACTCACGATTAGATATCGGCTAAATCAGAAGCTGCCCGTGAAGGCTTTTCATTCACATCTGCCGACTGAATGAAAGCCGCCTTCACAGTAAACCCACACCAGCCTGCGAGCATTGAATCACCTTAGAGATCTGTTTAAGTGCGAAAGCAGCGTGGCAGTAGCTGGGTCTCCGGAGTAGGTCTGGGTTCGCAGGCGGCTGGGAGCGCGTATAACTCGGGGGTAAATCTCCAAAGACGCCGGCCCCTGGGACCCCGCGATCCGAGGCCATAGTCCAAAGAGGGTGAGCGGGGCGCGGAGCGAAGCGACAGAGAATCGGTGCGAGTTCAGAAAAAGCGACAATAATCCAACATAGAAGAGGAGCGCATCCAGCACCGCCGGCGACAAGTCAGAAGAACGTTTTCTAGTCTTCCTTGGAGCCAAATAAGTCTCGAAACTCCATCCCAACATTATGCGCCGAAATCCGTATAGATCCTTCAGTCTTCATTCGTCCCGACAGTTTATGAAACGACGTCTCAGCGAGGAGTAGTAGTAGTTGTAGTAGTAGTAGTAGTAGTAGCCTATGTCTGAGCCGTCCGTGTCAAGTCTAACTCCGATCCCGTAGCGGTAACATTTGGAGAAGTTCGCCTCTCGGCAAATCCTGAAAAGGGAGGTTTGATGGAAAAGTGCTCCGGCTCCCATTGGCCAAGGAAGAGGCAAATTACTTTGCAAACATCGCCTATTATTAGCTGCTAAGCAACAGCTCACCAAAGTGGAGAGAGAGGGGGACCACCCAGGCTGCTGCTGCCTGGGCTGGAGGGAGAGGAGGGGGGGAGGAGGAGGAGGGAGGAGGGAGGAGGGGAGGGAGAGAGGAACTCTTTCAATAAACTCTGCACAGCCGCGCACACACGCACACACACGCACACAAACACGTGTGCGCGCACACTCACGCACACAGCTTGCAGCCTGCCCGCCTCACTTGCTCTGTGAACATTATTCCCAGTGGCCGGGCCCTCCGGTTTGTAAGAGGCAATCGCACATGCCATCTATTGATATAACAGCGGCATGCACGCACACCATTTTCAGCTTTTCTGTTTCATCATCACGGTCCAATCAGTGAAAGAAAAAAAAAAAAAAAAGTTAATTCAGCTTTTTAGTCAAGAATGTAAACACGATTCTTTTCTCTTTTTTTTCCTCCTTTTTTTTTTTTTTTTCTTGGATGGGAGAATTACAGATCTTTCAACACGTTTCATATCACTTCAGGGCATCTCATGTTTGATGAGGTTTGGGAGCCTCACATTAGTTACAGAACACCCAAAAGACGTTTTTACCCTCTCAGGTCTTTGCTGTGAGTGCAGTTTGTTATAGGCAGTGGTGAGAAGGCGTGTGTGTGTGTGTGTGTGTGTGCATAGGTGTTTTAGCACTGACAGCTGTAACCTCACCTCTTGTGGCCAAAAGCTTCTAAAAGTAGGTTGACAGGTTTTCTTACACCTTAGAAAAATATTTAACCCCTTGTCCCTATAAAGTTACCATTAAAAGATCATGGGAATTATCCCACATATGCATCTTTTCAATCAACGCCTTGAGGCTGCCCGGTTCAGTGTGACACCCTTATCTCTGTGGAGACTTTTGGAAAGTTTCCATGTCTTGCCATGCATGATTTCATGAGTTCAGATAGCAGTTCACCTAAGAAGTACGTGTGAAAAAGAAAGGAAGAAAGAAAGAAAGAAAGAAAGAGCTAATTATTTTCTAATCTCTCAAAAAACAAGAGGTTAGGAGTGTCTTGGTGGTTTTCTAATGTAAGCCCCCCACTGGCCCCACTCATGACAGTATGGGGGTGAAGAACAAACACTTTACCGGATTACACGGTCATTCCCTGCCCAAACAGCAACCTGTGCTGCAGCGTGGAACATTTGTCAGGTGGCTGGTGTCAGTCAGAGGGCCTTTGGGTGACTGTAAAACAATTTGGAGCAGAACTAAAGCAATTTAAATATAGGTGTTGGTGCTATAGGCTTGGTCTGTTTGTGACAGCTAACAATCAGTGTCACATACTGCTGAGCTGTTCTGTCCATCACCGCTGTTTACATGACAACAGGCGGACAGATAGGAGGATGTAATGATACTGTCAGAGAAACCTGAGATCAGTGTGTGTTGTGTGTATTTTGTTGCAACTTTAGTGCCAGAAGACAATGAAAAGTTAAATGAGAAGATGTTTGAATGAATAACAATTTGAGTGACATTAAGGAAGTAGATATTTTTCTTTAGCCCACTCTTGCTCCCCTAACAGATCCCATTCACCCAAGATAGAGTTTTTACACTCAATGTCCAAAATGTCCATTAATAGATTATCCAGTAGTTGGTGATTAACTTTCTTTCAGCTACTTAATCAATCATCTAATCATTTCAGCTCTAACCAATAATCTTTTCATAGACAGACCAAGGTGAAGTTTAAAAAAAAAAAGGAATATGTGACATTTTCAACTTTTTTCACAGACAAAAAATTTATAAACAAACAAGACAATTAAATATGCTCATAAAATAAAATGTATCAACTTTGCTCATGACTATCACAGATTTTTATACAACTTCTACTCAGACTAAATGTTTTCTGATTTAGTAGTTTAGTACATGTACATTTTGTTTGTCTTGTGTAGTAATTAAACTATTATTTGTCAAACTAATGTGTACAGTGCAAAACATTAAACTAACATATAAAGTTCATAAATGGAATCCATCATCCACTGTCATGTAACTGTCTTATATCATTGTGATCCTCTGTGAATTAGTCTCTGTGGATCAACAAACAGTTACTAAAAGCTGCGATACATTTTGTAACCACACTCAGATTTATTTCATATCTTTATTTCCTGCTGTGTGCCTACACTAAATATATAAATATGCTTACAAAAAAGCAACATAGATTCACTTATAGAGTTTTGTAGAGTTTTGTTCTGTTTTAAATGTCTGATTTTGATAAATCTGCAGTCGGGCGTTTTTGCTGGTATACAGCGATCTTTTCTATCTCTGACTTGGATTGTGGATCACAGGATACTGTTGTTAGCTTCTCATTTGCCACCACTCCACTGCTGTCTGCAGAGGTTCATTGATACACCTACATACAGTATATACTTACTCGTCCATCTGTCCAAATGGAGGCAACCATACGCTCTTGTTTCTAGGGTGGCACTGGCCGGTCTGTATTTCCATTTTGCTGGGACTGGGTATGGTTTGCCTGGACTGGGTTGGGTCGGGTTGAGTGGTAGAAGGAAACAAGCAGCTGGAAATGGGAGCTAATGTGGAATGTGAGGAATTGGGTTGTGTGGTAGGGGGCCCCCTTCAAGCCTAACAAACTCAGGGAGGTCCGAGGCCTGGTCTGGAGGCCTTGGATAAATAAACCATCTGAGATGACCATGCGCTGTGCAGATATCTGCCATCACACCGCCCTGGCCTCCAAACACAAATTGCCCTCTCCCTCTTTCCCCTTTCCACGTCCTGTGTCCCATATGGTCCCTCTCCCTCCATCCTTCCCTTCCTCTCTTTATCTTCTCCCTTGTTCAATCTCCTTTTTATTTCTGATTTCTTTCTTAACACCTTCCTCTTCTTCCTCTGTTTCAGCTGCTACTGTACTCCTGCTCTTGCGCTTACCTTTTCCCTCCCCCATATCTCCATTCCTCCATTTCATCTCTCCCCAGTGACTCTATCCATCCATCCGTTCATCCATGCATGCATGGCTAGCTGTCTGTCCAGGGTTCTGTATGTGCTATAGGCAGAGCTACGGAACCGCTCTGGCACTCAGCCATCTCACAACAGCCGAGACGCCCGGGGTTAAGGCACAGAAAGTGTTTATTTATCGAAGAGGGAGGCTGTGAGACTGCTCACAACTGCATTTCTTTGTGAATCATGTGGGACACACAGTAGAAGTGAGGTAAAAATCTAACTCAACCATAAAAGACATAAAGGGATGTGTTATTCCAATGTGTACCTGGGGAACACCAGGGAAGTTATACAAAGATGAAGAAATAGAAGAAGAGATGATCACAGATGCAGAGATGATCATCCAGAGGAACAGTACGGACTCAATGAGACTCAGAGGAAAAACTGATCCGTAAAGGACTATTTTTTTTGACAGAAAATCTTAAAAGTGCAGCATTTACATGAGAATGAACAAGTGTAACTGAACTGAGTGAATATGGAATAACGAAGAAGTATGTACCCACATGACAAATATGGGTTCAGTGTTATGTTGGAGTTGTTGCTTGTTGCAGATCTGAAAACCTATAAAAAGAAGTGAGGTGAAAATCAATCATTTACATCAACATAAGACATTGTTTTAAATCAGAACTGGTTATCTTTTAAATCTAAAACCTCTTTTGATTTGCTTTAGATTAGGAAATGGATCTGCAGCAGTTTCCCATGAAAATGTCAGAATGCATTAAAGTGCCTGTACACACACACACACACACACATATATATATATATATATATATATATATATATATATATATGTGTGTATATATATATATATATATATATATATATATATATATGAGGAACTGAAAAGTGTAAATAAATGATTTCTGATGCAAGTCTGGAATTACAATAAAGACCCTATTCAAATTATAGAATCACTAAGCAACCTGAAGGGGATTGAGGTGGTATGATGATAATCATTTTTTACCCTCTCATTACACCCTGAGTATAGTTATCTATGTGTGAGGCCAATTTTCAATAGTTCCATCATGCAAACTGTTTTGAAGCATAAAACATCAGAGCATCACATCTAGCTCTTAAAAACAGACTGAAACATAACAAAAAATTCATGGAAAAAAACAAGAGAACAAATCACAAACACATTTTTGGGTTAATGTTTATCCAAATGAACAAATTATTCTCATGATAATCAAACTGAATATTTGGCCATGGGCTTACTGACTACAAAAATAAAGTTACTCTTAAAACATACAGTTACGTTTCATGATGATGAATAAAAAATATACAGCACAGTTTAATCTAAAAAGAGAGTCTTCATATTATTCCTGTTGTGAAATGTTTCACGTTGGATGTTTGATTTAAAGCTCTCAAAGATATCTCACATATTGTTCGGGAAAAACCCATGTATTTTACATTTTACAAGTAATTACACCAGTTTCCCAGATCTCAGTGAAAAGGTGAAAAGTTGCCTGGTAGCAGAGAGACACTTTCTGCATTGAGCACCTCTGTCAGTCTCAGAGAAGAGTCGAAGCTGCCACCCACAGTCTCACACAAGATTAATTATGATAATGCATTTCTTTACCCCTTTGTCATCGTAATGAATGGTTGCCTTTCTAGGGGAAAAACACACAAAACACAGAGAGAGACAGAGAAACACACTTTTCTTTAAGTCTTTGTTTGTGCGGTTGTAACAGAGGTATTGTCAGATGCAGCTAGCAGGTGGTAATGCAAACTCAGACCTGTAGCTTTAAAAGAGGTCTCTGTGTGTGCGTGTGTGTTAGTGCCAATGCATGTATATATAGGCAAATATAACTGAAATAGTATAGCTTTTCAAAAAGGTCCTGCACTATTGTGATCTGTACAAATGACAAAGGAGTTCATCAGAAAAGCTCCATTCTTAAGACTTTGAGACAACACACAGCTGTCTTCATAGACACAGGAATTATATTTAGATACATTTTTGACAACTGCAGTAGGAAAATAGAAAAAAAAAAACAATGTCTACAGGAATTTTCTTTCTTCATTTTAAATGTTCAAATCTCTAATAGCTGATAATTCAGGAGTCAAACATCTCCTCTGGCTAAGTTAATTACAAGTAGCCTTGGTGTTAAATTGAACAGAATAAAGTGATTTAAAATGGGAATGACTGTAGTTAAATTACAATGCAAGAAACCAGAGCTGAAAGTCTCAGAAAAAAAATGTTTATTGTAATGATATGGAATAGCCAACCTGTTTGCAGTTACGACTCTGGATGTTATAAACACTGTAATGAATGAGATTAGAAAGAAAAGGTCACCTATGGGTGTAAAGCAGGTCAAGCTTTTGCTTCTTCCTGTGATTTTATTACAAAAGCGATTTAAGATGAGATTCCAATCAACCACCCAGTCAATGTTTAGTTAATTAGCTGGGGGCCTCTGCAGTGACAGACAGGGATATCTGGCTTAGTGTGTGTGTGTGTGTGAGAGGCATGTCACGGAGGTTGTTATCCCATACATGGGATCTGTGTCTCCACACACACTCTTTGTTGGCTAAGCAACATAAGCAACTGTTCTATCTCTAAAGCTTGTAAAAAGGGTGTTTGTGTGTGTATGTATTCAGACGTTTAGGTTAGTGATGGGGTGGTGTTGGTGTGTCTGTGTGTGTGTGTGTGTGTGTGTGTGTGTGTTTGAGGTGGGTGGGGAGGTGGTGGAGGAAATTCATTTGTGGCCGGAGAACACAGGAGACAAATTGAGGAAGTGTTGTGCTAATGTGTAGGGGTCAGCAGCAAACACACACAGATTTCTGACTGCCACTTGGGTGGCCTGCTCAGTCTCTCTCTCTCTCTCTCTCTCGCTCACCCACGATCAGCCCTCAAGCCATGAAGCCACCCAGCAACTCAGCCAACCCCCCGACCCAGAGCTGAGACTCCACCTCACCTCTCTGTGCATATGTATCGTACATTTGTCTCCACCATCCATCCATGCCATCTATCTAAGACTACATGGTTCTTTATTTTCTATTTCCTCCCCCTTAGGGCTCAGCAGCAGTACGACATCATCAATAATATGCAATGAGCAAAAGCAATAGAAACTCCAGCCAAGCACTTTGGTTGCACATTTTCTGCTCCTAATCTGTGTTGTTGGGTTGTTTTTTAGTCTATGTCTCACTTCATAAATCAAAGTTGAGGAAGGTCATACACTTCCTCCCTAACTTTATCAAACTTTCTCTAGATAATCCTCAGACTTTACTTTGGAAAGTTTTCACCACAGCTTCTTCTTCAGTAGAAAATAGTTCCAACACAAACCATTGCCAGTCAGACATTTGGATTCTAGGATTATCCAGAGTAACTGGAACATTTGTTTCACGAAAAACACACTGCTGCTAAATTTTCTTAAGTAATTTTTCAATACTTTGTGCAACAAAAATTCCACTCACCTCCACTGTATTCAGATATATAGGCAGAGATGGATATCTCAAAACAGTGGTCTATAAATCCAAATTCTTCATGGCCAGATACCACTTGTGAAAGGTAGGAAAATATGATGTCTTTTGTGATTTGAGTGAACTGACCCTTTAAACGTTTTTTTTCTTTTTTCTTAAACGGTTTTGGAAGTACAAGTGGGAGATGAGACAGTGTGAGCTAATATGTCCAGAAGAGTCACATTATTCATTTATCTTGACGAAAAGCATAAAATGTTGACAACCATTTGAATTTTCCCCCAACAGCTCTGGATCTCTTCCCAGACTGTGAGGAAAAAGTCTGATGTGAACAAGCCTCTCAATCTCTATACTTTTGTCAACTTCTGTGACATTAATGTCTTAAAGAAAATGTCTTCATGGTTCCCTCTGGACACAGGCTAAAAAAAAACTACATATTTCTAATACAGAGGCACAGAAGCGCATTTACACATCAAGAAAATGCAACTGAAACTGATCTTGAAGCTCTCAAATTCATATCCTTGCTAAAAACAAGTCTTGTGGGCTAATGTGCTGTCAGCAAAATGGGTAAGTGATTATAATTTGTGCATGAAATTTTTTTATTTTACAGATCACTGCTCTTCTCTCCGCTGCAAGATAGATTTGTTTGGGATGCATAATTAGATGGAAATCTTGTGTAGAGAGGTCAAAAAAATTCCACAAGGCGACAAAACCAAAGACCAACAGACAGCCTGATATATGATCTGTGGTCTGTCATCTGATCTACAGATCTGCAAAGCACATTTGTGTACGCATGTGTGCACACGCATGCATGCATGCGTTCACTCACAGGGGTGTTAGACAGCATTGATTAGTTTGTGCGACAGAGGATTAACAACAGTCACACACAGGTGAGCCTGCACACATGTGTGCACATAGAGGAGCAAACACACATATGTGCTGGAAGGCGGGCTCAGCCATGGTGGCGTTGTATTGAGGGGACTCCTGGGTCTCTGTATAAATATACAAACCTCTACCCAAACACACCCGGCTGCCAGATCTCATCATGTGGTTGAAGACAGAGGTCAGAGTGTGCGACCATGAAAAAGGTTAACATAGCCAAGACAAAGAGTGCGCACAAAATGAACCTTAACTGTGGTTTTGTTTTTTAAGCTCAAAACTCAGGTGACAAATGCAGTCTTTCACCTTTACATCCAGTTATTCGCGCGCTATGAGGACATGGGTACAACTGGTCCCAGCCCAGAGAGGAATATGTGCTGAATTACATTGACTCAGATTCTGACTATTTTATAGATGGGAGTTAGTGAAAAGATGAAAAATGAAATTTATGCACAACTACAAGGATGTTACTGTAAAGGGTGTGGTCGATAACAATCTTTTCAAGTTTCAAGATTTTTCAAATAAAAATCTGAATTGAATTTGTAATTGAATAATACACAATTTCACAGTAAACACAGGTAAGAAAATGCATGGAAAGGTACTGAACTATGGTGTATTTCAGTCTGGGGGGCTAAAGCCACATCTACAGTAAACACAGGGGGAAGACAATTCTGTGGTGGGACCAAAAAAGACACATAAAGAATACTGTGTTTCTTTAGCACTTCCTCTCTTCAGCCTGCAACCCACTTTTATGGAGTGTTTTATTGTAAGAAAACCAGTCAAATGAAAGTAGTACTTATATCCTGAAGCTGAAATCTGTAACGTTTTCTAGGGAAGACTAATGAAATTTCAATTTGCGACTTCTCTAAAAAAAAAAAAAAAAGGGGCAAAACTACCAACTACTAACCATGCAGCAAATCTGTTTTGTTAGTTAATAAACAAACCATCCAAAAACATAATTTACTAATTTAAACTAACAAAAAATAGTCAATACATGCAATGTCACATATCAATTAAACTGTGACTTTGGAATGACACTGCCAATGATGTTTCCAAAGATCTTCCTAGAGCTGTCTCACCGCTGCCCATTATTTATTTTAATTTTTCCCAGTGTGAGCTGCTCATTTCACTTGGGAGAAAAGTGTACAGCTCAAGTGCAATCAAAAGTTGACAGTATTTAGTAAGCATACTGTCTGGCTTGAGTTTACTTCATGTGAACACAATATATACTCAACAACCTCCACACACTCAGAATGCAGTTTGGAACTAGGGCACACTGAATATAGCAAGCATGGCACTTGAAGCTCCGCCATCTCCGCTGAAGCTTAAAGGTGCAATATGCAAGTTTTCTCTGCCGCCAAATGTGGTTTCTTGTTGGGACTGTGTGGTGGTGATGGTCCCTTGCCAATACAGTACAGTGCTACTTCTTAAGGGCAGACTGGGCTACAGTGACGAGACAGCCTGCCAGACAGGGGCTAGCTGGTTAGCATAACTTCAGTAGAAGACAAGAAGTGATAGAAAAACAAGTAAAACAAGTCAACATTGACATTGCTTTCTACTGCTGGAGACAGCTCTTGCCAAGTAATGCTTGCTAAACTTGCAATGTTTCTTCTAGGCTGGTAAGTAAACAGCTGTTAATGTTGGGTTTGTATTAACAGTAAACACTTACATATGACTCCATTAAAAGGATATTTCATTTTGCACTGGGCTTTTTTGAATCTGAATCACTTTTGGCACAGCAGAGGCCGAGATATCCTGACTCTGAGTCCCTTGTATAGGTCAACCACTAAAAACTTTGGGTCTCACATTTCCCATAATGCAACTCAAAACATATTTCATCACCACCTGGTAAATGCCCACATTTTGTCACACATACTTTCTTTCTTTCTGTTCAACATTTTAAGGGTGAAAAGCTGGACTTTCAAGCGTTAAATCTTAAACATTACATTACACCTGACAATATTACAGATTCAGTGGCAGGTTAATTAAAAATAAAATTATAGATGAAAGCCACATTAGTAATTGTGATTTATTTTGGGGGGGTGGGGGGGGGGGGGGGTAATCATAAAAACATGTCCACAAGTTCAGTAGAGACAGTAGACAGCACATCATAATCTCTCTTTTCTCCACACACAGACACACAGCAATAGACATAATCAGGCCACAAGAGACAGTCTAAATGACTTCTGCACAGCCACAGACACAATATGAAACAGAGGACAGTAGATCACACACACACGCACATGCACGCACACACACACAAAGCACCCCCACAGACATCCCTGTCCTGATCTTCTTCCTTCGTGACTAAGGAACTGTAATTTAAGAAATGCTCTGCCAGAAGAATGCAATAAATCTTGTGACAGCAAAGGGAGCAGAAAAGGAAAGAAAAAAAAAAAAAAAGAACGAAAGAGTCAGGCGCGAGTCAGTTTCCTCCTCTGCTGTGTTCGTGTGTGAGGGTGGGGTGTCGGTGTTAACTGATACAGGATCAAGCTGGGTGGTCCAGGGCCTACACATACACCATTTCTGTGTACAAATAAACTTAACCCCCACGCTATTGTGGTCACCCCTCCCACTGCTTTTTCTCTACATCTTTGGTCTTCACAGCTGCACAGTTTGCACGTATAAACACCCATGCACATTCAAACATGTATGAGCCTGTGCTCCGCCCTCTGCAACAGGTCCTGCTATTAGGAGACGGTAACAATCTGATAGTAACTAGCATGGTAAAACAATTGCAAAGATCTGAAAGAGACGAAGGAAAAAAAAAAAACACACCAAGAAACTGTTTCATGGGTTTAAGCAGACCTGTCTTTATTTGGACACAATGTACAAAACAGCCTAGTGGAGGAAGAGAGTGTGAAACTGTGAATGCAGCATCCGGGCTTGTGATTGGCCGGTCAGCCGATTAATTAGTTGTCCTCTGTGTTTTGCTGCTTTCTCTGCCACTCCATCCCCACGGGAGCTAGATCTCCATCAGCTGGTCGGTCCCAACGATGACCTCGTTAGTCCTCTCAGCTGAAGAAGAGACAGAAATTTTCAAATGTATTAAAGACAAAGAAAAGATTATATTAAAAGGAAGGACTGTTAGGTGAAAAGTCAACACTAGTTATCTTAGTGTGTTGAACTGAACTCAAAGAAAGATTTTATGGGTCTCTAAGAGATGAAAAAGCTGTAATATCCTTCAGAGCAACTCAAAAATGCACCGTTACCTTGGCCCAACAAGATATTTTATCATTTCCTGCTACTATACATGGCTAATAGCTGACTAAGTGTATCATGGTATGCAAGAGAACTGGCAGCCAAACAGCTCTGCATTGGCAGGCTGGACCATCAGAACGTAAAAACCTACAAGTTACATAATTATCAAAAATGGATTTGGTGAGAATCTGAATGTGACTTGGTGAGACGATCACATTATCCAGAACTGTTTTGGATTGTCTCTGGCATTTGGAAGGTGACTGTTGACTCCTGAACGTTGAGGTTGTAAAATGCATCAGCAAGCAGATTTTTTGAGACAGTCTTTTGCTTACAACTTGATCACAGCACACAGATGGCACTGCTTTCGCCAGGAATGTAAAGGCGACGAAATGTTTACTGTAATGGAATACCTATTACGTAATTTCTGCGTATTAATTTTGATACCACACTGAAATGAATGGAAAAACAAAGGCTGTCTGGGAGCTGCGATAAATGCATATGCAATTTGTAGTTAATGGGCTACAACATGCATATCCCCTGTATGGTCCTTTCATTTATTTTAGATCTCTCTCAGAATCTTCATTGTGGTAAGACTTAGATCACACTGACCGCTACCTGAACCTCACCAAAAGAAATAGATGATGCTTGAAACTGAGTCTGCCAGCAGTTTCTCACTATCTTCCTCAACTCTAACCCAGTTCAGCATGAGGAGACCAGCCGCGACTCCTCCCCATATCCCTCCATCCCCCCCCTCCATCCCCGAGCATCGGTGCTGATCCAAAGCAAACGGTGGAGGAGAGTAATGTTCCATCCACACAGACAGGTTTTAGTGTGAAGGAATCTGTTGCTGAGAACGAGTTTATCCTCTGCTGTGTGTGTGGAGGTGAGGACAAATGGAGCATGGGACAGCAGGAGGGAAGGAGAGGGAGTGACTGGAGAGAAAGGGAGCAAAAGTTTGGAGCCCTTGAATTTGTCCCTAAATAATGGAGTGTTTATATGAATTAAACATATGTTTTTACATACACAAATTAAGGACAGGAAATAGCTGTGTAGTCACAGACAAGATTCTGACTTGTCTATTCCAACCAAATATGGTTAAAAATGTCAGATAAAGACTGTAACATGTAACAAGGATGCACAATTAGGTCAGATAACACTGTCATATTTAAGGTGGTGTTGATGGAGAAATGATGTATATTGGTCTATATATGCCTACTGCATGACTGCACGTGTGTGTGTGAAGCCAGAACATAGTGTAGGTATATATCTTTTAACTATCAACACCTGATAAACCTGCATGTGTGTACTTTATCTGCGTATGTGTGTGTGTGTGTGAGTGTGAGGCGAACTGTCAGGGTGGTCCTTAGCTTCAGCAGTAGAGTGGGTGTGTAATGTCTTTAGCAGCCTATGGTCAGCCAGTGAGATCGGTGGCGACAGACAATGCTGGGCTTTTTCTTACAGTGCAATATAAAGTAAAAGGCAGAGTGGGTTAATTATTAGTGTAGTCTGGTATGTAGAATAATCTGATCTGATTTCATCTAGAAAAACTGAGAGCCAGACTGGCAGACGGTGATACTATCAAAACTGTTTTGGCATATTTTTAAGCAGATTACAGCACACTACTTTTTAACTTATTCTAACTTATTTAGAGTTATTTAAAATGTACTTCACTAAAGCAATTGCATTATTCCTTATTGCTCTCATTTGCTGACATGGAGAGATTACAGATTATGACAGACTATGTTTTGTATTAGTATTTTCTGTATGCTGTACAAGTACATCTATGGACCAAATTTATGAGAAGAGATGAGGACAAGAAAAAAATGTTGTTTGAGGTTTGTTTTTTATCTTACTCTAGTAAATCCCCTCGAGTCATGGAAGAGGGGTCATTCCTCTATTGCTCTCCTGAGAGTGCTTTTTTATGGAGTTTTTCTGTGTCGAAATCAAGAATAAAAATAATAAAGTACTGTATTCTGAACATATTGTAAAGCCTTGAAAAAATATTTTAAGAATACTTGACTTTACACAGTAGAACCCTTTTAATATCACAATTGAAGACAATATAAGGATTTTTATAAAATAATAATGATAATAAACAGCGTATGTGTGTGTGTAACATGCTTATGTAAGACGAACAACAAGAGACACATCAAGAGACGGAGAGATTTACATGGAGACAGAGGCTGAAACTTTACTGTCGTGTGACTGAACTTTGGCACAAAGTGTACGCAAAACAATTGTGCAACTGGGGGTCCAAGTTTCCAATGATCTATAACATAATGTTGGCAACTTGGGGCAGTCTAGGAGGAAAGATTCTGCCAAAAAAAAAAAAAAAGAAGACAGATCAGTGTTGTTGCAGTGATTGCTTGCTGGATGCTCCAGAATGTCTCGACTGTTTCAAATATTTTAAGGCGAGTTTAGCTCAAATTCACACTGTTGTTACTTAGAGCACCCTGTTGTTCACTCAATTAGGCTGCTCAGTCTAGTAGCCGAGTAACTCTCTCTTTCTCTATATATGTGTCTGTGTGAGCATGTGTGTGTGTGTGTGTGTGTGTGTGTGTGTGAGCGTTGGACGTGGCTGGAGGCTGCTGCTGTTGAATTCCGGGTGGTCCTGTTTCTGGCCCTGCTCTCTAACCTCTCCATCAATGTGACACACACACACACACACACACACACACACACACACACACACACACACACACACACACACACACACACACACACACACACAAACAGCTAGTTTTGGGGACAAGGGGATTAAGGAAGTGAAAAAAAAAATCTCTGACAAATCTCTCTATCACACAGACTTCAGAATTAAGAAACTTTCCTTGCTGGCTCCAACTGTCTTGGCACTTACAGATACCACACACATACATTAACACCCTATCTGAGTCGGCCAGCGAAAAGTCTTTAGGTTGGACAACAGCAACAACAAACCTGGAGATTACAAACGTTAAACCATTATTTGCAACATCGTTGTATAGGGTGGTGTCACATTGTAATGTGTTTCTGTAATTTCCTCCAGTCTGTGTTTATGCTGCCCTTTCTTTCAGTGTCCTAGCTTTGTATCCCTGGAGCAAAGTTTTCAGTTGATTTAAGATGAGGATGCAAAATAGCCAACTTCATTTAAGTGCATAAAAACCATAAAATGTACCCACAATTACAGTGGGAAGAAATGAAAACCCAAACAAGATCAAGAGCTTAAAGTAAGAGTTAAATTACCATATTTCCTGGTTATTTTTTAAGTGTGTGTATGTGTGTTTATGCATGTGTGTTAGCCTCACCCTCTGGTTCGATCCGCTGTCCGTTTCCCACCAGACAGTATTTGAGGTCTGCGCCTCGGCCGATAACAGCGTTACTGCAGATCACGCTGCCCTGGATATTACACCTGAAAAATAACAGACAAATCACATGAATCATACTCTTCTTATATTGCTTATAGCTGTGGTTCCCAGCTGGGGTGTCAGGTGAGGTCCCCAGATTTATTATGAGGGGTCACAAAATGATATTAGGGAAAATATGGGGGAAAAAAATTGTGTTAGGTGCTTATAATGTTAATTTTTTATGATTTTTCTTCCAAATATTTTCACCTTTTTAAGATTTAGGAATCTTTCAAAAGAAACGGTCGGAAAAGGAAAAAAAAAAAAAAAAAAACAGTCATTGGTTCAACTGCTCATAATCCATGTCAACAAAACCAGTGATGACAGGTAACAAGGAAATATTGCTTCATTTCAAGGAGTCTAAAGCCAAAAAATGTTGGAAACCACTGCTCTACAGTCAACATTATTCCCAGGTTATTATGCACAACTAACCAAAACTAATGCAGTAATACCTGCAAGAAAAGATTAGGTTCTGTAGAAGTGTGTTGATTTAATCATAAGATAATTAACAATAATCAAGAGACTAAAACATTCACTACCGCCCAACAATATTTCTTTAAGAGATCCTAAATTTGGGTTAGTACCCTACTCTACCCTACAATACGTGAGCCAGAGGCTAATTTCTGTTACTAAGTGACAGTTAAAGGTTTCGTAGTGTTGAAACGTTTTCTGTTTGCTCTTCAGGCTACAGTGGAAATTCGAACATGGTTCATACTCTGTTTTCTTTCTCGGAGCCGGGCACATACACACAACTGAGAACATTCATACTGGGACCTGCCCAGTACAACCACAGCCTTCCACTGTTGGCTGCTAACCTTCTCCACTTGCACAGTAGCTAGGTGAGTGCCATGCAGGACGTCAAACTCACAGTGGAGACATTCAGCCTGTTTCGCCATCAAGCGTCCTCCCACCTGCTCCAAAGACTCAAACTTATCCAATCAGCTGAACTTAATGATATGCCCTTAGCTTATACATGTACATCAAAGAACAACAGCAGGTTAAACTGTCTGTGTGTGTGTGTGTGTGTGTGTGTGTGTGTGTGTGTGTGTGTTAAGACATTGTTGGCCCTGTGCTACAGTCCCACCTGAGCTGGCATTGCCAACCCACCATGCACGCTCACATTCAGCCAAACCATCACCATAAAATTCTTGGAGAGAAGACACAGACAGTCTTGTGTGTCCTGTGTCGACTAATCGTGGAGGGCGTGTATGTGTAGGTGTGTGTGGGTTAGAGAATGTGTGTGAGTGTGTGTGTGTGATTCAGTAGCTTGGGGAGCCCGGTGGAGAACACATGTTGATCTTGCCCAGGCAGTGACGCACACACACTTGGCCCTCTGCACCTCACACACAAGACAGGTTTGTATTGGCCCATTCTATTCAGGTGGTTAGGCCTGGAGGGAGAGGGAGAAAGCTGTGTGTGTGTGTGTGTGTGTGTGTGTGTGTGTGTTGTGTGTCTGTCTCAGTGACTACCCAGGAGGTGGTGGCGGTGGTGGTAGATGGTGATGGGAGATTACAAGATTCAGAGTTTTGTAACATTAGAGAGAGAGGGAGAGAGAGAGACCACCAAAGAAGCTTCAGAGCTGAAACACCACTAATTACTAACACCAGGGCTCCTCCTTGCCATGACCCCCCCACCATGCTCCCTCTCTCCCTCTCTCTCTCTCTCACACACACACACACACGCACAGACACACACACACACACACACACACACGTCAACCCCCACCTTCTGTGCCAACCCCCCTGTAAAGTTGACCCTTACTATCCCCCTTCCCAAACACGCAGCGCTTTGTCAACAAGCTCTGGTCAGCTCCAAACAAAGAAACTAGAAATGCGAGGGGTTTCTGCGACATGGCCGGGGTCTGCTAATCCCCTCATACTGGCTCTTTCTTTCCTTCTTTCTCCTTCCTTCTTATGTCCTCAAAGAAAGAAAAGAAAGAATTGCAATTTCTTTATTGCGTGCTAGCTTGCTTTCCCCTCGCTTCTTTCTTCCCTTCTCCCGTCTCTCTCGTTCTTTCATGCCTTTGTGCGTGCACCTACATGGGCATGATGAGGGTCCCCATGCTGGCTGGCTGGGGTCCCTGAAAGGCTTAAGAAGAGATGGAGAGAGACAGAAAGAGAGAGAGTGTGCGAGAGAGGAGAGAGATGGCGTTGAGGTCTTGATGGAAAGAAAAGGGAGGGAGGGGTAAGAAATTGAGATAAAAGAAAAGAAGCCTGTGAATGAGTGCATTAAAGTCTCTTTCCACCACAGTTTCTGGCTAAGAATCTACATGCTAATTCTACAGTAGCTACTCTGTACAAGTCCTCTTTTGTTGCAACAAAGCAGTCAATTTTGACCACTTAAACTACTGGCTACAGTTGAGAGCAATCCTGATGTGCAGTAATGCTACTAATCATGATGCATCACTGATCAGACTGGCTTCTTCTGCCCTCCCCACGTGAGATCATAATGTGGCAGTGGCAACATGTGCCATGTCCTGCGTTGACCTTCTGAGTTTTCTCAGCAAAGTTGGAATTGTTCTACCCTGGTTCACTGAGGTGGTGTTTCGCCTAAAGAAAAGCTACAATGATGTAAATCCTTTACTGCTGCAATCTAAGAAGAAAAGCAGCGCATTGGTGCGACCTGAGGCTCATCCTTTGGTAGTTTCTGTTTTCTGTTGTGAACACATAACCACATAATGCTTGGCATGTCCTTAAACCTCACTGTCCCGCTGGTGAGCCTGTCATTATAAACTCATGCTGCACAGAACTTTATTTTTCTAGTAGAGATCAAAGTTTCTAAAGGCACCAAACATGTCAGACTGAATTTTGCACAAAATGATGTACAAGACCACTGGATTATTTTCATTTGATGGTGCAGCTGTAAATAACACAGAGTCTTAGGGTTGAATATTTCTCTGTAAGTATCCTTCAACTTCAATGAAGTGTTCGAATAATGTGATGAAGAATATAAGTGATACTTTCAGAGTGGAATAATATAATTTTTCTAACCTTATAGCTGATAAAAATGATTAAGAAATAAATGAGGGGACGGGGGAGTCTGGACTATTGATGTGTGGAAAACACCTTTCAAACCCACATTGTTTCACAAATTCCATAACCAGTGGGATCCTGGGTATACACAAGTAAATTAGCGGCTAAATGAAATATAGGGATGTTGTGTGTTTCACTTCACCAGCTCCATGTTTGTTTGGAACTGGTCTCTGGCTGGCTGCACACCAATAGATGCATTGTTAACACAGTGATCACTGTTTGACCCCACAGAGCTCAGAAAACAAAACCTGTTACACCTCCTATCAACAGACGCACACATGCACAAGCATCTGCCTAACACACACACACACACACACACACACACACACACACACACGTGCTCTATTGGCACAAATCGGCACCTAGAAAATTCAATGGAAAGCTGGGCAGTGAGTGGAGATCTAGGCATACCACTGCTTTTCTTTGTAAAAGCCAAACAGTGTAAACAGAGGCAGGGCAAAAAAAAAAGTTCAATAGTTTTTGAGATTGCATGTAAAAATATGAACATTTTGAGTGCAGATTAAAGACATTTATGACAAGATTTTCCTGGCAATACAAAGGTGAGTCATTTTATTTTGAAATCTTTCCATTTTGTCACACACAGCAAGCATGTGCTAACTGAACACCTGCAAAAAAAAACCTGATGAGAACAATCAAAGTATAATCCATAAACATGCCTCGAAGGTGAAATTCTTTGTCAGACAAAAAAACTTCAAAGTACATGTCATCAACGAGTGTGTGCATGTGTGCGTTTGTAGAGATAAGTGTGTTCTCACCCCTCCTCGATGGTAACCCCGTGCATGATGATGGAGTTGGTGACTTTGACCTTCTCTTTTACATTGGTGGAGTTTCCGATAGTGGACCTCTTTATGGATGTCTTATCTGCTACCTGACACTGAGCTCCGATGATACTGTCTGATCCCATCTGAGGGCAGAGCAAACACACATACACACATACACACACAAACAGAAACATTCCTTAGACAGATACATACACAGGCCTCTACAATGTTTATTGCTTTCAAATTAGATGCTGAGAGAGAGATAATGGTGGGGGAGCTAAAAGATAATAAGCAAAAATACTAATTAAGATGAAAATGAAGGATAACTGAAATCTGAACAAATTTAAATATGGCCAGTGTACTGACCAATGTTATTTCAAATACATTATTCTTACCTGGCATCTCTCAGAAATGACAGCAGATGGATGGACTGCTGGCTCCTCAAACAGCTTTGGGGCCTAGTAGGGAGAGGACAAAAGGGGAGGGAGATTAAATAGAATAACAGTTTAAATGAACGATTGAAAGATTGATTCAAATAATTGCCCCAATGCTAAAGGGCCATTAGGCCAAGTATACAACATTCAAATAGAAGTAGAGAAACAGGAGTAGTATTAGTAATAGTCCTCATCTGACCAGAATATGCAGTTGAAAGCTCTGCATAAACTACAAGTGGACCACGTTCTTGAATTTACAAAAACCAAATCTGTAGAGGACCTGTGTAAATATAATGAGTGGAGACACTATCCTCCATGTATGTACATAGTATGTACATTTTAAAATGTGTATTTAACAAAAATCTGGAAGGAGCAGGCTAATGTTCTGTTGTGATTTGGCGCTATATAAATGAAAGTTGATTTGATTTGATTTGATTTGATAATGTCTGACTCACCAGTCGGTTTGCCTCTATGTAAGCAGCTAGAGTGTTGACGCGGTAGCACAGGCCCTGGTCCATGATGTGAACATAGCAGCGCAGCTTCCCTCCATGGTAAGCCTCGCTCATGTCACCGTGATGGTCGTTCCAACAGGAGCGCTCCTGAGCCAGCTGGAGGAGAGGTTCGTCCCGTGATGAGATGAGGAGCTCTGGACAGTAAAGAGAGACAGGAAGAGAAGCGGGTACAGCAGAGTTAGGAGTAAAAATGATGACGCATTCATGCTGTTTTGGGGGAATCCACACCCTTAGGATGGGCAGAGTCTTTTTTGTCAACTTGTTACAAGGTCTATGTTAGTGTTTATTTACAGCAAAAGCCAAACCTAGATGTTTTCCATGGTGATGGCGTATGAATACAATCCACAGCTATTTTAAATAAGGTGCTGCAGCTGTTGTATGTTTTTTTTTCCTCTGACGTCGTTGTATGAAGTAGTGATGTGTAAGTGCGAGAACTGACCGTGGTTTGTAGAGCCGTCATTCTTTTTCTGGTTCTGATCCTCTGCGTCGTCTTTGATTTTCTGGCTGTTGGTTGTTTTGGAAAACTGCTTCCGCACCAAATATGGTACCAACTCACCCCGGATCGATGAGATAGACCTGGGATAAAAGAAAAGGAGAGATGTGACACACCCCAAACGTGAAGCATCCTACATAGTAATGACTATCACAGAGAGTTGAATGAGTTTATTGTGCTTTCCTTAGAAAATGGTACACTTGATGGAAAAAGGGCAAATATGAATGAAATAGTAAATGAACAAGCAAGAAAATGAGTTCATAAATATAAAACTCTGAAAGCAAGCTAATTTCAGTAGTCACTGGATGCAGTGCATCTGAAACACAGATGATTTATGCATTCACTGTGACCTTGCATAGAAATGAATCAAAACGGTTGCTGTAATCAACTCCTCTTTAACTGGTAATGTCCTTGGCGAGTGCTTGGCTACCATTTGAGATGCACTTTCTTATTTTTTCAGAGAGGAAATGGACAAGGTTGTGCCAAAAAATGCAAACTGAATAAACAGATTTATTCATTTCATTTAGCTGTGCAGTTCAAGACCACCCGCTCCTTCATGTTACATCCACAGCGCACTACTGTGTTGGTAATGGCGTCATTTACAAAGTGATATGACTAATGATTAATTAGAATTGACCACTCATCTGGGCACCAGTATATTCACCCAAATACAATACAATACATCCTAAAGAACATGCAGTAATAGCAAAGAGGAAGTTAAAGAATTCATCATTATTACTGAGTAGATAGTTGATAAATGTGGTAAATAGCACTGAATAAAGCTATCGCCATTGTCAGAAGTATCCTTTCCAAAAACTACATACTGACAATTAGCACCTCAGTGCCTCATGAGGACTGTTAAAACAAAGGCAGGAGCTGAACCATGCTTTGACATCTATGTAAACCTGGAGGTAATTTCCCCATCTTCATTTCTTTTTCCTCTTCTTTGCACTGTGCTGTGCTCAGTGCTCCTCTCCACCCCACCTCCCCACCCCCACCCCCCCCTTCCACACACACCCCACCTCCCTCCACTTGTCCTCTCTTACTTTCTTTTAAAGGGAGATTAGAATTTCCATCTGAATGACAGGAGAAAAACAACAGTTACTCTGTCCATTTCTCTCCTTGAGCAAGAGACAGAGAGAGTGCGGAGGAGAAAGGAGGAGAGACTAGAGAGGAGCTGTGAAAGAAAATCCAAGAAAAGAGCTGAAGAAAGAAATGAGTCATCTAACAAGAGAGATGATATATGCTGGCGGCAGAGGGTGCGCTACTGATGTAATGATGGAAGATTTATATCTACATCTCTATGGCAATTCAAGGACACCATTCGCCTTAACCAAAAAGAAGAGGTGGAGACATGGAATATAGTTGTGGGCTCCGCGTTTGCGAGCTTTGCTTTAGATGTATTTATGTGTGAGCTAAGACTCGTATGGTGAAGACACATTGATAATGGTGGTAATTTAACCCACTCCTCAATGGGGCTCTTTCCAAAAAAAACATCTCAGCATCTCGTCACTACCCTGTTTTGAGAAGTTTGGCACTAAGTTGTTTCTAAGGTTGCAACTTTGTCTGTGCATCTGCATCCAGTCCTGCTGTTATCCAACACGCCTGATATTTTAATCAGCAATCTTTTAAATGTGCTACTCATTCAAGTGTGCACACTTTGCCAATGTAAAGGTAGTAATTATGGCCAGGAAAGGTGACATGTTAGAATATTTTCAGGCAACTGGCTACATATCATGAATGTGGCACAAAATGTTAGAGTTTCCACTGTGGAGCTTAAATACAGACGCTACATACGATACAATGTCACTGGCGCATTGGTGTTGCAATTTCCTGCATTCATGAGAATGGGACAGAGAGACAGACAACCCAAAGACATCATGCTGTCGCCAGTGTGGAGGCATAATATCGCGCAAACTACCTTTTAAAAACAAAGTGAAGCGCTGGAGTGATTTTTCAATGCGTCTTTGGCCTGGCATGGAATGGACGATCCTCCATGATCCTCTACTGATGTCTGCTGTGATGACAAGAGGCTCAAACCTGCCGCTAACTAAGATTTTCTTCCTCTTTTTTTTTTCTGGCAATTACAATGCAACTGAACAGCAGAACTGACCACATTTGATTTTGACAGTATTAAGCTGTTTATCAGAAGTCTGATCTTTATATTTATGAGGTCATTTTCCTCTTAACATTTTATACTCAATAGTTTAGTTTTATGGAGGAAAGGCTCTGCTTGTAAAACAAGGTGAACAAGTCTATTCACCACTAATATCTATACGAAAGACCAAGAAACTAAAAATAGTGAGACTGATGTTGAAACTGTGAATCAAACCTAATAATGAGAAAACTGTGTCATTACACTGACCTCTATTACCATTATGTCATCACTAATACCAGTTCTTAGTACAAAAGATTAAATACATGTCGATATCACGCAGAGCTTTTCATTTTTTTTCTGATTTTATCCAGGGGTATGGAGTCCGGGCAGCTACAGAGGGCTCCCCGTGACACTGCTCCGCTTCAGAGGCTAAAGGCCTAACAGCCTGCCTCAGTGGCACATAGTAAAACAAATTAACACCTCGCTAGAATACCCTGCTAACAGGACCTTTCAAAGCCTTACACACCATGTTACCATGTTTAACACTTACTAAAGATTAAGCAGTGAATGTGAGTTCAAGTCGATGTGACTCTGTGGGTGTATGCGTGCACTTGTGAGTAAATACCGCTCACACATTGGACACAAACTGGTCATCTATTAACTTATATTAAAAAAGATAAATCAGGGCAAAAATTCAAAGTGGGACAGCTAATTTTCTATTTCCACGTTATTTAATTAACTAACAGTGTGAAATACGTGAAGAACTCACTTGTTTTCTGTGAGGAAGTCCACCACTGCTTTTTTCAGACAGTAGAGATGAGCGTCCACTAAGCCTGTTTTGATGTGCATCCTGGGATGTCTGCAGGTAAAAGAGAGAAAGAGGCAGACACAGAGACAGAGAAAGAGAAGTTGTATCAAATCCGTCCTGTTACAGATTCACCAAGCTATCTCACTTTACAAAAACTACATCACAGCATTAAAATAAGATTTGTGTCAATATATTCTATGATTTTTTTTTTTTTTTTTTTTTTTACACAAAAATGGAAATGGTTGATTCACTGAAAGGTTACATAAGAATATTTGATCAGAATATGCATTTGTGTGGTCCTGCACTGCACTGCATACATGCACCACTGTCATGACAAACAGCTTGACTCTGGTTGCTACTTGCTTTGATTCTTTTCATCACCTGCTGTTTTTATGTTTCATGTTTGCTTCTCATTTACTGAAACCCCTTTTAATTGACCTCCCCTTTGCACATAGGACAGGAACATTTGATGAAAACCAGACACAGCCATAGGCTTACATAAAAAGTCTGAGAACAGTGACATCTGTCTATTGTCCTCTGTCAGCTCCCGTAGATGTCGCCCCACAGAGCTGGTGCCGTGAGACGGGTTTATGTTGATTGGAGGGCTACGTGCATGCAGACACACACACTCACCCACCTTTGCATTCACTCATTTACTCACACATGGTCACACAGTTGAGTTCGAACATGTGACATTTACGAAGCGAGAGCCAAAGAAAACCATTTCGTCTTCCAGAGCTCAATAAACAAATCCACCCTCACCTTCATCCTCTCCCTGACTACATGTCCTCCTCTTCCTCTGCCCTTTCAATCATTACATAATAAAAACTGCAGGGTGCATTGTTCCTAAAAGGACCATACCGCTGCTTTTACATGTTTTAGCCCATTTACTACAAATCACATATACCTTCTATTACCGCTAACCATTTTTCAAAGAATGCTGTGGTGATTTAGATTTTTAAAGTTGTAAAATCAAATAGATTTGAAAAGTCTGTGTCTCATTACCGCACAACAATAACGTAACTTGGACAAAATTAAAAGCAGACTTGAGGTTCACTGTTCAAAGTGATGCTCAGATCTGAGCAAGATGATTTATTATTCCACACTGAAATGAATGAAAACAAATAGTTGCCTGGAAAACAAAATCAGAAATAATATGTTACCTACAGACAATCTGAGCTGCAGCAAGAACTAAAATTACAACAGTCTGTCACAGATGTTCACACGTGTCCACATGGGCTGAAATCTGGTGATTTCCATGTCCATGACATGATTGAGATCATATGACCCGCATGTGCATTTGTTATGTTTCTTTACAAACATTTTCTATTAATTCTTCATTGACACACATATTATTAAGTTACAGGTGCACCTGCCGAACAAACAGGTTTCACTGTTGTTCCTCTTATGGTTGGTCTTGATTTCTTTTTGGTTTTAACAGAGGCGCCAACACTGTTTAACTTATTTGGCTGGCAATCACTAATAGTTAGCCCCTGTATTGGGACCAGAAGTGATACTGATATAAAACATATATAAATGATTACATAATTGAAAAAAAAGAAAAGAAAAAGAAAGTCATTTTCTAGCATACTGGATATATTTGAATGTTGTTATTTTTTTTGTTTCTGTACATATAACTACGATTCAAGACTGGAAAACAGCTACAATAAAAGTCAAGTAAAGCATTTCTTAAAACATAAAGTAAAGCTTGATTTTTACATAATAAAAAGGCATACAATTCTTCAGTGGGACCACCTGTCAACATGTACGGACAATTTAGCATGAATTACATATCAAATAAAACATCTACAATGATCCAGGATATATATTGTAATGGGCAAGCGATTTAATGAATGAATGATGATACAGAGTGCACCAGAATTCGATAAAAATTAAGTAAATAGATAAATATACATTTCTTTTTCTTCCTTCTCTCACTTCCTTACTCTCTCTTTCATCAAAAAAACTATTTTCTACAATTGTCCAGCTTTCTCCTTTCCCCTCCTCTAAACTCTCCCTCTCTTCATCAGGCTGAACAGCAACTAGAGTGACTCAGGAGGATTGCTTGGTCACACATATTTTACAACCAGATGCTGAAAGCCATAAATCAAACAGCGTGTGTGTTCATCTGTGTTAAGGTATTTTACTCAAAAGCATAAAAACACATGTGCGTGCACACACAGACACGCTCTGTGGGTGTTTGTCAAATGTATTTATTCATACAACATTTCCCAGGTGTGTGCCTGTGAAGTGTGTGTGTGTGTGTGAATGTGTGTGTGTGTGTGTGTGTATTGTGGGGTTAAAGGGGAATTTATGGGAACACCCAGCATGTGACATCATTGTTTGAGAGTGAGTTGGGGATAACTGGGTTGTGGTAAGGTGCGTGTGTGTGTGTCTGTGTATGTGATTGTGAATGACAGCGAGAGCAAGGGTAGGAACAGGTGCCCCTAAAAATTGTGGGAAAAAAAAGGCATAGAGGATGTGACAGACTTCAGGATTTTCTTTCACAACAAAAACACGTGGGTAACCACTTGGTCGCATGCGTGAGCACAATCAGAATGTATCCGGGTGCATTTGTGAGTTTTTGTTTGTATAGGTGCTGCATGTCTGCGTGTGCAGACAATGGCTGGATGAGGCAGAAGGTAAATCAGAGGGTGTGGTGATTAATCATCATCTCAGTCAGTCACACATAAACTTCCTTTACGTATTAAACAAATGTATCAGTCAAAGATCCAACTTCCTCCCAAGATCTGAAACTAACAATTACTGATTAATCTCAAAATCTTTTTCTTGATTAAAGGATAAATCCTTTGGTCAATAAAATGTCTAAAAACTTTTTGTCAACTTTTTGTAAAATCCAAACATATTTAGGTCACTTTCAAATATGACAACACAGCAGCTTCTTCTCATAAACATGACACTGGAACAAATAAGTAATTAAGCTTGCCTTAAAAAAAAAACAAAAAAAAAAAAAACAAAAAAAATTAAGCGGAAATAAAAAAAACACATTTCACCATCAGGAATATCCTCAACTGGACTATCTGTCCCAAATGACAACTCCTGATCAAGTTGTGTTTTTTAAAACAGGAAAGTATTCGTATTCCACTATTTGGAACCTAAAACCCCTCAATGTTTTTAAGGGTTGCTAGCCCTTCTGATTCAAAACACTAAGTATTGGCCACATGCTACTTTATTAGTTTACACTTTTTGCAGATTCTGACTCCAACAAACATCGAGCATTTCCCAAACAAGGGTAAACATCTTGCTTTTCCTAACAGCAGCATCATGTGATTTCTGGTTGCTGCGAGTGCTGTAGAGCCCGGTGTCGAGGGGAGCAGGAATTTACTGCCTCTGCAGGCAAGGATGACTCAACCCTTGGATTAATGACTGACTACTAAAGTACCACTAAAGTCCTCAGTGGGAGAGAGGAGTCACATCTCTCTCACTGTGAAGCACACACATACACACACAGCGTAATGTCTTATTTAGTTACAACTAAAACCCCACAGCGGACGATGACTCAGACAGCAGAATGACTGTTAATACCCTCATTAGTCAGGTTTCCACTACAGAGCCAACAGGGCTGAATGGCTTACGACTTATTTAGAGCATTCAACTATAGCCTCCAAAATAAAATGTGTGTGATTCCCTTAATACCATGCTAGTCCATCAGATGCTTTATTAATTGAGCTGATTCACATATTTGAACCTGTGCTTTAAGGCTTAAGTGTACATGACCTTGTTTGTGTTGTCGGGTTACTCTTGACAACCGTCAAAACCTGTATATTTGATATGCGAGATCGCAGACACGTACTACCATTTGTTAATTGTAGATTCTATAAAATGTCAACAAAAATAATAAATAGCCCACGAGAGTTTCCCGGACATAAAGGTCATATTTTCAAATTGCACAAAGATATCAGAATCAAGAGCTGGATGTCACAAGCTGCACGTTCAAGTATAACGATAAATATGTAAATATAAAACAGAGAAAGGCAGCAAATCCTCACATTTGAGCTGTGACCAGCACGTGTTAAATATGATGAATGACGATTAATCAATTCGCCGAAATAGCTGACTAATCGTTTCAAATGTTGAAGACAGGCTGAGGAAAAGGAGAAATGAAAACCAGACTGCCGCGCATGCAAACACTTAGATTTTAGCTTTCAAGCCAAATTATTCAGAAGTTCTGACATAAAAAAGTAAACCAGCGAGTAAACATCTTTCTGGTTCCAAGAATGCAGCATACCCATAAAACAAACAAACAGACCGGATGCACAAAAGAACAGGTATATGAGCAAACAAGTGAAGAATTCTGATTACTAACTTCTCCCTTTCTCGTTTCAGTCTATATAGACATCAGTATCTTAAATTGATTTCACTTGTTACATTTAGTGGAATGTACAATACATAGCATGCACAGTACCTTTTGAAACGTGTTATTTCATTAATGTAATCCCATCCTCCTGTTGTACCTTGCAATGGAAGTTATTTCATTCCTGGAAGTTGCAGCAAGTAGCATTTTCGTTGATTGGGTTTTAGCTGCGCTGTCTTGTGCCATCATTGCTAACAGATGCAAACAATCTCCTCTTCCAATATCTTAAAGGTCACTGCAGTTAGGATATGCTTTTCAAAAACATGATGTAAGCATCCTCAGCTGCCCTGCTTGGCTGGCCCCAGGCAAGGCAAATGTATTTGTATAGCACATTTTAATACGCAATAGCAGTAAAACGGTTAATAAGAAAACAGTATAAAAACACAGATGTTAAAAGAGCAGTTTTTAACTTCTTTTTAAAGCAAGTTACAGTTTGTGCAGATTTGATGTGCTGGGAGCTGGTTCCAACAGTGGCCAGAATAATGGCTGAATGCCATTTCATCCTGTTTAGTTTGAACTCCAGGCACCATTAGCTGACAGCTCCTGCAGATCTTAGAGGCCTATTAGGCTTATATGCATCCAACACAGATATATATCTAGAGCATTTAGTAACTTGTAGACCACAAGTGAAACTTTTAAGTCAATTCTGTGTCTTTATTATGATTTCAACTTCAAAACTGAAATATTGTATGCCGTCATGTTTATCATGTTAGTAAGGGCACTTGATGCTGAAGTAGAGGGAAAATAAGCATGTAAATTTGTGATTTTATGGTGACTTTAGCTGATGACACATGGACGTCAATGGTTTTTGCGCAATTCTTTCTCATGATCCGAATGATTTTGATTCAGCTTTTTAATACACAGTCAACCCCTTCTCCAGGCCCTCTGACAGGTGGAGCTGTAATGTACGAGGGGAAGCTCTGCTGGAGTCCTTTCACACCATTTAAGCAATTTCTGGGTCAGACAATCTCACATGTGCAAAATGTTTTCAGCTAACACACCTCAACCATGTGGAAACTGTAGAGTCGGAGAGGGGAAAAAATTACACATGACTGAGTTTGAACAAGGATGGAGAATGAAAAAAAGGGAGAGGAAAGAGAAGCTTCAGGAGCTGAAAGAATGAAATGAAGAGGAAAATGGGTTTTAACAGAATCTAATTTTTAAAACCACCGAAGGATGATTTCAGGCATTTACTAACTTTTCAGAGAAAACAGAAATACTTTTAACGGAGATATAATTAAAATGATATAATAATATTTTCATTAAACAGCGACTTGATGGGCCCTGAGAAGAGTCAGGTGCTGTCAACACAAGACTATCCAAGTGCTGATGTTAAAAACATATGATTCTGAAAACTTGGAGATGGTTCATTATTTGCACAAAAGACCAAGTAATGATAGACTCATTGTGTACAAGTATCATGACTGAGGCTCAGTGTGTCACATCTAAATTACAGATCACAAAGGAAGAAACCTGTATGTGTGTTTGTGTGTGTGTGTGCGTGTGTGTGTGTGTGTGTGTATGTGTGTGAGAGTTGTGCACTTTGACTGGATGGTACTGATGTGCAAAACAGTCAAATCTTGTAAATGTACCTACTGGTGGCTTATAAAAACCCAGAACTCTGGGATTGATTCTGGTTTTACCTGAGGTGATAACTGCTGTTCATTGATAGATTATAGATTATTTTTTAAAATCTGTTTCGTGTGGTTGTGTGACGTGTGTGTATAAATGATCAGATGTGATTTAAAGGTTGTAAGTCTTTCAATGTGAGCTATAAATGTTTAGCTGAAGGCTCAATGTGTTTCCATAACACTGTGACAATGTGTGAGTGTTTTCTCTCCATCAATGTCCACCTCGAGGTTGTGTTACGTGTATCTGTGTGTTGATATAAGCATTTCTGTGTATGAAAAAGACAGTATGTGTGCGTGTGTGTATGTGAGTATGTGCGCCTCAAGAGTTCCCTGTGCAGGGAAGCATGCAAGCAGCTGCTCTGGCCCCCCTCTTATTGGCCAGAATTTACAGTGGCTTTGGCTCCGTGAAGTATTTACGAGCTCCCAAAACACCCGCTCTCACACATACATGCATTTTAGGACTCAGAAACGAAAACCTACCTAGAGTGCTCTTCCTGAAACAGAAATCCCACACACCCACCACAGAACACACAGCCTTCAAACACACCGACTCTGATTAGAAACCTGAACATCTGCTCTGCTAAGGGCTGAGAATCTACAGATGTACAGAACGTATTTATCATCAGTCAAACACTCAAGTCCACACAGTGAGATGAGGCGACGGACTACATGCTGCACAGGTTCAGCACCTTACAGAAACAACGTTAATTAACTACGACTAGTAAAATGCGCCAGGGGCAGTTTTTATTTTGACTGAGGAAACCGTTGATGTAAACGAAAAGCTGAATTTACCATCCCCCTGTTAAGCTGACTTACTTCCTCATGATGGACTTCCTGATCGATAGCCCGTCCTCCAGATCTGCCTCATTGGCCATGAACAGCAGCCTTTTGCCTGACTGATCCACACCAACGAAGTCTCTCTGCTCAGCTGGGAAAAAACATATACGACACACAGTGTAAACAAAACGCAACAGACAAGTGTAAAAATTTTCTGCAATAATTTTGCTTTGATTAGGTATGGCATTGTAATTGCCATTTTTCTGGTCAGTTGTATAACACTATAAGAAGTTTTAACAATTTAAAATGCACCAATCATCTAAGAATGATATCATACACGTAATATCTTTTGTGTGCAAACAGTTTCATCTCCATTCATGAAACACTCCGTTACCTGTCTTTTTCTTGCCCTTCTGGCCCGGGACTGTCTCTGTGAATTCATGTGCTGTGCTCATTAGCATGGACAGTGTTGCATTGTGGGCTCTGAACAGATCAACCACCTCGTGAAGCGCCACATCTGTTATCAGGTCACAACTCACCACCAGGATGTCAGTCTGAAGAGAGAGGTTGACAAGAAGGAAAAATAAGATGGTTATCCAAACCAGGATATTTATTTCACTCTGTGAGAGTAAGATATGACAAAATGACTGTAGAATACTGGATCTGCTGTGGTTTAAAAGGGCGATGACTGCTTCACTTCGACGCAGATTTCAGGCTTTCTAAAAGAGCTTTCTGGCTAATGTATCTTTCTTGGCACTAAATCTCACCACCTGTTGTGACTTTGAAGACATTTCCATTGTCACCAGTACACACACACTCACACAAAAGCCCACAAAGACACAGAAATACATGAAATACAGTTTGAAGGGCGAGTTATGTTTAGAAAGAGAGGTTTGCTCACTCAGGACAGTCATCTCGGCACGGCAGACTATACATAAATACATGTGGCGACAATGGACTACATAAACACCTCAGGTCATGAGAGTTGGGACTGTGTTATTTTCAATATTCACAACAGAAATTGGCTCACTCAGACAGACAAAGAAAATGAAAGAATAACTGTTCTTGGTAAACAATGAGCTCTTCCAAGTTTAGCACTGCTTGTATATAGGCCAAACCCACACACACACACACACACACACACACACACACACACACACACATACACACATGCACTTGTAGGTCCTGCAATAAAGTGATTTCAACTTTGATGATAGTAAGTAATAAATCCTGCTTTGTTTCATTGTTTGTCTGTATTTCCTCAGCTGATCCAATAATGTACTTTATTATAAAGCGTTTGAAGATGAGCTGCCTTGTCATCATTTAGCTGCACCAGTGTTGCTATACGTCCAGTAACAGCACAGCAACCAATAAAGACTAAAAACTAAAAAATGAGAAGTTGTGACATAACAAAACCTGATGCAGTAAAGGGATATTACACATGCAGCTAGTGGTAAGATTAAGATTAACTGATCAGCGTTCACATTTATATAGATTCAGATGAAGAAAGTATCCATTTGTGTGAAACATGAATGAAGTTCATAACAGCAAAAAACTGTCTGATAAGATCATGTGACCCAACAGTAGCTGGTTTTTCTGCTGCAACAAAGCCACTGTTTCCATATTAACGCAGCAATTAGCAGCTGTCTTATGTAGACGGCAAACATTAAACAAGAAAACATTTGACTTTTAGAAATGTTGCATTAATAGAACTACTGAATCTGCTGTGATTACAGAGCTTAAACCACTGATATGTGTTTGCTAAATGTATTTGAAGTTTTGCTCTGTACTTGTAATTTTCCATTTATTGTTTTAAGGACCGTTTCAGTGACGGTTGACATATCTGACGCGTGGACTTTTGAGGCTGCGTGTGATGACATCTATGAAAAAAAGAAGAAGTGCAAAACAAAATCAAAACCACCTATAACCCCAACTATCATCCAAATATGTTCGTGTTCAGGCCTGGTTCATGTTTCTACCATTATTAACCTGGCAGAAACTGACACGATATCACATAAATTACTTTTCATCTTCCTAGTTTAGCCAGAAAAACAAGCTATGCTGCTTGGCTATAAACTGTAAACTATAAAACGGCACTGCTCCAACATCACAGTGACACAAAGAAAACAATCATCTTGGTGTCAAAACTCGAATGACAAAAGACACTCCTGCATATAAGAAATTGTCCATTGTTCGTTGAAGATGGACGGAGTAAAGCATTTCACCTATCATCTTAAACTGTTTTCAGTATTACAGCTATGTAAAATGTAAGCCAATGTATATTTCAAACTGAGTATCAATAAAGAGCTCTTCTGATGTATCACTTGTGCAAAAAATACATGAGTCATTGGGCTTCCACTGATGTAACATGTCTGCATGTGTGTATGTGGGCGCGCCCCCATTTGTGTGTCTGTGTGCTGTCCAGTGATGAAGGCTGTCAGCATAAGGACTAATCCCACCATTAGCACCAGGCCGCCTTAATGACAGAGACATATTTACTCTGTCTGTGAAGGAAAAGAACAAGTGTGAGAGGAGAGGGGCAGCATTTCAGGAGGAAGAACAACACAGGAGTGAAGAATCTGTAACCACTGTCAAAAGAAGAGAAAGAAAGGGAGAGAGGCATTGGAAGTATAAAAAAGGAAATATGGATGGCAGGATGCAGGGCAGACTGGAGACAGAGAGAGAGCCAACTTCTGCCTGTCATTAATAAAATACTGGCAAAACTTCATTCACTTTAACACATTAAACTAGATGCTGACCATCAATAGTATATGGTATAGGTATATGTATCTTAGGATATTCCAGAAGACGCAGCAATCCCCTTAACAGCTGAACTATTAATGATGAACCTATTTTGAAACTGAAGTGCACTGCAGCACTACACATATTTTTTCTGTATTTGTATTTGCTCACAATAAAATTATGGGGAAAATGTGGATAACACACTACAAACTGCTTCAGTATTTGGCAAAACATGTTAATATGATGTGATTTTTGTTTTAATTCACATGAATTTGTTAATGATGCGGACTGTAGTTAAATGTTTAACAGTTGAGTAGAGTTCTGTGTGTAAGTGCTTGTCAAGGGAGTGGTATCTCTGGGGTCAAGGGTCATGCAGTTGACCTAGAGGTAACTCTTGAGCATAACCTGGTCCGGACCTGGCGACAGGAAGCTGCCACAGCAAAGCTGAAGGTGTCTGCGGGAGATCTACTGACACCGAGACCTTTCAACTCTCTTCTCCCTCGATCACACACAGGCAAGCTCACACACATGTTCAGGAACAGAGCACACAAGTATGCACATGCACATGCACATGCATGCACATGCATGCACATGCATGCATGCACACACACACACACACACACACACACACACACACACACACACACACACACACCCACCCACCCATGTGCCTGCACAATCCCCACACACAGGCACACACTCAGGCGACAGCAGAGTGGAGTCAGCTGGAGAGACAGAGACACTTTGGCCTTTCAACAGCCAGGATCTCTGGACAGGTCAGGACCACACACACTGACACACACACACACACACACACACACACACACACACACACAGTGGTAACTGACTTCACTCCAAAACTACTGATTACACAATCTCGACCTGCTTTAAGGATACTTGGAAACTTTCTTTGTATGTACAGTGATTTTTTTTTCAGCTTTCCTGATAAAGGCCTTTTTTACCATTTTTAAATAATGTGGGCACACACGTATTAGACAGTGCGTGGGACACTTCAATCTGCTGAACATGGTTGTTGTTTTTTTTTTTTATACGTTTTTTAAGTTTGTGACAACTTTCTACATATGAAATTAAATAATTAGAATTTTGATTAAAAATCTGTGCTGAAGTCATTTGAAGACATTTTTGTCTTTATATACAGTGCATTCAGAAAGTATTAGTAGAAGGACAACCATCACTGCAGCACTCCACTGATCTGGCCTTTATGTCAGAGTGGCCAGACGGAAACTTCTCCTCAGTGAAAGTTTTGAAGTTTACAAAAAGCACCTAAAGGACTCTGTGAGAAACAAGATTCTCCAGTCTGATGAAACCATGGTTGAACTGTTTGGCCCCGGTTCTAAGCATCATGTCTGGAGGAAACCAGGCCCCTTTCATCACCTGCCCAATACCACCCCAACAGTGAAGCATGGTGGTAGCAGCATCATGTTGTGGGGGTGTTTTTCAGCAGCAGGGACAGGGGGGCTGGACAGGGGGGCTGGACAGGGGGGCTTGAGGGAAAGCTAAATGGAGCAAAGTATAGAGATGTCCTTGATGAAAACCTGGTCCAGAGCATTCAGGACCTCACACTGGGCCAAAGGTTTACCTTCCAACGGGACAATGACCTGACGCACACAGCCAAGACAACTAAGTAGTGGCTTAGTGACAACTCTGAGAATGTCGCAGATAGAATCTATAAAACATCAGAATATTACAAAAAAAGCCAATTTTTGTTATTCAAGGTAACATTTTGAAGCCAAAGGTGACATCTTCAAAATTGCTCGAAACCTAAACATGATCTAGTAACCATCATATAAGACAAGGAAAAGAAGCAAAGCTGGAACCATCAAAGACTGCAATTCTTGCCTAAAAATTGCCTTAATGCTTACAGGATTATCAAAACCGTCTGCCCTTTTTTTTCTCTTAACGAACAAACTACAAGCTACTTGCCCCTCTGTCAAGTTCAGATGGTTCAGAAAATGTATAAATGACTCAGCTGCCTGAGACGGGCTGGAAATCAGCTGTGGGTTTGATGAATACAGAAGCCTTGACTAGTTTGTTCTCCAGACAGAAACAGTCTACCATCAAACACTTGTCACGTCATTGTGGGCGAAAACCTTCGAGGGCCAGTTTCAACATGGACTGTGCTCAAATCTTGTGTTGGCTTAACAAAATGTTCTTTAAAATATGAAGTCAGAACTGTTGTATGTTATGGGAGGAAGAAAAAAAAAAAGGTGGTTAACAGAGGGGAAGAAATGCAAAGAAATTAAGTCTCAGCTAAGAATGTTTGCTGTGTCCCTCTCATGAAAATCCTCAGCTGCATCACTCACTCTTCTCTCTCTCCTCACCTTTTGTTATGTGGCTTACAAGCTGACTAACATATGTAGACAAAAGGTGAACCTTTGAATCTGCACCTCCAATGTATATATAGTTCTTTTAGCCTGGATACACTCATTCTGCCAGGTGATTAAACCTGAATGATAATACAAATGTCAAAGGGGCTTTAAGCATACAAAGCAGAAAGAGCATGTAAAGTACTCCTTTCACTAGTTTGGCTTATTGTGAAAGACCTACGCAATAATCAAGCATATCCATCTACGTTTGTGGAACATCACTGTTTGAGGAGTGAACAAAATGAAAAATGCTGCTCGTAATCTCTCTTTTCAGTAATGAAGAGGAATGACCGACTCTGCTCACCCAGAGTCTACAGTGATTCCTGTAGCATTTTGTTTGATAGGATACACCAAATCCCCTCATGGGAGGGTGTTTTTGTGAGGAGATGAGTGATTTTGTGTGTCTGTGTGTGTGTCTCTCTCTATACTGTACTCATGCAGCGGTTTGACAGTTTGGATGATCTCTGTGCTGGGATTTGGCAGGCCATGGCTATGGTTCTTCACTCATCACCCTCCAGTGTGTGAGCGTGTGTAACTCAATGCCTCTAATCTAGCTGGCTGCTCAAAGGATTAGGAACTTGACTATTCTCAATGGGAGCATGCTGGTGCTAGTCCTGTTTAAGTGTGTGTGTGTGTGTGTGTGTGTGTGTGTGTGTATGGCAATACTATGCATCTATTAAAGAACTCTTGAGCGAAGACAATAATAAGAATCTGTACAGACCTATTCAAATGCCAGAGGAAAAAACATTAAACTCACTTGTCACAACAAATTTGGCATTTTAAGTCTCTGATAAATCCGTTTTCAGAAGTAAAGCCGACTGATTTTGCTGTGAAGAATGTAATGAGCTGCAGTCTCAGGACACTTATGTCTTCAAATGCATGTTTGATGTGGCGCACTCTAAAGAGACAAGGTATCTGGAAACACATTTTAGTAATGTCTGAACAGACACCAATGGAAGCAACAATATTCAGGAGATTTTTGATTCACTTTTTATTCCTGGGTTCACGATATGATTGAAAATATTACCATCTGTCCTAAAACAGTACTTATATCATTGCTGGCAAAATCTTTTTTTTTTTTTTCAGTCAATTGCAGTCACGAAAAATAATTGGAAAAAAAACAAACAAACAAACTGCTTTTGTTTGGTCAGCGCTGTGTGTACTGACCAATACTGGATCGATCATATTAAGCTAATTATCCAAGAGCTGATTTAATAGCAAATGCATCCAAAAGCTTTCCTTCATTTAAGATTTGGCAAGTTTGAATAAATGTTTCCTTCTCCACAGCATCACAGTTGTGTGTGCTGGTGAGTTCTGTCTTTTTTGTTTCCTCAATGCGGTGTATTTCACATGGACTATATTTTAACAATAAATGAATTCAGGCTTGTTGAGAACAATCATTGTGACCCTTAAGTAAATCAACATCCTAAAACCGTTTTAGGACAAAGTAATTACACAGTATAAAATACAGTGCTCAGTAACACCAAGCCAACTATGTGTCAATCATTGATCATAGCCAAACAATAAACAAGAGCAATTGCTTTAGAAATACATCAACAGTTCTAAATTACACAGAGCCTCATAAAAACAGGATTTCACGGTCACAGGAGGCCAGTCAGAACCATGGCGTATACAGAGGGACGACATATACCCCGACATACCCAAATACAAATGTTGCACAGATGTGCATGACTACAGGACGAGAATAAATGGTGCACTAGGTAAACTGGCAGCACAGGGAGTTTGAGTCTTAACCATGACCTCATCTGTTTAGAGAGAATCGGATGAAGGACGGGATTGGGGGGGGTTAGCAGGCAGGATACAGAGGGGGTCTGGAAATTGGGGTTGGGGGTCATGGATACCATGTCAGCATGTGTAAATGTATGTGTCTGTGCATGTTTGTGTGTATTTTAAAAAGGTGCAATGAAGCAGCTTCAGCTGCCTTGGCCATCCAGGGGAGGTGGAGGCACGGATCAGTGATCAACCAGTAGTACACACAACGCCCACCTCAACCTCCCCCACAATCTTTGTCATTTTCCTCCTTTCTGCAAAACACTGGCTTATATTACAGGGGTACCAGTGTGGGATTTCATTATCCAAAAAACAAGATTATACCCCACATCATAAATTATTTTTCTATGCTGTGAGATAAGGGAATTGAATACATGTTTTAATAAATATATATTTATTCTCCAAAACTGTTTTTACTTTTTTAAATTGCCTTTTTAATTGTATGTATGGCATGTTAACAACATCTAAATCACCACTACAGACTGGAAAACCTGAGGGTAAAAAGTAAACCTTGAAATATGCTCAGTTAGTGGGAATTCAGTTTGACTGATATGACCGTGACTAGAACCAAAAAAAACCCCACACACCTTGATCTTCTGCTGGATGTGTCTGAGAGCATCTGCAGTGCCCATGTCGCCATCTTCCTGGATACAAACCACATCCAACTTCATCTTCAAAGGTTCCAGCTTCATTTTAGGATCTGTGCTCATCATCTTATGGACCTCTTTGGTGGTGATCACGATCACCTCTGAAAACACAGTAAAAAACAACCATTCATAAGACGTTAAATACAGTAGATAATAAACACAGGTTGTTATGATGATTCTGAAGAATCGTAAAACCAATTAACTTTCTCACTATCATTCAAAGAATGAAAAAGATCATCAGGACCAGTTGGATGAACCTAAATCTAGACTCTGGCTTTTACAAAGTTGATAATGTGCAAAAAAATGATGTTAATTAGTGCAAAGATGCCCAACAGGAAAGTCTCTAGTCCTCATTAGATATCTACAGTATTTGACTATAATACGTCCTAAACCTTAAATCAAGCAAAGACCACTGCTCTGCTTTTTAATAAAGTTGACAATAACATTACTAGACCACTTTATGAATCTAAAACATTGCAGAGTCCGTCTGCTTTAATTAGCCTTGTCTGCATAAAATGTTTTCTACCAGGCATTTATTCACTCTCGCTGTGTCAGCCTAGTAAAACCAAATTGCTGGGCTTTGGCTAGCTGGCTGCACACAGTAAACTACTGGCCACACAGGATGATTATGTATAGAAAGCTAGTTTTATTTAGGCTAGTGCGGACCTACAGGATTTTATAACGAATGGCCCTGTTTACTGGCAAGAGCAGCACACTACAACAAATCCCTTTATAAGGCCAGAGTTTCTGGACCCTCTGCATGCTGCGGCGCGAGAGGCAAAAACCTGGACTGTAAATCTAGACAGGAAATGCACACCTGACAATGGCTGATGATGTGCTGACAAGCTGGTGAAAGCACAACCAGAAAAAGCAGAACAGTTGTAAATTTAATAGGTTTTTACACAGTGAAAGGAGCAACTTCATGTTGCTGGAGGCAATTTGCAAGCATACACGCTATCCACTCACTATGGGTAGAATAAAGACTTGCTATTCAAATGTAATGGCTTTGCTATAGCTGTACTATAATAATGGTTTCCTTTTTATTTCAGTTTGTTTAAAAACTGTTGATAAACTGAGGTCATTTAAACCGCATGAATTGAAGTCCAAGTTTTTTAGTATCTCTTTTAGTACAACATGGGGAGATGGCCAACAACTGCATGTGTTTCAAACATGCACAGGCAAGTCCGGGAAACGTGACCTAACTGTAATTTATCCACGAGCACCGATATTATCTACAGCATGTTGTCTATGTTGTCTATGATACCAACATTAAAAAAACCCACTCACAGTCCTTATGTTTGAGTGGGAGGTGATATTTTCGTCTTAAAGCTCCTCTTTCCACATTAATGCCAAAACAATGTTTGCACACTCTTTGTTCCACATTTTCCACATGGGCCACATCAACTCACACCCGAGTTACTGGCTGTATTTTGCTTCTTTACAATTTGTGTGGAAACTAACCAAGATTGCACTTCTGGAACATTTTCCAGCCCTGCCACTTACACGTGGGTCACTCTCTGCCAACTCAGCAAGAATTCTGAACTTTTCCCAGTTCATGTCATTTTTCTCTAAACAATTCTTGTAAAAACTTCTATTAAATTCATGGGACCTTGCGAAATCCTGCAGCTATACTCCAAATACTTTTATAGCTATGAATTTTTTGAAGTTTGGCCCTCAGAACTAAATTCCATCATTTTTGCGATTCCTTGTTTATTCAAGCCCTCACCAATCGCTTTTTTTTTCTCTGGATTGGGTTGAGATTTGTACTGATTATCCAAGAAACCCCAAGGATATATTGCAACATGTATTCATGTAAATAGCTGTCGCTGAATGTTTTAAAGTAATCAAATCAATACAAATAAATAATGCTTTACCGGATCGGAGATCAGGTTATTAATATCTCCACTAGTTTTAAGTTTCTTGACACCAGATTTTGATTCTGTGCAGTACCAACATAATTCTGTCACATCTGTGGTGCCACAGTACCACAGATCTTGCTAAATATAGCTTAAGGGCTAAAAAATAGGCTTTTTAAAATAATCTTCACTGTGTATTTTCCCGAGACACATTATTTGAATTTCCTTAAAACTTTCCTTTATGAAAATGTACTATTATATTCATTGCAGATAAAATATTTAAAGATGTCATATTACTCCTTCATCATTCATAGTTTTTTGACATAGATAGATACTTATATATACCTAGCTATTTACTGTTGTTTATAATACATGCAATACATTTTTTTTCTAAAGGGCCTACACACTCACCACAGTGATTTCAGGTGTTAGGTGAATTAGACCTCTGTTTTGGTGGACGGTGGATGGAGCTAAGGAGCTAGGAAGTACATGAGGTCACTTAAGATGTCCTACCCTGAAAGGTGCAACAAAACTAAGGGGGAGGCATGAGGCTGATGGTAATCAAGTCCACAGTGTATATACTCATACAGTCCTGAGAAGAGGTCTGATTGGGCAGCATAAATGAAAACACCAGTATAGATGTGTAAGTCTGGCGTATTGTCATTTTTAATGGAGAGTGTTTCTATAGTGGAGCAAAATTTTTACGACATCATTCTTCGACATCAGATACACTGAAAACATGACAAATACCACTCATAATATTCATAATATTCAGTGGCAGCAGTACTCATGTCAGGACTAGCAGTAACAGGGGTTATAGATCTAGTTGCTATAGTAATACAAGTAGTAGCATAATGAAAAATCCAGCTCTCACCTTCAAAGCCAACCCTCTCCAGGAGGTTAAGTGGATACCACATGAGGGGCTTGTTGCCAACAGGCAGCATAGGTTTGGGCGTGTTGTATGTCAGATCCGTCATACGAGAACCTCCACCAGCTGCCATCAGCACCGCCTGGAGCTCCATGATATCTGCTGGGGATGGCTAGGAGAGTAGGACAAACAGATTAAGAGAGTTATATTCATGAGTGTGGACAGGAGCTGATAAGGGAAATAAGGGTACATTATCTGTATATATAGTCTGTGAATATATGCCACTTTTGTTGAGTGGGCCTGAGACACCTGTAGTGTGGAAGCGTTGAGGACACTTGTATTACCTGCGGTAAACACTACTGGTAGTAACTTGAATGACCCTCACTATTGGTGAAATGACAGTTTTTCAAGTCTGTCCTGAAAAAATAATATAAACAATGAAACAGGTTTTACTTGGTGTTATCATTCCTTCTGTTCCTTCTGACCATTAAAAGATCCCTTCGTAGTGTGCTTTCAAGTGATGGGGGACAAAATCCAGCTAATATAATCTGTATGAGCTAGACAAATCAGGCGGGTATCTAGTCTTTATGAAATTCTCTTTTTGTCACTGTCCCTCAACCGAAGACAAACAAGAAAATGCTGTCAAGGCACACAAAAAGACAGAATTTCATCCTAACAAGACTTGATTTGCTTACCTCAGACAACTGAAGCCTCACTTCAGCTACACATACATTTTTGAATGTATTTTGGCACGGAAGGAGGACTGCAGTCCCCCTTCACTTGCATTGGCAGTGCACAAGGACAGGATCTTTTGATGGTCAGTATGAACGGAGGGTTTACAAAACAGCAAAGTGTTTCAGTGTTCAAATGAGCATCTGGCTATTGTTTAAAGACAGACTTCAAAAACAGTGACCTTATCCTTTAAATAGTAAAGTATAAAATCCTTTAAGTATTTTTGACTGATTTGGGCGAACAAACTCTTTTTGTACTTATCAGATTTTGACAGTTATTACCACAAATCACTTCTTCTATTTTTGTCTAAGGTTTTGCACCATTTTTTCCCCCCTCTACCTTTACGTGGAAGCCTATTATACCAAATAGATTTATATGAATGGTTCACCATTTAAAAGTGTGCAGTCTTTGCATGATACAGTCTACGGTGTCAATACAGCATGTACTTACGACAACGCATTTCAGCACAGTGCATTGCAGGTTGTACTCTGACGGGGTACACCTGGCAGGTGAGGTGACTCGCATCGGACTGTGCAAGCGAGCTCATTTGTGCATATACGGCACATAAGCATGAAGCCATTAGCTTTTCTTTTTTTTTTTAATGTTGAAGTTTGGCGGGTTATCGACACAGTAACGGCGTATGACACGTATCCGATTCAACACGCTGAGCACTGGCACACGGTCGAGGCTCACCGCTAACAGAGCCCACAACATGGCATCGGCAATAAGGTAAATCAACCGCGCTGACTCACTCAGTGGTTGAAAAGAGAAGCGTACCTGTCAGAGTCTCCCTGGTCCCTGTCGATCGGCTGTCACTGAAAATGACAGCGGCGGTGGACGCATGTAACTTAGCTGCAGTCACTGTTGTTAGCACTCGGCTAACGATGGGAGCAGAACCGCAAACGACCCCGCAGCGTCAGAGGCAGCTCGGTGGCAGCAGGGCTCGTCCTTTGAAGAGCAAACACCCGCTGAGAAAAGCGGCAGCGACAGGAGCTGAATTACTTCACGAACTGTTTAGTAGAGCTTGTGTGCGAGAAGCTAGCAGCTAGCATCGTATGATGACACCTGTGTGCGTTCAGTGAAATATGTCCGTGTGGAAAAACGACTTCCTGCGTGAACATGGTTCCTACAGCAGTGAGGGGAGGAGAAGAGAACAGCCACAGGTTAGTGAGGGAAAATAACAGCATATGGTTCATACACGTTCATAATGAACAAATATACACTACATTAAGAAACACAACATTGGAGCGACACAACAAAAAAAAAACAACTTAGAGTTGTTACTGATATGTAGCTACACCACGATGAGCTGATGTGTAGGAAAAGCAAATAAAGGAAAAATGAAAAATGAAAAAATATGCCAATAAAATTGCAATTTCATTTTTATAATGAATACTGCACTAGGAATGAGAAAATCCTTTCTTGCTCAGAGTTTTTATAGTCACTGACATGAGGTTATAGTTTAATTCTTTTTTATATTGACCGGGAAAGAGATGAGAAAAGATCAGAACTGAACCATACTCATTTTACTGATCAACAATGTTGACAAAAAATGTGTAATATTTCTTTCACAGTAAGCCTATATAATATTCAAGTAGCCTACCTGGATGACACTAATGCCTTGCCAACCATGATGTTTGGTTAACACATTCGTTGGTGTTTAAGCTTTAAACTTCAGTTTTCAAATTTGTCTTAAAGCTGAGTGACAGCTGAGAACTTGTAAGATTCATAGAATAAAATTATGTAGGTATGTAAATCAAATGCTAAAAGAATGCTAGAATAATTTGGTGATGACTATTGTATATATTATTATTATTATTATTATTATTGTACCATTATCATCATTACTATACACCAGTTATCACCAGTTATAAGCTCAAACTCTTCAAATAGAGAATGTAGAGGACACATTAGAGACTGATTAGAGCTTTTGAAAAGTCCTTTACTATGAAAAATATCAGATAAACCAGGTAGTTTAACATGAGTAAGCTTAACAGGCCACTATAACTGGCCTTTTTCGTCCCCAGAGAGTACTAAACCACAATACCATGATTACCAAAATAGAAATGGGAAGGAGTTTTGTGAATTTTATCCATTGCTGGTGATGTTAATGGTTTTATAAAATGATTTAAAATCAAAAATTCTTTTTTTTCCTGACATCAGTCAAATTTGGGTTTTTTTTGTTTTTTCTGTGTCAGTTTCTCTCTGCAACCAAATGTCAACCACAGGAACCTTAAATACACATGTATTTTCCTTTTGACCATAGTAGAAGTAATTCCAAGGGTTCACACACACACACACACACACACACACACACACACACACACAAACACACACACAAAAAGTGGTGTGAACAGATTAGCAGCCAGAAGCCACCCAGCTACTCCTCCAGACTTCAAGCTTGAAAACTCCCAATTCACAGAGCTGAGACGTAACAGCAAATTGAGCTCGGGGAATGTGGCTTTGGTTTTGTTTGCTCTGGCCAGGAGATGAGCTTGACTGCCCGTTGCTGCTTGCTCGAAACTAAAAGAGCGAGAAAAAGGAGGGAAGGAGGAGAGAGAAAAAAGAAAGAAAGAGACAAACAGGCTTGTCTGCCTGTTCTTGCTTGAATGTCACGACAATGAAATAAAATGATAATGGAAGATGGAAGCCTGGCAGGTTGAAATGTTGACGGAGGAAGAGAGAGGAAGTGAAAATATGTTAGAGAGACAGATTCCTGGAAAAAGGGTCTTTAAGTAATGGGGGGGAAAGAACAGAGGTGAGAAAAAAAGTGAGGAGGGAAACGGCTGGTAGAGGAGTGATTGAAGAGAAGCGAAAAGGAAAGAAGGAAAAAAACGGGCATGCATGAAAGAGACATGCACAGAGATGGATATTCTTACATACAAGCAGAGAAAGAAAGAGTGTTGACTGCTTCTAAGATGAAACAGTGGACAAGCTTCATGCTCATATTTCCTTCACTTTTTGGTTATCCTCATATGAAAACTGATGCTGTTACTCTGAGAGAATTCAATCATACATTGAAATACACACATACTCAGTTTCAGTTCTTTTAAGAGTAAAACCCAAGGTAATATATGGGTCAATATGTCCCCGCAGTAATGACAGCATGGAAATATACAGTGCATTCAGAAAGTGTTCAGACCTGTTCAATTTTTTCACATTTGTTTTGTTGTAGGCTTCAGCTAAAATTGTTTAAATTTATATTTCCCCTCATTAATCAATAGTCTATATCCCACAATGACAAAGCACAAATGGAATATTCTTTTTGTAAATTCATTAAAAAGGAAAAGCTGAAACATCATACTTTATATGACATTTGAAATTTCGCTCAGGTGATTTGGTAAGGCACCTGTCTATATAAGGTCTCAAAGCTGACAATGCATATCAGTGCAAAGAGCAAGTCATGAGGTGGACTCGAAGGAACTGCCTGCGGAGCTCAGAGACAGGATTGTGTCAAGGCACAAGAACATTGAAGTTTCCCAAGAGCACAGTGGCCTGCGTAATTCTTAAATGGAAGAAGTTTGAAGCAGGAGGAAACTAGACGTGACACTTAGAATTGGTTTTTGGAAGTTTCACCCAGCTCCACTGACTTGTGAATCATGAGCCAGCCTGCAAAGTTACTACTGTTGGCATTTTGGATATGTAATTTTTACAAGGATGCTGCAAATTGTGCACTCACAAAAACGTGAAATCATTTACTGTAACTGACAAATATTGATATATTTACAGATGGATGAACGGATAGTCAATGATATATTTCCATGTAACGGCTTATAGTTTCCAATATGGTCATGCTACAAAAGGCTCTTTATGTTTTTTCTGTCTCTCCTCCCCACCCTTCCAGTTTATAAGGTGTTGTCAGTGTGACGGTGGCATCCCTCTCTCTTCATAAAAAAGGGGGATCTGGCAAAAAAGCGAAGCTGCAATAAAAGTCAACCTAAACCGCTGACACTCACAGGGATTACTGCTTTGCTGGTCTACCACAGAGCACTGATGTGTGTGAGACAGTCCACATAACTATACTGGGGGCTGCAGTTTACTGGTGTCACTGAAAGCTCACATGACAAGATGCAAACCTGTCTGTAAGTTACACAAAAGGCTGACTATGGACAATTGTGTCTTTCCCCCTCTTCATAAGAAAGAAGGCGCCATACTGCCAGAGGCTGATAGACAATGATATTACATCATCTCGTTCTTCATATGGCAGGTTCATTATAAGAGGGAGCAAGTGAGAGGAGTGCGTGTGTGTGACAGACAGGGACAGATTGTTATCAAGGTTTTCCTTCTCCCTTTTCTGTGGGAAATTAGGAGAGCAGAAAAAAAGGAGCTGAGACTGAGGGTGAGAGACTTCACAGGCAATTGAAAATCCACTGATCCCTTGTATTTTGCATATCGTCAAAGCCCCGCTAATTTGTCAAATAAAGACATCCGTCTGAAGGGATAGGTGGGGGGGCGAATGAAAAAAGACACAAACTCAGAATACTAACAGGTCTAAGAGAGAACCAGATGGAGACAGACATGCGAACAGACGTGGAGACAAGTGTGCAGGTCCAGTCACAGAATGACTTGAAACGGAGCCATAAGATTTCCTCTGATTTCCTCCTCCCTCCTCGGTCCTGTTGCTGCATCTTGTAAATCATTCTCAATTCACTGAAACAAGCCAGTTGGATTAGCTCGGTTTAGATCATAAACATTTGCAGCACGGACCACCCAGGGAGAGAGCAGAGCCAAGGCGAGAGAGTGTGTGTGTGAGAGTGTGCGTGCCTGCATGGGTGTGTATGTATGCGTGGAGCCTCCCTTTGAGTTTAGAGGTGGGCACTGCAGCACACACGCACACACACGAAGACACATTCACATACACTTATTCCGTGGTTTTGAGTTTGCACCATTTCCAGGGCCAGTGCACTGTGGGGCCCTCACCGCTGCCGTGGAAACCAAAACAGGCCCATCTGAGATTAACACACACATACACACACACACAAGCCACAGATAAAGATGTCTCAATGCACTGCTGCTCAACAATGCTGCTGATATTCATTTACAGTACAAACACATTCCTTTTCAGACTTTCATTTTTTTGATTCATGAAACAATCAGCTGATTGGTTGATTTATATATGTATTTAACTGCTGTGAATGTGCTTAGATTTGTTGTTTACTGAGACTCAAAACTATGCTTTTCTTATGTAAGATTTTACAAGACACGCGTCATTGTCTTATTGGAGCAAAACCCCAAAACAGAATATATTTGTTCACAAGCACTTCTTGAAAACAGCTGCAAAACGTTAAGTGTCATCGACCCAAACAACTGCTATGAAGCATGTTTTCCAGGGACTTTCACAAAGAAAATGCATTTCTTTGCTGTTTAAAGTTCAACAGTCTGCATCACAAGACATTAAAATTCATTCGTTTTCACTTAAACACAGTTGGAATGATTCTTCTCTCTTTTCTCTCCACATGCAGGATGGGGGATCTGAGAGCCAAGTTGGTGTCAGAACCAGGTAATATCCGGGCTGGGGTTTGAAGAGCCAGAGTGGGAAAAGCTGGGCAACACCCTGCCGCAAGGCGCTGGCACTTTTCTCTGTAAGCTGCTTGTCTCTGTGACTGAGGGTCTGTCTAACACCTCTAACTGTGTGTGTTGCCCATTCACCTGTCTGTCCAGTCTTTCCATTTATTTTGTACAGTATGTCACGAGCCTATGTGTTGTATTGGCCTGAAAGACTATTAATGATTTAGGAAAGTTACATTTGAAATAAATGGGGATAAATATAGGTTTTCTGCAGGTTTTCTGAATGGAACAAGTACAAGCTCTTATGAAACGGAGAGCAGCAGTGGCGGCGAGATCAAAAGTTAGGTAAGATGGTAGTAAAGGTGTATTTGCCTTCCTTGTATATTCAAAAGGATTTTATTTTTCCAAAATAGGTGTTGCAAAGGGGAGGGTTGTCTTATAATAAAGTTTGTATGGGCCTCTCAGGAGTGTGTGTGTGATGAGAGGTGTCTGGTGATGCTTTACAGATACTACACACCAGCTCACATATGTGTTAAGGTGGTGGCACAGGCAGACAAATACAAAGACAAATACAGAATAACACAAGAAAGAATACAAGATGGAGCGAAGCAAGAAAAGACAGGAGGAAAGAAAAGAAAGATAAAAGTGAGAGAAAGGAATCCCAGCTTAGCTTGACCACAAATTTTCAACAGCAGCTTCTCTGTCTTCAGTGTGTGTGTGTGTGTGTGTGTGTGTGTGTGTGTGTGTGTGTGTGTGTGTGTGTGTGTGTGTGTGTGTGTGTGTGTGTGTGTGTGTGTGTGTATGTGTGTGTATGTGTATGTGTGTGTGTGTGTGTGTGTGTGAGAGTCTATGTCTGTGTGTGTCTTTCTGTGGCCACATTATGTCTGACGGACTGTCCAATGTCTGGGAGGTCCTTCAACCACATAGGGAAAACATGCACAGACACACAGGCAAACACACACGCACACGCACACACACACACACAAACACACACACACACACACAGACTCGGTACATATTGGTAGATATGATCAATTCGATTCTTACTCTGCTGAATTATGTCTTTTACTAACTGATGTATTTGTAATGTATGTTTAAAAAGAGTGTTGTTAGTTTAAATAAAATTATGATCATATTTGTTCTGCCAAAAACACAATATCATTTTATAGACAGTTATCATAATGTGTAATAACTGAAAAATGCAACAAACAGGATAATAAATTCAAACACTAAACGGAAAAGAATATCTGGACTCCAGTTCCTACCTCCTTTTCTGTAATACTGAAGTCCTAAAAGGCCTAAAAGCACAAATTTAAGATACTTTAGTAAATCCCTCCACTCATCTTTTGAAATGTTTCATGGGTAAGCAATGACTCAGTGATGGGTTTAACTCTTTTTATATATAAACCTGTCCTGTTTTATGGACAACACACCCAAAATATTTGCTCATGTTTGATCTCCTTCTATCTGGTGGCCTACATGTGTAGTTAAACTTTCCTTCTCTTTCAGCAAAAACAGCGTGAGGGCACATGCACATACAGACACTCAAGAATGCTTGCACGTACATGTACGCACACACACACACACACACACACACACACACACACACACACAGAAATCCTCTTTTCAACCGAAATAAATGTTTATAGCATTCCAAACATTTTGTGTGTGAGACAGTATGTGTGGTCCTGTCTGCACCTAGCATGAGGTTTGAGGTTAAGGTGTTTGTCTGCTGGTGTGTGAGCTGCAGTGTGCGTGTGCATGTCAGTGATGTCTGTGTGTGAGGGTGTGCATGTGTGTGTACATAAGAGAGAGCGAGAACGGAGGAACACCCATGCTTGCTCATAAAATGTTTGTATCTTTAAAAAGAGAGAATGAGATAAAGATTTAAAAACAGATCATGTCTGGGGTAATTTATAGGATTCAACCTGTTTAGGAACACTGTGACATAGTGTTTAGCGCAGGTACAAATGCTGAGGATAGATAACTCAGGAGGGTGATGAAGTTTGGTCAAGCAGCGTATGATAAATTTAGTGAAATAAAATGTTAAGGAAACAAGAAAATCATGCAAAGATGAAAGATGTCAACAGAATAGTTGGAGATAGCAAGAAACACTGAGGGAACACAGAACTGTATGGATACAAAACTACAACAGAAAAAAGGCACCAAGAATCCGGAGATATCCTTTTTTAGGTTCTTACAAGAATCTTGAGCATGTCTGGAGATTGAGTTTGATATGACATCTTACAATGGCGTGATCGGAGCGTGTCCAGTGCAGATTTCATCATATATGCGTCATAGCATGAAATATCTAGGCAACTACATCTCTGGATTCTGGGCTATTTTGCGCAGTGATGCCCAACCTGCTTGTTGAAGAGTTATGTTGTCATATGTGAAATGGATTGCTTCAATGATGCCTGAGGCCAAACACCACAAACATTTTAATGCTGGTATTTGGGCAACACTTGTACAGTCTGTGCGTGCCAAGTTTAAAAATATGTTGACCTTCAGTAACTATTTTTTGATATTTTTTATTAATGGGGATCTAGAAATGACACATGCTAAATTTGATGATTGGATCAAAGGTTTGCCTCAGAACCTGCTGAAGAGGGCTGTGGATACAGCCAAAAACTTAATATCAAAGTAAGTGAACCTTAAGTTTATTGTTTTTAATCACAATATGGAAAAGGTAAACTCACATACAACATCCTACTGTTGTCAGCAGCACAGCAAATACACATTAATCTAACACGGAAAATAGTTCGTAAGGAATACACTATTTACTCTACTTTGAGTAATGTTTACTAAAAACTACAGTGCCCGCTGTTTTAGGAAATGACTTAGATGTTTTTTCGTAAATGTAAGAATATACGTTTGTGAGAAGTTAGGATTTACATTCTCAGTATGGGCTTGGATGATGCAGACAGGACAGAGACATGTCACCAGGGACTTGTGAACAGCAACAACAACATTAAAACTGTATATATGTGAAGTGGTATTTGAGTTTAGAAAATTAATAATCCAATAAAAATGCATGTAAATTGTGGTAATATTAATACACTTACACTTCTTAAAAGTTTTCCTTACCTGATACTTTATGAGACACAAATATTGTATTGGTATCTGTCCTTTACTGCCTTTAGGCCAATATTGACTATAAATAATAACATACATTAAATTATATTAATAATTGGAAAAAGGTGCAGAAGAGTTCAGTGTTTTTACAGTAAGTAGTGTCTAGAAAGCTTACCTCAGGCTACAGGCATATCCTCCACCTATCAGAGGGCCTGCAAGGCAAAACTCAGGGATAGAAAAAAGTGAATAAATCGCTCTTTGTTTCTTGTAAAGCTGATCACATGGGAATACTTGAAAGCAACCGATGAACACATAAATTTTTTTATCATCTCCTTTTTCCTGTCCTCTGAGCTTTGGCAGCAGATTTTGAAAAGTGAGGGAGACATACAGTATGAAGCGCAGGTGAACGAGTGACTCAACATGGGCTAAACGTGTTTGAGTATATGAGTCCATGGTGTAATTGGCATCTCACCCAGTGCACTCTGGGTAATGGTGTATTCCCCATCAACTATTGCATGCTGACACTGGAGCAGTAAATATGTTAAACACATTTACAGCATTCATGAACCCAAAGAATATGGCACCGACGAAGCCTTTTTTTGCATATAACACAGACTCATGTTGTAAAACAATAATAACCCAGCCTCAATAACAGTAAAGCCATTCAGTAACAACTAGCAGACTGTGCCTCCGTGTTATTTCCCCAAAGGACTGTAATGCCAGGCACTATAAAATACATGGAAACTGTTGTTTGCATTCAGAGACCATTATTCAGGTAAATAGCACACAACACACTTTTAACACATTTCCACACATGCACAGGACACACAAATGATGATAAAAATGATAAACCACAATTACCACTCAACACCTGATGTCCTTGTTTTTTCCAATTATTTTTTAATTGAGCCAAAGAAGAACATACACAACATATATTGTTATGTTTATGCTCATTTTCATTCATATGAAAGAATTCTGAAATTATATCTCTGTACATCCAGAAGTAAGACAAAATAAAGAGATAAATCATTAAATTAAAAGAAATGAAATAAAATCAAAAATATTATAATAGAAACATAATTGAGGTAAGGCAGTCCAGGAACATTCATTTCCAATCCCTCTCCTCTAGTCTTCCTCGTCCTCCTAAACATCTCCTGCCACCCTGTCTCCTACCCCTCACTCATTTACTCACTAAAATTTCATTAAAATGAAACAGACTATAATTATAGATTACAATATGATATGAGTTGTTGCCAAATTGTATTATGTTTTGGGAGTCTGCCCTTTGAGACAAACAGTATCTTATCCTTTCCAAATGTAGTGCACTGGTTATATCACAGGTAGGAACCATTGTTTCTTTCCATGACTGTATTATATATGACATTCATTTTGCTGTAATGAGGCAGTAAGCGAAGAATTGTTGTTAGGCTGTGGTGAGTCTTCTTAATGCTTCAGATACTCTCAGAATAATTAATAAAGGTTCTGGTTCTAGAGGACTATTGATCATTTCTGAAATGTTGTTGAAGATATCAGACCAAAAAGATGCAACTTTGGTGCATAATATGAAGCCATGAAGAAGAGATACTTCTGGTGAATGACATTTAACACACGTATGTGATATATGCTGTATATTTTTACCTTGGAGTAGTAGAGTCTATGTAGTATTTTAAATGGTGTTAGACAGTGTCTGGCATTGTTTGGGTATTTGTGTATGTGTTCAGGACTTAATACCTGATTTCCTGATTCTTTTGAATAGCTGGTTGAATGAAGGTAGCATCTGATCCAGGCTTTGCTGTTTTATGCTATGGGTTCAATTTTATTTGTGTTTTGACTTGATTTACTTTGGCTAAAGTAAGAGTGTACGTCTTTAGCATTTCAGCATTGTCCAGTGTCACTGCCTGTAAAGATCTGTATTAATAGCTCAGTGGATGGTAGTGTCGGTCAGTCTGTCGGTTGGTTGGTCCACCACTTTGGTTCAGAGATATCTCAACAGCCATTTAAAAGATGAGTTCAGATCCTCTGACTTTTTCTCTAGCATCATCATCATCATATTGAATCATCCAATACTTTATGTCCACATGCCTGCAAAACTATTTACATTAATATCAGGCTCAGTTGTACTTTGGGGTGTCTAACGCCTATTAGCGAATGTACAAATGTATTAGTAATTACAGTGGTGACATTCACATTTAGCTGAAAGCAGTTACACATTTTATGTGTGAATATGTGTGTGTCTTAAAGAGGGTGAGAGACAGGGAGGAAAGAGCAGTTTAGTTTTCTTTCTTGTGAAAAATACTGTCATTTTGTGAAGGAGGCTGACTATCATGTTAAGGGTTTCTGTATCAAAAAGAGGATGGGTGCACACACATGCACACACGCACACACACACAACCACACACAACCACACACACACACACACACATAGATGAATGAGTCTGCTCCAGATGTTGAGAGTATTTTGTTTCAGGGAAGGTAGTGCAGCCTCACATCGGAGAGATGATAAATCACAACCCCTGGACAGCAGTGAAGACACTTTTAGAGGCCTTCATAAACCCACCGCATTCACTTTGTTCCCATATGGCAATATTCACAGATGCTGTTTGGAATGACATTCATATACAGAGGATAGTAGGACAGGAATATTACACAGGGCCAACTAATTTCAAAGCTACTCATCAAATTTTATATTCTGCTCCGGAGGAGAGTATGAAACAGAAATGTTGCACAACATAAAATAGAAGATGCTTGGTTTGTTTCTAAAGGACATGGCATTATCAGACATAGAGTGTGGTCCAAAAGAATAAAACCACTTTGGGGAAAGTGGACTTTTCTGACTATGTTCCTTAATCCAAACTGGACTATCCAACATCGCAGGTGATGCATAGAGAGCTAAAAAAATTACACCCTCCACTGATATTAGCCAAAACCAGACTCCACTAGAGTATAGCCTCAGACCTTCATTCATGTGGGGGATTCAAAGTCACCATTGTGGTTTTGTGAATGACAGCAGTTTCCTGGTCTTGACCACTAATATTGTTGTTCTTCCTCTCATCTTTATATGGAGCCTTTTTGTGCAGAGAAGGTGTCATCAATCATGTCTTCAAATTCACACACACACACACACACACACACACACACACACACACACACACACACACGGACACACGGACACACAAACACACACACACACACACATACACACACACACAAACCTCCAATGTTGTCTAGTCTACAAAGTATCAAAGGATGAAAAGGACTGCTAAACTTATATGGCCATTTCAAAGGAATAAGCTATAATTTATAATGGGCTGAATCGTTTTATATGATGACACTGGGCACTATAAGTCTGAATAAAGCTTATAAAAAATGGAAGATTTTAGAGTTTACACCCGCTAAACTCAATACATCAATTATCAAATAAAATGAAAATTACTTTTACATTTTGTCTCCATCTGACTTGATTGAGACACTGGGCCTGGACTGAAGCCTGTGTGCTTTTTCTTTCTCTTTCCAACCTGTGATTTGTTTAGGAGGCCTTTCATCACGTAAACATTGTCAGAAAACATTGAATGAAAAGTACTGGGTGAACCATTTAGTCTCACTGTTAACAATGTGGACATAAAACTGCGGTGGCCCCGAAGACTTTCTGCTGCCACTAGAGCCAGTGAATGAGCACCATCTGCTGGTCTGGTGGAGGTATTGCTGTTAACCTTGTCGTGCATTACAAGAAAAACAAGTTGCACTCTGTTTGCTATGAATGTGAGTAGAATGAAGTGATGTTGAAACTCCGTCCTTACATAACTGAAATGGCCAAAATAACTGAGTGACTTACAAAATATCACTGAAAGATGAAATAGTTCCAACAGGCTTCTGTCACTTTATATATATTAAATATAACAAATCAGTCTCTATCAAGACTTTTCAGCCTCCTTTTTTTATACCTTTTTTTCATTCCATTTCCTAGTTGAAAAAAATGATACAGCTCCACAAGAAGATGACTTTGATTTGAAGATGATGACTGCATAACCTTCCCTTACATTTTCAGTTTTCATTGTGCACTATATGAAGAGTTGATAACTCCAGGGACATTCAGGTGCTTTTCTTTTGGAAAACAAAATAACACAATCTTTCTGTTGTCCATCAGATTTTGTCATGATTCCTTAGCTTCAGTTGAGCTGCACAAAAATGTCATGAATCAAACTAGAATTTACAAAATCCCTCTGTTACTTGTAGCATGGATGTTTGAGCTGGGCTGCAGCGAGGAAACCTGTTGCTTAATTACTGAAAGTGCGTGCTGTCCTCTCTGAGGGGGATATTCTCTGGACATGATGTGAATGACCTTGTTGCTTTCAACCCTATTCACACTCCTGCCTTGCTTCACTGGTGGATGTCACAGTGTCACCCACAGGGATGAGGGACAGAGAGAGCGATGCTCGATAGACATTCCTGTGCTGGATGCTTCTTACAAGTTCTGCATTTATACACACACACAATACCCCCCCCCAAAAAAAACACATACACACATGCACAGCAAGTCACAGCATCCTCACGTAGATCCCTGGCAAAGCCAAAGCGATGCAACTGCTACTCCATTGTCAAGCCCCTTAACTCCCTCCCTCCTTCTCCCACTCTTTCTCCTCACTGCCCCCCAATCTCTACCCCAGTCCATGCAAGCTGGCCCCGCTCTTTTCTCCTGGTTGTCATGGGGATGGCTAACAAAGCCATCACTTTTACCAATTTCCTCAGAGACAGGTGCTGGCACAATGACTGCTTCCTCACTGGCTGAAAGGGGAAGGGGCAAGAGGGGTCCATGGGAACTCCAGGCGGACACTCTGAGGGCTGTCCAAGTGTCCTCCTCCCCGGGCCCTGTCGAGAAAAGAAGGCTAATTTGTTGTCCCTGTTTTCCCAGGGAGGGGGGATGGAGAAGGAAGGAGGAAGAAGGGGGGGGGGGGGGGGTTGAGGCTGGGGGTGGAAGGAGGGCGAGCAAGTAAGAGACAACGAGGCAGAAAGAGAGAGAGGATATGCAAAGGGGTGTCCACCAGTTTTCAAAACAGACCGCCTAATATCAGTCTCCTCTCACTTGCTCCTGCCAATGGGTGGCAAGGTTCTCTTTCTCCCCTCATTCCTTCATCTCCTCGCACTTCTCCTATTCTCCTGCTACAACTCTTAGGGGCCGGAAACAATAGCGAGTCATGGCATCATGACTGCAAGATGTTTCAATTTAGCTTTCAGCAAGCGTTCACTTCCCTCTTTGTGTGGTGCCTTGTCTGTGTCTGTGTGTGTGTCTGTGTGTGTGTGTGTGTGTGTGTGTGTGTGTGCTGAAGTTTGTGTGTCAGTATCTGGATCGTAATGTTTAGTCACAAATAAGCAAAGCAGTAAAAAAGTTTGGGTTTTTTTCAATTTCTGTTTATGTTTTTTGTTTTCTCTTATCATATCTGAATGACCATAAACAAACTTTTCCTATAACAGGATTTTTTTTCTTAAAGTTTACTTTTGTTTTGTAATGGCCATAGATTTTCTTACATTGTTCCAACCGTCACCCCAACTGTACACCCCTAATATGAGGGAACGGCCATTCAACAGTGGAATACATGTATGTTATTGTACAACCGATTATAAACCTTCAGTCTAGATTTGAGTGTGTTCATGCAACATCTTTTAAGTATTAGACAATTGCAGTTGCCCCTTTGAAATTATACTGTAGTCTCAATTTTGGCTAATGTCAAAGTCTATAATCACTAAATGAAATATGTAGATTATGTTTTGCTGAAGGCTTTTCCAGTTCTACTTGATAAGCTGATGTTTTCTTTAAGTCATTGTTTACTGGTCTCTTTCAGAGCTTGGCTGACACCATGAAAGAGGGGCTGTCTGTTGGCACAGCTACAAAGTATTTATTGCCCTGCTAGGAGAGAAGCCATGGTCTTTCAGTTTGAGGGAGGTGTATGTGTGTGTCTGTACATGTGTGTCTACTTATAAAGTTGTGTGTTTGTGCATGTGTGTGTGGGAGCTCTTGTTTGAATAGACCATACAAATGGTTTTGTTGGTGGCACAAAACTTTTTGAGGTAACTTGTAAAGCACTTACCTTCTGTAAAGGACATGCCATTCAGCTGCAAAGGACCCCAACGGCTGTTGTATTAGACTGTGTGTGTGTGTGTGTGTGTGTGTGTGTGTGTGTGTGTGTGTGTGTGTGTGTGTGCATGCAAACGGTAGTGCATGTGCACATCAAGGTCTAAGGCCCTGCCATCTACCCGTGATAACTCCATGGCATTTCTCTGCCTCTTGCCCGGTGCATGCTGGGATATGTTCTTCTATAATCATGACTAGATATGGAGAAGATGAATAGTTGTATGAATTGGATAGAAATAGTGATCAAGGTTCAAACATGCATTCTGACTGGTGTAAGCGACATAAATATCGGAAAACTGATGTGAAATTTGTTATTTAATTATTTGTTATTTTATTTAATATATCAAATTTCTGTGTGAAAGATCATGGAAAATATGTGGGTGGTTAATCTTCATGGTTTATTTCTAGTATGATAATCAATTATTTTCTAATAGAGTGGTAATTCTCATGCTCCTGTTAATCCTGAAACATGCTTCTTATTTGCTATGTTTATCTAGAATAAAATAAGGCAAAAATGATTATAGAACAACTCAACTTACTTTCCCTCATACAGTATGTCTTGCTCATGATTGTTCGTGATTGTTCACATTTATCTACCTTTTAAGACCTTAAAATATTATTATAGCCCTTTTCTTTTACACAGTACACATTAAATGTCATAAGTGAGTTTGCATTTAATATCAGAATATATACATATTACACTGTATATTCAATTATCTCAGTTTCAAAACTATACTACTGAAATGAGACAATCCCAGTGAAAACAGTTCAGTCTGTGGTTTGCATTCACCTCATTCATTCTCAGTGACAATGAGCCATGTTTGCACAGTGCGCATTGCTGTCAGCCACAGTGTCTTCTTTTTAACTACCACTGGGGGTCGCCACAGCGCCACATTTTCAGTTCTTTCATAAAGTGGCTTACATCCTGCCATTGAAAACATTTCCCCACCTGCATTCGTCACTTCCTAGTGTCATTACATCTGTGGGGCCTTTTTAGATCTTGTTCAAACATATTAAACTTTACTAAAAACTAATGTATTCTAAAAATGATTGCACACATTCAAAATGACAAATTATGATAACTTCTGGATGTTTGCCATCACGTTTACATCTTGGTTGCTATAACACACATCAGCTGACCTCCTGGATGTTTCATGTCTGTCAGGGAAATCCTAATGTGTCATGCTCAGATCTATGTTTAGCATCTAGTTACTACCTTCACCGTGACACGAGGAGTGAAATACTGGAATCTGGAGATGAACAGTGCCAAGAAGATGAGTGAAACACGAGCCAATAGTTCCCGCAACAGGATTGACACGGGCTCGTCTTTTGACACAGTTCAATTTTCTGCTAAATATAACATTTTAAAAACTAAATAGTGGAATTAGAGTAACAGATAATACATCTATAAAAGGAGAGAAAGTGAGGTTATAAAAGAGGTAACAAGGTACATCAAAGTACAGAAATTATGATTGAAAGGTTCAAAACAAACTGACTCAATTATGTTTGAATTCCTCTGATAAAGGTTGAGTCTCAAGAAGCGTGTTTAAGAAATAATACTGGTGAACTTGAAATCCTCATGGACTGAAAAGCCCTGATAACCTCGGGAAGTTATTGCAACATCACTTCCATGATTTCTGTAACTCTTTTTGCATCCCGTTGGTTTGTTGGCAGGGTGCAGTCAACAACAGTCATGTGTCACAAATCTGTTGAGCTGTCACTTCCCTTAATAAGCCCGTCTGAGGGAGGGTTGTTATTGATATCATGACAGCGTATGCTTTAATTAGACCTGGCATGTTTCCTCCTCTCTGCAGGTCATAGTTACCCTTGCAACAGAATAACCAAACACTCAGCATGACTGGAACCGGTCAGTGACATAGAGGCTACCTCTAATTTTGAGATGGCCTAGAGATAAAAATAAGTCATACAAATGACCTTTTAGTCTTTTAATCAGTTCAGATGTGACATTTCACTTCTGTCCAGTAGTTATCAGTAAAACACCAATATAAAAATGCCTCACTGCACTGAATAAGTGACATGAACCCCACAGCAGTTGTTAGACGTGATCAACATATTGTATTTTCTAATTGTCACTATTTGAGTCAACAGATTCATGTCACATCAATATTAACATGCCACATTCCAGGTTGTTGTATTATAAAATGAAGGTATTTTCCTGCACTGGGAATCATTAACATCATGTAAGCATTATGTATCCATTCATTCTTTTTCCAGCTTGATGAAGACATTTTGTTTTGTGTGACTTACTTAAAATTCAAAGTAAGATATCCACCAGTTAGTTGTACTGCACCCTCACAGGTAAAATAAAAGATATTCTGTGTTAGATACACTTCAATAACCATATTCTAGCTGCTACAGTACATCCAAAATCTGCCGTGAATTGGGTATAAACTTAAGAATAAAAAAAAAAAACTCCTTAAAATGTCATTTGTAGTGTGTGGAAATTCAGTCATTTTCACTGTATCAGCTCAGAGAATTCAGGTCAAGCTGCTTTTCCCTTTATATTCCAGCCGCGACTTTATATTGGTTACTATGTTCTCTCATGTAAATCCCACACTGTAAAATGCTGCACAGCAGGAAAACACTGGGGAAACTAACACGCACACTTTGTGTCTGATCTATTTTCAAAGGAACTGCTTCAGGCTTTTTCTGCTCATCATGTAAATGTTGACTACACATGTTCTTTAGAACAACATGTTGTTTTTATCCATTAGGGGGAGGCATTGTGCAAGACATTACCCTGTGTGTTCACATATCCTTTGTGAGTGCAGCTGTGCTGCTTGACCCCTGCTATGCATCTCCTCCTTTCTGCCTCACACCCCTTCCTCTATTGAATTCTTTATTATCTTTCCAAATGGGCACAGTGAGGTGGCAGAATACAGTGAGGTGGTCTTGGTCTTCATCCAGGACAATACAGTGATGCATCTGTGTGCAATGCTTGACTCTTTTGGCCGGTTTACATCCTGTGCTCCTCTGCAGCTCTTGCTCCAAAAATATGTTTTTATTCGCTCCAGTGGTCCAGAACCTAAAGGGACCAAACACTGACAGCTATGACCAGCTGATACAACCCGCTGTAAGATGTTGTTGAACAATCAGCATTGAAACATTCACATCCATAGTTATTATCTTATGATGTTCCCTGTGTTTTTCTCTTCATGTGTTTTAATGAGAGTCTAATGAATGTTGCTGGTGTAACTGGCCTACATACACAGTTCGCCTCGCTTGCTTAATCGCTCGCAGGAAATTAATATTCAACAGTTCACTGTTTTCAGTGACTGACCTGACGAACAATAAAGCTTCCAAACACAGATAGAGCTCCTTCCATATGCAGACACTGATTGTCAAATACAAAAACAACAACCATTTTAAAATGATATTGTAGATGATAAAAAAATATATTTACACTGAATGTCTCCCAGTATTGTGTGGAGATTAATACAACAATCATAACAACATTGCATAATGTAAAGCAGGTGGAGATGGATGCACAGAACAAACACTAAGTGCAGATTTTGTGCATATGTACATAATGTTCGTGGTTGTGAGAAAAGAAGATTATCACAGTAATATCAGAGTCTCCTCTCGTGCTTTCGTCATGACATAAGATCCACTTATGTCAGCTGCATGTTTTCTCCCCCATTTTGCTTTGAAGAGTTACACACTGGTGTGCATTTAGACTCGAGCAGAGCAAATGCAGAGCTGTTTTACTTGTGTCATTACTGTAATAACCTGTCTCCTTCCTTTGCTCTGACCCTGCAGAGTGATTCATACACGCAGACAGGGCAAAGCTAAAATAGCAGCATTCAGTCAGTCACCCACTCTGGAGATTATCTGGCTGTTGCCCTGCAGGACAAGGCAGAAGTGTGCACATGGACACACACGCACACACATGCACACGCACACACACACACACACTTTCTTTCTCAACTGATATAATGTGTGCAAAACGAGTGAATCTGTCACGCATGCATGTGGCTTATACTTTTAAAAATATGTTGGCCTCATGTTGCCTCGTATTTTACTCATATCAACAAAGCATCAACCTATTACTGGATTGTGGTGTGTTGGAAGATTGAAAGTGCCTGAAGTTAGGAATGGCGGCAGTTCTATTTATGGTAAATTAGCAGTTTGGTAAAGGCCAGATGCGTTTACACCTGCAGGTTAATGTGCAGACTTACTGTGCCGTGCAGTGATGTAATCGAGTGACGCTGTTTCCGACCCTCCGTAATGTGGACTCTCGTATGTCAGATTTGCCTTTTCCTCTTTGCTCTTTAATCTATTCATATTCTGCGTCAATGTCCTACTTTTAGTTATGCATTGTTCTATTCTGGTAACATACACAGCAGACAAGGGATCCACACACAGGCAAGCTACAAAACACAGTCACAGATCTGTCTCACCACTTACACAGACTAAGTGCTGCAGATGTTTTTACCAACAATAGTAAGAAACAAACACTCGATTTTTTTCTGAAGACGATTTTCCTCAAAGGTTTTCATTTACAGAACTATGGGCAGTTTTTGTCCAGGTGACAAAGACAGAACTGTAACTTGGCTGTTGTCTTTCGTTCCCCTGTTTGCTGTGTCATGTGCAGGACACATATCCTGTAGAGAGAGGTGGAGTCATGAAGTGAGCACAGAGTGCTACGTGGAATATGAGTGAGAGAGGGACAGAGGATCATGTTCATATTACAGAGGAAGAAAGGAGGAAGAGGACTTACTTTAAAGGACAGATGTGGGTTTAGCAGAGTAATTGAATAAACAGTAAGAGGTGACTATGATTAAAAAAAGATTTTGAAATCCAACCAATCACAACAACCAATGGGTCAAATAAATTAAGCTTCTTTTCTTTATCATCATTGCTGATAAATTATGTTGACAGTCACACATCAAATCTTCAGTTTAGATCCCAGACGTGTTTTCAGGGGAACCAGTTCATAAAAATGAAGATGGGTACTAGCAAGAACATATGCATTGATAAGAAAAGCCAGATGACAATGAAGAGTGACGATGAAGACAACAAACACATTTACAACACGTCATTTTGATTCTGAGCACTTCCTTAATGTGAATATTTGCACTTCAATTTGGTTGTGTGTTTAAAAAATTTGTTCAAGAGCAAAAATTGCAGTCTCGTATAGCCTCATAATTTTTTGTTTTTGTTGAAACCAGTGTCCATTACGAACTCAGTTATGGCTTGGATTAGTCATTGCTTATCAATTACGGAATTAAAGATGCCACTTTACATTTAGTTGGGCACAGAAATATTATGTCCAGCACATAAAGGTACAAACCAGTTTTTCTTCCAGTGAGCGGATCATTCAGTGTCCAAACATTTGCTTGTTTAGTTCTGTGACGTTATCAGGAAGTTGTGTGCTTAACAACAATAAAGCTTCATAGTTCTAATATTAGATTTCAGATGCATCTAAAGCTTGATTATCTACAGTAACTCTCTTATAAAGCATCTTACTTCTTTAGGGGATTATTTTCCCTCATGTTATTTTTACCCTATGGTCTCAACATAGTCATGTCTTGCATGTAACACAAGAAATAAGCACAAATAAGTAAACAATATGAATACAAACTGAAAAATACTGATTTACATTACAACACTGACCCAATATCAATCTCTGTTTAGTCTACCTCAACAGGATGCAGGGGATGCTGGTGCAGTGACGAGTACAGAACCAAACAGGAAGTCAGTGCTGTGTTGTCTGGAAATTTCAGAGAATTTCACTGTGGTATGGTTTTCACCATGTTAGCTTCTGCTGGTGTTTGTCTTCTGTCAGTCAGCCAAGTCCTCATTTACATGTATTCATGTTATGTTCCTCTTCATTTCCCCTTTAGAGATGTAATCTCACTGATTAGTAATTTGGTTTACTTTCTTAATATTTGCTATGACTATTATTGCTGCTTTGGACTTTGATGATTGATTGATTGGTATTCATCTATTTTGTGCTGTAACATACATCTTCCATCATTGCCCTGTATTCTGTATAGTGGTGCTTTTTGTGCAAGGCAGGCCCTGCTATATTGAATGGCTTGAAACAAAAACACTCTCAATCTCACTCGCTCTCTCTGTAACACACACACACACACACACACACACACACACACACACACACACACAATCAAGCCGCAGTTGTCTTAGATTGATCACTCTATCAGCTGGCTGTGCACCAGCATACTCTCTTTTCTATTATCCAGTGACTGCAGCACCGTGAAAGGAATAGAGTGTCCATATCTGTGTCTGTGAACTGTTCATATGTGTGTATGTGTAGAAGCTTGTGTGCTGTATATGTGCCTCTAGAACAATGTAATGTTGCAATGCCCCCCTTCACTGCCTCAGTGAATTAGTGCCTTACAAAAGCTGCAGATTTGGCCTGTCTACGTAAGAACTGTTGCTTGTTATTTACTTATTATACGGTTACAACATCTCAAATCTGGTGCTTGAATACACTACTGCCAAATCCTGTATTGGATAACGTTTGTAGATTTCTGGGAAACTGTGACAATGTCAGAGGAAGTAGAAAGAGGCTACATCCCCTCATGCTTATGTTAGCTTGCATCCACTTCATGTTGACTCATTTTTTTCTCTACACTGTCAATATATAAAAGCTACAGAAAGCAGTGATTTTGTCAAACGGCTCTGAACAATTGTATTAAAAGCGTTCTTATAATGCCCTGGGGATACTTAAGTCTGCCAATGTGACAGAATTTTGTTAGTTGAAAAACCTGATTTCACAGTGCACCATCTTTTTTCATTTACCCTTTTTGGATACATGCGTTCTGTTCATATTTTGAATGAAATATACATGTCGGTTGACAGTTGAAGGAACTGTAACATATGTATTACCAGATTTAAAAAACATATAATCCAGGGGTGGATGGTCACAAGTGGCTATTGCCAACTCTGAGATGTTACAGGTGTCACTCACCAAGTTCACTAGTTATGTGGCCGTGACAAGCGACGAACCCGAAGACAACACCAGTGTTTGCTTTTCTCTTCAGCTTTGGTCACAGTGGTTGTCAAAGCACGTGTCACTGTTTGGCAAACATCAGTAGTATGTTGGATATTTGAATCTGAAAACTGAATGATTATGCTTCAGCTTTGGCTACCTCAAAATGCCACTGAACACTGAAGTACTGTATAGGGAAACTAATCCTTGCAGCATTAGTACGTAGCTTAAAAAAACAGTAGCTGCACATAAATACGTTTTTTTTTACTCTCTTAAATCTTCCAGCTCTTCCTGAACTCCATCTGGGAAAAACTGGCCATATGGAGTAGAAAGAGTTTTCTCTGTGGGCCAGTGATGAGAGTAAAAGCTCCTGCATGGAAAAATGGCTGGGAAGTATGAACACCAAGTATATTAGATGCATTTTTTTTTATTTTGTTAACAAGAAATTTAGGCACTGTATACTTCTCTTGGTTTTGAAAATCTAAACCACTGTATTTGTAGAATGATACTTTTGAAAGATGCTAAGATACTGCATATTCAACAATTTGCTCCAGTCGTGGCTGTTGTGTAAGCTGCTTCATCAAATATTGTGGGTGTCTTTTTTTAATTCTACCATGAAGCATTATGATTAGAAAACACTGCACTATACAAAGACAGCTAATGATGATGACTCAATGTTTCTTGTGCATGTTATGCAAGACATGAATGTCTCTGTTGTTCTCTGTTGACAGGTAATTCAGCTGAGGCTGTACAAGGTGAAATAATGGGAACTGTAAAAGCCTCTCTATTAGTCCTCTGATGAAAGTGGAGTGTTGTGTACTCTCTGACACTATACACTCTATCTAGTCTGCTGATACAGAGCATGTGTCCAACCCTATAGACATGCACCTGATGTGCAAACATACTCAGCAACCTATCATGAAATCTATAGTCAGCAAGTTAAGTGATGAAACATTTGAGTCCCTGCTGCCAGGTCATAGAATAGATAGTTTGTTGTCCTGATTTTACACACATCCCAATTAATTTTGATCCACTTGTGTGCTGCTGCCATTGCCTCAACAATAAAAGAAAGAGGACCATACTGTGAGCAAAGAGAAAGAGACAGACATGGAGCTTCATTAGTGGTGTTTGATACACACACACACTTAACTGCAGGATATCATTCTCTTATTGCTAAGACCCAACAACTATTATGTTCTGTTTGTTTATATGATGTATAATGTGCCTCGTACACAGTTTTTGAAAATGCAGGGTTTCCTGAAAAAAAAAAAAAAACTCTCTGCAACTTTTTGCAAACTAGCTTGAAGACGTGCTGCTATTTTCTGATTACAGATTCAGGCCTTATGTTCCTGTAATTCTTCAGTGCATCTGTGAGAGTGATCATAGCAATTCATTGAAATAAACCTGGAGTGGATTTATAGGCTGTGCAGGACTCTTGCTTTGAATGAGGCCTTTTGGACTGAAATTGTATTTTTTCCAGTAAGAATTCTTTTTGATCTTGATCACCAGATATCTTTTAGTTTATCCAATGCTGTTTGAAAAGATTTGTAAATGAAAATCAACCCACAGATGAAACTGGTAGACATTGTGGGTGGTTATAGACATCAGTAAAACCTCTGATAAAAAGGTTAACCAGAAAATACTCAAAGATGGGTTCACATTGACTTTTTGCCTTGACTGTTGGATATGTTGTCATAAGGATCACAGTGCAAAAAACTTTTTAAACAAATGTAAATTACTCATAACCTTTTTTTCTAGAGACAGTTTTGAAATACAGTTATTCAAAATGTCATTCTCTTCTTGTATGATACTTACAAACCCTGATTACATTAACCAGACTTACGTTGTACACTTTAGCACATTTAATATAATAAAAACAAGGATGTATACAACAAACTATATTCTAAAAATCTCACAAACATTAAATTTACCTTTAACCTGCACTCAGACTTGAGTCTGAGGACAATCAAAGCAACATCAGTACCCAAAATCTCTCAGCATGCAACATCTCTTAAAATCTCTTTTCCAAGCATACACAAACACACCTCAAAGTTCACAAGGATGTTTACAGCTCAGATTTGGGCGTTTGCTCTGTTTCCCTTCTAATCTCATTGTGTCTATGCTGGCCTCTGATCTTTGGCATTTTCGACATTCCAGCCATCTGCTGGTCTCTCATTTAGCTGGTCCCAGCAGCACTAAACTGAACAGACTGCAAGCGGCCTTAGCTTTCATTTCTCTGTCTGTCTCTGTCTCCTCAGTCAGAAAGCAAGAAAAGAATTCTTGTTTAAACCTCCTTTTTAATGCCAGTGTAATAGCTCTCCAAAAAAGACACTTGAATCAACACATTCCATTACGTGCTATAGGATCACCACAGAAAATGATAAACAGTTATGTGGTGAGCACAATGACATGTCACACTGGAGAACTTGTTTGAACCAAAGACGCACTGTGTCACAGCCACAAAGAGAAAAGTTTTCTCAAACATGATATTAATCTGAAAGTGAGACTTGGTGGGTGGAGTTTTGGAGGCAGAGGGGACAACAAATAGTTTAATATCAGTTTTAATGGGTCACTACTACACAAATGAACACTACAACAAAGGAATGATGAGCAATGAAATGCTAGTGTAATGTCAAACATTTTCCACAGAGAAAGGTTGTGTTTCTTTCCTCTCTGGTTGGTTAAAGGTGAAAGGCAATGATGTGGCAGAGACAGGATGTTAGAAGGTCATACGGTGGTTCCATCATTTCAACAATCTCTCCCCACAGCTTCTTTTAAGTTTTCTGTCACTTTCACATTCTTTTACATCAGCAATTTTTTTCACTGTTTTCCCAGGTTAGAAAACAGTCGGGGCACTTTCTTAGCTGTTTGTGAAGAGTTAAATCTTATTTCTTAAAACAAGAAAACATGGGTTTTAGATTTTAGGTAGTATGATAACCAAACCAAGAAGCATTTTCTTTCATGTTAGTATTATATACATTTTGAAATGCTGAAATTGTGTAATATGGGTAGAGATCCAGAGGTCTGGAACAAAATATATTAACAAATGATGATCATCATAGTCATCAAAGAGACTTATTACCCAACTCTCCAGTTCTCCTTCATTATTATTATATGCATTCTGAAATTCTGAAATGAAAATAAAGTTATGGCAGAGGTTTAGGGGTCTGGAGCAATAGACTTGACTTTAAAGATGCACAAATCAACATATCTGTATGAACAAATGGTCAGATGACTTCATATAATATGAAAGGAGTCACTCTTAGGTAAGGACCCACAGAAAATGATCACTCAACTGCAATTCTCCTCATGTTAATGGAGCCTTTTAGGGTCTTTCAGCTCATTGTTTTGGTATTACGGCCCTAAATGTTACTGTTTCAGTTCAATTCAATGAATCTGATCAATCTGTCCCACTCAAGTTACTGCAGGCAGCTGGATTCAGCAAAAAAGCACAGAGAAACCCTTGGTATGCAACTTGTCCAACCCCAAAAAGCAGACATACAAAGTTAGCAACCAGCTAATGAATATAGTAGGGCTATTTTTTCCTAATCGCTGAATTTCAATAGTTAATCATGATTAATTGCATGTTTTATCACATGATTAAAAATATTTTGCATTTCAGAACTGTTTTCTCTTGCTTGACAACACATAACCATCAGTTTGTTGAGTAGAAGTTAATGTTTCGCATGTCTGATGTTATATATTTTTATTTTCCAACTCAGTCGATTTTCACAACGACAATTCAGGCATTGGATTTAAACACTTAAGGTCTCCAAACACGCCCCTTTATGCATACCGGAACCATCCCCCTTTTGCTGCCATAGACATGACTTGCCATAAAGTATCTTGCTCCGCCATGTAAAATCTTTGTAGGAAGTGTCTGTGGCAGCTTGACAACAAGTAAGGGTGCATCAAAGGGTCAAAATAGCAGCAGCCAAAGATTCTACAAAGTAGCACTTTAGAATCTTTGGCAACAGCACCAGTGACAATGTAAAATAAAGAATATTTGGCGGCTAGCAATTAACGCAATTAAAAAAAACTAATGCTAATGTTGCTCTGTAACTGCTGAATGTGTCAATACAGCAGTTTACTAACATGTTTGCCATAATAACAGGTGATAATATCTAAGCGTTGTGTTTACAGTGTATTGAACAAAAAAATAAATAAACAAATGCAGATTCAAGCTTCAACCTCACTTTGAAATTTACATTTTGAAAATTCTTAATTTTATATGAAACATTTAAACTTAATTAAAAGCAATGCATATCACACCCTAATTGTAGTGTTGGGTAGAGATGACAAAAACATAATTCAATAACTTGCCAGACAGACAGTAATAAAGATCAGCTTATCTGAGACACCTGAATGACAAGTTGTCTGAGTAAATTATCTGCTGATAATTGCTAGAAAGGCTTTCAAAGGTCATTCTTCAAGGGAGTTTTTACACAGCAATATTTGAATGAGTTATGCTTTATAGTGACAGGTTTGAGATAACAGACAGATTGACTAAAACAAACACATGCATCAAGCAGTTCAGACAGTTGCTAAGTCCGACCACAGGCACGTCACACAGGGCATAGTTTGACTTCCTCTGTGGTGCCTGCAGCCAGCATACATGCTGCTGTAAATCAAGATGCTTGTGTTTTTTTCACATTTTGTTGGGGGTGGGTTTTTTTGCATATATTACTGAGTGCTTACAGTATGACATGAGTGTATTTTATGAAAGAGAAAGTGAGAATGATAGGAGATGAAGAATGACAGATAAAGAAAGTGAGCAAAACAAAAAAGTCACTCTTGGGGCAAAACAAGGCACCTATTTACAAGAATTAGTTACTATGATGTGAATTGCGTGAGTGTAACACAGACATTCGGACTGAGAGATAGACAGAGAAAAAAGAGACAGAGAAAAAGATAAGGTGGAGGAGGGAGAGGAAGAGAGGGAGGGGAAAGAAAGGGCTGGGGTTTCCTTGTCTCTCCCTTCTGCAGACTAATCAAGGCAATGACGCAAACACAGGAGATGATACCACACACATGTACATATGCAACCACTCACACACACAATCAAAACATGCACAGTGCAATGCAACCATCAGCCAGGATTTCGCAAACCACCCACGGCTACTCGACTGCATCAGTCTCTCCTCTGCTTTCTCCTTCCCTCTGGGCAAGTTCCCTCACATCTTTCTCTCTCTCTCTCTCTCTCACTCTTTCTCTATCTGTCATTCCCACGCTCCTTTCTTTCCCCCTGTTTCCTTTTTTATATTTCCTTTTTTCATTTTCTCTCAATCCACTACTTCTTTTATCCCCTCCTTTTCTTTCCCTCCATCACTCTGTTCATTTATTTTTTATCAGCCCAGCTTGCTGTAAAACCACTTCCGGCAAATGGGTTGTGTGTGTGTGTGTGTGTGTGTGTTCGTGTGGACTTACTTATCCAGGTCTCTTTTGATCTGAACTGAAAGACTGAAAGATGAAACATTTTTTGCAGATGAGCAAACATCTATAATTCAATAGGACATGTTTGCCAACATGCCTTTGTTCACGTTTGAGGTTGTACCCCAACTATTCTTAAAACTACATCTTTGACCTATGGGCAAGCTGACAATTGACCATTTGCTAAACCCCTCCCCTGAACTTATTACTTAGTATGTTGGTAAGGCGGTGAAGCTTTGGATCTGTCCACATGTTGAAGCAATCTGCATGCAGCTCGAGATGGAAGCACAGGTAAAGGGCTATCTGCTGGTCATTTCTGCTTGTTGCACCTTCACCACTCAGGGCAGCTGCAGGGTCATCAACCGGGAGCCATCCTTCTTTCATGTTTTGCTCCATTAATCATGAAACATCTCACAGTGTTAGAGCAATTGCAGGGATGTGTCCCTGCCGCCCCTTGCAGCTGACCAAAGGATTCTTGTCTTCCCTACACCTTGTCCTTCCTCTTTAGCCAAAGCCAGAAGCTCCCCTATTCTGCCTCCTTAGCCAGATTCCTGAGTGTCTTCTTCACCATGGGGCCAGTCACACCCACACTCCTCAAAAAGCACTGGGTGGATGTTCCAACAAATCCTCTGGAGCTGACTTCAACAGTTTAGGTGAAAGCTGACCACCCTGGTTCTCAGCACTCAGTTGTCACCTCCGTGTACTTGTTCTCTCTGTACTTTTTCCTTTCGAAGGCTGTCTCAACCCCCCACTCCCATGGGACACTGAACTCCATGATGCCATAATAACTGTCCGCACTGTGGTGGACCATACGATGATGTCTGGTTGCAGAGGGATTGTGGTGATCTCTGTTGATCAAGGTCCACTCTTAAGTTCTATTGACACCCAGGTGTTAGAGATCTCTCTTAGTGATCACCCTCTCCTTGAGATCTTCTATGCCCCACCTCCTTGGCCAACAAAGGGAATCAGCCACTGTGCTGTTGATGGTCGGTCTCTGGTCAGTTCCAGCATGCATGTTTCCAGGACTTCAGCTAGCTTCCACAGTTGTTGGTAGTGTTCTTTCTTTCATGACGATGGTAGATGTGTTTGTCAGACAGATAGGCTGTTTACAGTCTTCCTAGGCTTTGGAGAGGTGGCTCCACCAGCAACTGAATCCTCTCTCCATCCACTGTGAATAAGATAAGGTAGTTCCTGGCTCCTTTTCAGATTTAGAGGCTGAGAGACTTGGATGGTTTGATTCTCATCTTTGCCCATGCAAGGGATTTCTCAAGCTTTATCAGGAGCCAGGTACCCATATACATCATCCATAAAGCTTTGCAGGCTGGTAGTCCATGGCCTGACTGTAATCTGATACCTCAAACAATTTGTCTCCCACCTCATCAGGATGATTTCAAAGGCTGCTGTGAAAAGGATGGGAGAAACTGAGCATCCCATCATTATGCCTTTCTCAAGCTGATGCCAACCAGTTGTGGCCTCCTGTGTTGTACAGTGGACATATAAACTGCCAAAGTAGTTGGATAACAGGTTCTGGACACAGGCTGGGATATGGAAACATTTGAGGTGATTAGCTGGTGGCGGATGGAGCCATAGACAATCCCTAGCTCCAGCTAGACTATGTGGAGGTCTAACTTTCATGCTGAGTCATCACTTTGAATCTAGTGGTGGTATTCTGCATCTGGGAGTTTGGAAAGTTGTGTCTTTCCTAACCTTTCCAAGACCAAATACATGAGAGCAAATGTGTAAAATACATTGAACAGTATGTTAATGTGTTCTAATGTAAGATGCAACCATTAGCAAGGCCAGTTATCCGGCTTACTACCTACAGCAGTAACCAAAACGCTGCTTTAATCTACCTCCGTCATATGTCATACCTATGTCAGTGTTTTAAAAATCATTTCTGCCCCCCGTTATCATACTACTTCATATGTGCCATGTGAGAACAAAAGTGCAGCAGTGACTAAGGGTGGCAGGGTTTAGATTAATTATTTTGTCCTTAGTTGACACCCTGTATGATGATGAAATGATTTATGGTGAGCAAATTTTAATACTTTGTAATAGTGTGTATAATGTAAACACCTATCATCTTTATATAATGGCTAGTTCTAGTTTGGACCCAGAAGAAGACACAGGACTCAGTGGAGGTTTTGTTAAATGATTTAATAAGATAAAGTTGCAGATGAGGGTCAAAGGGTTAGCTGCGGCAAGGGCAGAAGCAGGTGGACTTTCTGATGAATGGAGACATGGCAACTGGCTGAAGGCTGGGGACTGGTGGCACAATCTGCCTGATGAGTTTGCGGTGTCAGTGTGAAAGAGAAGGTTAGTCTGGCAGTGGAGTCCTGAGGCACAAGAGAGGTTTGGTTAGTTTTAATTTCTGAATATCAGACTGGCCAAAAGGGAAAACACAGAGAAAGACAAGGGAAAGGAAAAAAACGAACTCATTGCCAGTGCCATGACACTTTAATTCTTATCAGATAAAGTTTAATAAATAGATACATTTCCACAAGTGTGTGTTGACATACAGGGTTTGGGCTGATTTGTTGTACTGTGTTTGGCTGAGACATGGAAAAAAACTTGTCCCGCAGTGGAACATTTTGAGGTGACAGAGGAGGTGACAGACTAGGCAGCATCTCCTCTCACATCATATGGTTCTATGTTGTGGATTTGTAATGGCAAAGATGCACACGGGCTTTTATCAGTGTGTGTTTGTGTAACCACACAGCACACTCCGTTACTGTTTTGGGTGTGTCGTGGTTGAATGGGTTTTTAACCTCAAGCTATTGCTCATAATATTTACTGTTTATGAACTGTGTAGATGAGGAGAAAATGATCGAACATTCTTCATTATTAACCCTGTCTTTCAATGTGCAGTACAGATATGAGGTATCTATTGCAATGGCCCTCATCTTCCATTCAAATGACCAGAAAGGTGTATTGCATGTAAAGCACTGTTCAAAACAAACTTTCCTGAGTGTATTGACTTCCTGTGTTTGTCACCACCGATGACCTAAGATAAAAGTGGCTAGATTTGTTTAGAGGTTCGCTATAATTCTGAATATAAGGAAACAATAAAAACAAGGCTAAGATTATCTTGAACATTATTTTGAGACATTATATAGGAATATTCCTTCAAATTAAAATTACAGCCAACTGTTCATTGCCAAAAATATTGGCAATGAACAGTTTTCTTCAATATCAAGTAGAGCAGTTACCTTTTTTTAACCTTTTCAGTCTGACTGTAGCTTTTCTTTAGCTGTTTTCTGTGTTTGTAGGATTTTACCTTCCCTACAATCTAACATTCATTCGACACTGAAGCTGCATTAGCAAGCATACAGTTAGCATAAGTTGAGTAAGATGCTTAAAAAACTTGTTGATACTGAGAATATGGGCCAAAATGAGTAAATGATGCAAGTTGCCTTCAATCTGTCTGCATTGAACTGAAATGAGAAAACTTATATGCAACTTGGCTCACAACCTGTTACACTTTTTATTACTATTAAATAGTATCACTGCTCAGTGCTGACCTACTGTACTACTGCTTACCTGTTACCCTGTTACCCTGTGGTTTTAATCTATTGTCTTTATTTCCAGCAGTGTATCAGGGCTAGACACAGTAGATTATGTATTTGTGTATCCTCAGTAATCACACAGGGGACGCCTTTGTTTTCTCCCTAAATCCCTTTATATAACATTAATGCATTGGTCCAAATCTCTCTCTCTCTCTCTCTCTCTCTCTCTCTCTCTTTCTCTCTCTCTCTCTCTCTCTCTCTCTCTCTCTCTCTCTGTGTGTTATCACACTGTAAACTTGTTTCTACCTGTCAAAAGGTTTTATTGGCCTGCTGACTGTTCATACTGCACTCCTTGGAATGAATTCAAAGCGTAATCTGCTGCCTTGATATGATCTGAACCCTACAAATCAGCCGCAGTCACATTATATTGTTACACATATTGTAATTCCAGGGGAATGTTTGGACATTTTTGTAGTAAAACAGCGTGAACAAGGGGATAGGGGGGATTTCCAAGTTAATATCCTCTCCTCAAGGAAAGGAGATTAGGATACACAGTCAGAAGGGAAATTAGGACTTGAAGAATAGAGATATATAAAACTGAAGTTTTGAGATTTTGTTCAGCTTTTCTGGAGAGCAATGATACATGAGGTTTGATGCTGATTTAATGTTAAAATGCAATTTGGATTCTGCAGAGAGTGTGTTTGACAAAGTCCCAGGATTATTCTTGTTATAAATGGACTTTGGTTCTTAAAACAAAAATACAGATTTAATAATCCCACTGGAGAACAAAGAGTTGCAAATAAACAACCCTTCAATTAAACAAATTTTTAGCCTATTTATTATCCAAAGAGTACATCATAGCCCATAATCAAAGCATTCATCTTAAAACATTCATGAAACTCAAATTATATGAAATATTATCCCAACCTAACTCTGAAATTAGCCAATTTTGTTCATACATTTGGGCCCAGTTGAGTTTTAAGCAGTGAAATCTGCTATTATAGAAAATCCAGCCTGACTGAAAGCAACAACAGTGAGTTCAAATGTGTATTTCAATGTGGACCAACAGAGGGAGTCAAGACAAGGGCTGGAGTGCAGGCACAGTTTTTGAACACTGTCAGGCCTCTGGTAGTTTTAGAGTAAAATGAGGGACTGAGGACCTTTCATACACTGTCAAACTGAATGAAGTATATATTACCTAAAAATAAAGAATTGTATTATAGTCAGTAATTTGCTTGTATTTTACATTCTTTGCCTAAAAGTGAAAACCAGGGAAACTCAAAGGTGAAACACGTGAAACCAAGTGCTAAAAAGATCCAGTCCACCATCATATTTAGATTTCTTACCTTAATGAATTATTGATTTACTCCAACAAAACAAAAATGGTGTGGCTTTCAAATGTGATGCATCTAATTATTATGATCAAAGACAAGGACACACAACAAACATTAAAGGCTCATAAGTGAAAGCAATAAGTGCTTGAATAAGTTTGTGTCATCTATGCAGCCTTGTGTGAGAGACACACAAAGCCACTAGAATGACAAATAGGCAAAGTGCTAATTACGCACAAGCACTGTATTGTTCTTAATATAATATATGAAGGAGCACTATTTCAGTTACATAACACACAAATACACAAGGTGAACTCTCACCTTCAAACAAGTTATGCTATATAGACACACACTCAATGCACCAGACATGGATGTGAAGGGCGTCTGCATTTAAAACATCCGTAACCCTCAGAAGTGTGCCAGAGAGCGCGAGAGAGAACAACAGCAGAGATTAACTGAGTGAAAAGAAGCTTCCCTCCTCCCTCACACACACACACACACACACACACACACACCCCTGAGCCCTGACCTTTGAAGGAAGACGACAGATGGATCTTTTTCTTTGGCCAGGTCCCTGCTGACAGCTGTCCAGGATATGGGGAGGTGAGGTGGGGTGTGTGTATGTGTGTGTGGTTGTGTGTGTGTGTCTGTTAGAGATGGGGGTGCAGGGAGGTGGTCAAAGGTCAAACCTTCCCTGGAAGAAAGAATTGAGGCACACACAAATTTATATAGACATGTACAAAGCACACACGTGCAGGCAGGCGGGAGCTTGCGTCTCATCTTGCATTGATGTAGACACATACATATTCATAAATGTTTCTGTCTGCTTCTGTCTGCCGCTCTCTGTTTGTCTGTCCATCTGCCCGCCTCCATGACCTATCATCATCTCTCTCTATCTCTAATCAGGCCATTGTTTTGTTCCAAAGCCCCCCTGCCCCCTTTACTTTTTTTTTTTTTGCTGGTTATCATATATAAACATTTTAACTCCAGTCATATGTGTTATAGTTCTTGTACTTACAGGTCAGTCCTGTAATGCAGGATGCACACTGCCCCCCCCACCATGTGCAGGGGTTTCCCTTCTGGACATGTCTGTGCATGTACGAGAGAGAGAGCAAGAGAGAGAGAGAGAAAGAAGGGGGGGGGGGTGTAAATCCTTTTTGGCATCAAACCACATCCAAACTGTACAGTACAGCCTGTACAGTACAGTTTAAGTACTGAATAAAGTTTAGTTTTGTAGGCAAACTCTGTTCAGCCTACCCTGCATTTTTGGGATATTTGACACAGACAGTGACGACATACAAACTAAAATTATAGTTAAAATCTCATAGTTGTGGGATTTATTTTTTTTTCTAGAAGTAGTAGTAGTATATCAATAGTATAGCAATGCATTGTATTTCTTCTACCACACAACTAGTATTTTGCTATTGTTCCTGTAACTTTTGAGCAGTTACATGACTGATTTCCACTTTGCACTGCTAACAAATAGTGCTGAGATTTGAGGTTAAATCCATTAAAGAAAGTTAGTAAAATTAGTAAAACAAAATAAATTAGTAGAACAAATGTATAACATTAGTAGCTGAACCTTAATACAGTTTAATTTACACCCTTCCCAAAACTGCATTATTTGAGGGATTTCTTGAGACCTTTTCTAGTATTAGTTATTTCTAAGAGGTTATTTGTGGAGTCCAAAGCTTCTGCCTCAGAAATAAAATTTGCTGAACTGCTGCTACTGGCTTGGTGTTTCCGGTAAACCCACAGGCTTAACATACAGCAGTGTGTTTTCAACACTGCTTCACAGGAATGAAACTAAAACACGCTTAAATGAAACATGTGCATTTTTGTAAATTCTGTGCCCTTCTTTTTGTTTTCACTTTTTGAACTACAGATCAGACACACACCACTTCCTGTTTCTGTTTTTGCATTCTGTCTAATTCAAATACACCAAACTGCAAAGTGGGTCAGTGTTAAAGTTTCCATCTGGTGTTGCTGCGCAAGCTACTCTCAGACAGGAAAAGGATTAGAAATATGTATTACATGTCTTATTTTTCTTATCTATCTTTTCATTTACTTTAAATCACTACCAGTGTTTTTACACTAATCATTTATAAAATGATGTCAAATGTGTTGCTTGAAAAGGGGTTGTCACATTAATTATTTAAGTCTGAATGCAACTTTACTGTATAGTTCAGTGTCTCTGTTGTCTTCAGCCTTGTTTCATTATCAGCAGGCAGCTGTTTTCAGCAAAAAAAACCCCTCTAATTCACCCACTGTACACTAACCCCACAGCCCCAAACAGCAGACATACAAAGGTAGAAGGTAGATTGTGAAGTTGGACATCTACAGCAGCTGACGTTGTCAATACCATTGCTTCATTTCAGTGTCATCACGGTGATGCATTGTGAGTCTCAAGAGGTCTTAAGGACAAAAAAAGCCCAGTGAAAAAACCTGGTTGAACTTGTACTGCAATGCAATATGTCATCATTGGTCATCATCACTCTGCATTGGCCAATCAAATATTCACATGCACTTATTAGGTAAGAGGACAAAATGACTGTCATCGTAATAACTTTCCAGTTGGTAAATCCTGATTCATACTGTGTTAACATTAATCACAGAGAGGTGTTTGGGTATCTCATAAGCCTCAAAAATTATGGATCTATTACACAAACAGACATATGGGTCATACTCTGTCTCATCTCTGTCACCTGTGGCAACACGCTCACATCAGTGCAGCCCTTTTAGTTTTTAACACAGTGTATTCTGTGTGAACACTTTTTTTCATTTGCCAAAAAAAAAAAAAAAAAAAAAAAAATGCAGAAGAAGACTGATTAAAGTACCTTTAAGTATACACAGGTGCACACACACCTTGAGTCTGCAGAACTGCTCACTTGGAGGATCACCTGAAGTGGTTTCAGTGGTGTTTTATATTCATTTAGGAGATTATATAATAATGCATGTGTGTACAGTGTGTGCAGCTCTGTGGTAGGTGCGTATGTGTTTTGTGGGTGTGTGAGAACATGTCTGTTTGCCAATAGAACTGGTTTTTATTTCACAGGAACATCAAAAAGAGAAAGGTTATGTAATAGTAATAATAATAATTAAAACACATGTCAAAGACGGAACAGGTAGAGAATGTCAAACAAGCTTAGAGCTGAAATTCTTTGAACACAAGGTTGATACACAGTCACCGGCAAAGGTGGAATTTATAAAAGCTCTAAGCCAAAAAAAAGGAGATGATGACAGCAGCAATACATTCCCTCTGTGAAAAGTGACAGCCTTCGCATCTGGAATTACTTCAGATAAAACTTAACAATGGCTAACAGGAACACACAGAACAAGAAAAAACTTTCTGTTTAGTGGTTCCAGTTTTTTTGTTTGTTTCCTCCTTTGTTGAATCCTTGTTTAAACTAGTCTCTTAAGAAAAATGGTATTGGGTCTACTACTGTATTAAAAACAATTCACAACCATACTCCTGTGCTGCTCTGATTAACAGATTGAGAGAGAGTCATAAACTGTTGCAACATCTTTGTCTGCAGAATCTCAGATTCAGGTTTATGAAGCCTATGCGTTACTACTGGGATTGTAATTTTTTATATACTCTACACTGCACTCTTTTTCTTATTACTATATACTCTACTATTCTATGTTATTATAATATACTATATTATAAACTTCACATATAAACTAGTAAATAATACTGTCTTCTTTTATTATTGCTCAATCACATGAGCGTGGGAAGCCGACTTGTTTTTGTCATTTCTTCTGTCTGATGTGCTTTACTGATGTCTATCAAACAAGCACTACTTATTGATTGCCCTTGATCCTGTGTGTGTGAACAACTTTCGGCTTGTCCCAGACTGGAAATCCATATTAGCCTCATGTGTATCAGCAGTTGAGCACACAGAGATAAATGGTACGAGTTTCATGATTAGTGTGCCCTTTGAAGAATCTGTTAATATTGAAAACACAGAAAAGAAAAAAGTTTCCCTCTGGAATGCTTTTTTATTTAAACAGGTGGTTTCTTATCTGCAGCGTTGAGCAAACTCTTAAAAGTCTGCCTGGTGCAACAGGGATTCTCATAAACACACAACAGAGAGAGACGATAATCACACATAAATCTATGGGCATGGACGAGAAGAGCAACAGATGGGAAACTACAGACTTCTCTCTAATGGCATAGATGAAAGTGACAATTAATATATCCTCCACGTATACACTCACACTCACACACACACACACACTCACACACACACACACCAAACACTCTGATCCTTTTTTTTCACAAATACATACACTAAGACACACACTATGTACACACAACCTCTTAAACTATTTATTGACCAACAGCACAAGACAGTCCTCTACATTCTTCACCAGGGTTCCAGCCGAGGAACAGGTGGTTTTTTAGCCAGTTTGCAGTTAAAATGTTGACTCATCTCTGACCTCCAAACCTTAAAGGCAGAGTAAAGACATAGCTTTTATATTTTCAATTTTCTGGTCTGGCCAATATAACCTCTTTAATTGGTTCTTTAGTTTAGCTTCCAAGCTCTTTGGTATGTTGCCACATTTCTTTTTCTTTCAGTCTGCCATGATGTTCAAGTGCAGAGCAAGAGTACTTTTCTGTAACTGTCGAAGGACAATATGTAATTTGGTGTGAGTGTTTTTCAGCAAACATTAAAAATAGCAATGCGGTAGAAGTAAAAGCGCCAGTGTTGGCACAAAACCTTTGCAAACTGCTCAGTGAAAACAGCTGGTTTGGTAGTGAATCAACACATTCCTCTGTCTCTCCCCCTCTATCTTGTCTTCTCAGGCAGGCATGCTAAGAGGACAGGTGTGGGCCTATTGCCTCCACACATGCACACAGCCGGGACTGGGATTTCAATAATGTCATTCAGTGGAGCTGAATAGGAGTCAGTAGGGGCCCCGCTCTGTCCTGTGCCTCTGGTTGACAGACGAGCAGCCGTGTCTTTGTGCAGAACCGAGGGGCCCTGGATCACTCAGCAGGGAGGAGGAGGTGGAGGAGGAGACGGTTGGTGCGTTTATGGGGGTTTTAGCAGTGGCAATCACCGGAGCCTGTACTCACTTAGTGAGGACAGGAGGAGGAGGAGGGGCAGTGGTGGTTACGTTTTCTGAGGCTGAAATAGTGGCAGCCGTCGAGGCTTAAGGTCATGTGACAAGTCAGAGCTCAGTGCCTTCGTCATAGCAAATGGAGTTTTTATCTGTCTCTGTTTTTCGAAACTTATAGAGTATTTAATTCATGGATCCACTATATTGTTTTTACCTCTTTTTGAATTTTAATGTTCCTATGTACATGATCCTGGAAGCCCGTCTGCTTGCATTCATGCAAATATATTTGTGTGTATGTGTCTTTGTGTCTGTGTGTGCAGGGTGGGGTGGGGGGGGTCCACCTGCTGAGGACCATACAATGCTTTGCAGTGTCAACTTGGTACAATGCCCCAAAGCTGCTGCTCCTGCTGCTGCCTTGCAGCCTGCTCCTTTCAAAGCTCATTTTTTCAGCCTATCTGCTGTGACCATAATAAACACTCCTCTAAAAGGATCTCTAAACCCAGTCTGCTCAGGGTCATATGCATATTAATGCATGGCACACGCAACTGCTGCTGCTTGAGTTGCTCCAATGCATCCCCACTTACAAAGCTTAGTCTGGCTTTCCATATCCTTCACAGCTTGAAGAATAGTCATCTATCTAGTGAAAAGGTCAGTCTATTGAAATCACTGCAGCCCCAGTAGTTGCCAGTGCTTTCTGAAAGAATGTTAAATGAGCTAATTTCGCCAAGCGTCTACACAGTGCCAACTCTTCGATAGATCTATTGCATGTACTGTATATTTTAAACAGTTTATCTAGGCTGCTTTAAAGTAGGTGCTACATACCACAAGTTTAGGCCAAGGCATGATAATTGGCCTGTTAGCTGTAGCACTGGCCTCATTGGCATATGATGCAGAATTTATCTGTTGTGGCAACGCCTCTCATCTGCAAGTTTTATACCCCTTCCACCTCCACTGTTAGTCTCTGTTTCTCCATATTGTAATTGTACTGTTGTTATATCTGTGAGATTCTGTACACACAACATCTATTGCATGTATATCCGACTTGGAGGAGAGATCCCTCCTCTCCTGCAAAGTTTTTTTTCCTTTTGGAGAGTTTTTCCTTATCTGAAACTGATTTTACGCTATATAAATAAAATGTAATTTACCTGACTTGCTGATGGAAGCTAATGATAATTCTTCATATTAAAATACCTCATGAATTTAGTTTTATGATGAATTTTCATCTAATTACAATAATAGAGAGATTAATCATGAGAGGAGGACCTAATGTGAGACACTGGGGAATGTGAGATAGCTGAAATTGTGTAATGTATCACACAGCCACATTCACACATACATAAGGTCATCTCATCACCAGTAATGTGCCAGGCCAACTCTCTAAAAAAAAACATTTTTAAATATAATTTGAGCACAAGAATTCACAGAATCTCTCACAGGCATGGATGAGTCATTGTTCTTGAAATGAGTGACTAAAAGCAATGAAGCAAACCAGCTGGAGATGTCTACCACGTAGCAGAGCTTGTTTTATTAAAGATATGAAATATTTAGACTCCCTGTAAGTGTGACTGTGTCAGAGCTCAGCTGACTCTGAGAAGCTCACTGAAGAAAACCAGTACATTCTGGTTAATATGGAAAACAAGGAAAAGTACTTGACCTGGAGTTATTCTCCTTGTGTATATGTATATATAAGGATGTAAAAAAAAGATCGACAGTGCAGAAGCTTTTCATAATGAGAGAGAAAGTCAAGGAAGTCAAGTCTGTATCAACTATTATCTAACACTTAAAACTATAAGGTAACAGGAACTATATTGAGGCCTTGAGCCTCTGAAATGCATCAGAGCTGACTGTAGGATAGCATACAGTTCGATTTCTCTGAGCTTCTTGCTGCAATATCATAATCATCATGTTTCCATCAGGCTTATTTTTCTATGCTTATTTTCTGAACTGTATTACTTTAAGCATCTCATGAATCATGCAAGCATGAATGAAACAAATGCATTAAAAATTCACTAAAACATTAACCAGAGGATGATGATGATAACGAGGAAGACAGGTGTGGTGGCAACCCTGTTATGCAGGCAGATCACGTCTGAGCTCTGACATCACTGCACTGCTCTCTCTCCCTCTCTCTCACTCTTCTTCTGCCTCCTTGTCTTGCCCTCTATTTGGTATTCAGCTGCAGCTTCTACTCCAAGAGACACTGCTCTATTCCCAGCTTGGTTTGAAGTAGGGGCGAGGGAGGGAGGGAGAGAGAGTGAGAGCGTGGAAGTGCATGAATGAAAGAAAATTTGGGGATGGAGAAAAGGGCAGAGCAAGAAAGCAAAGATGGTAAGAGATAAAGAAGAAGGCAGCAGTTTGAAGATGACAGGCAGACAGAGATGGACAAAGGGGAGAAGAGACAGAAAGACAGGCAGCACAGCAGAGAGAGACAAAGCGAGGGCTGGATGAGAGAGAGAGAGAAAATTGTGCACCCTGGCCTCCAGTTTTTATTCACCAAAGACGTACCTCTGGGAACTGCCTGTCTGTGTCTGAATGCATGGATGGTCGGCTGGCTCCTTGTAAAGGAAGCTATTATATGGTTCTCCTTTCTGTGGTACCTCCCTCTCTCTTCCTCTCACTCGTTGGCACAGCACATCCTCTCTGCCGAGAGAGGCATGATGCACAGTGTCATCCTGTCCTGCTCCATCATTCATGCAGTCCTTCTTGCTGCTTCCCCTCTCTAAACAAGTGCACTAACAGTTTTCATCACTGTAGACCAAATATGAGCTCACAGAAATACCTCCACAAATGTTCAATTATATTTCACTGCCCTCAGTGGGAAGAAGTGCTGATCTCAGTTCGGTTCAGGACACAAAAATGTATAGGATATTTCTTTTACTGCGTCTCCGGGGCCGGGAAATGTGCACACATTCACAAAAGCAACAATTCTCTGTGGCAATAAATATACCTTCAGTAATGAGAGGCCACTCTGTCTCAATATCTGCTCATACATAAATCCAAGGACACTATTATATCTATTCATTCAGGACTGGAGAGACACACTGGTGTACTGTCCCCAGTAAAGGAATGTATATCGGCAGCCATGATTCATTCTAACCTTATTTTAACCTGCGTATATCCGCTCTGACAGATGCATGACTCACTTCATCTGGAGCTTGTATTGATTACGTGTCCCTCTCCTGGACTATTGATCCAAGTGGGGAACCTCATGGCTTTGCTAAATTAATGAATTGTGGGAGTTTTTTTCAGTTTAATTAATTAAACATATGGAATGCAGTTTACTTGAAGCAGTTCTAATAATAATATTTTCATAACAACAATTAATCAAGTTATTATATAACTTATGTATCTGGAGCTTTATGGCTCCTATTAGCACTTTGTTTTGGTTTTCCCGCTCCTTAACTTTACCATCTTGTTTCACTCTCTCTTGTTTTCAGCCCACCAACTACTGCCTGCCCAGCAGCAAACAGCAGACTGACAACAGACAGACAAAAGTAGCGGGTATCTTACGTTTATTCAGAAGTTGGTGGAGACCGAAAACAGAGCTGAAATGAGCATGAATATTTGACTTACACTCTGCCTCGAAACATGACTTAGAATAAATGCTAATGTTTCTTCACAAGTGCGTGATAATAAGCCAGTATTGTCTTCACAGCTTGTTACCACCAACACATACAATGAGACATGCTGTTGTGACTTGTTGAATGTGGGACTGGAATTTTATTGTCCTTTCTGTATTAAAGCTAAAATGAATTTCTTGCAGTCATGAAGAATGAAGTAAGTTTAAGGATTAAAAGTTTAGCTTTAGCTGTGCTTCATTAGGGTCATGATGTGAGGAATGATTTGATCAGTCAAGCATAGCTAACAAGTTAAAGAATATAAAACAATTGGCGATTCATAACGAATTAAAGGTTACTAATGCCGTGCCAGGTTTGAGATTAATTAAACATTCTTCAAATGCAATGAAATTAGCTGTACTTCATTGTAGCTGCGCCCTTTGTTCTCTAAATCTGAGATATTTGCTCTTTGACTCTTTAAACACGTGTGCTCTGTTCTAATATTTTCTGTCAGCTTTTGTTTGGCTGCCACAAGGATAGTTGTCTTGTATGTGAGTCATTACTGCAGAGGCCAGAGGGTCGGTCGTATTGTGTGTTGTTTTTCAGGAGGAGTCAAATCTCATAGACTGCTAAATAGGTCACTGTGGGCTTCTGTAGAGAGGAATAAACATGCAGACATATGACTTCCCTCAAATGTTACAACCAATATGTTAATCATTGCATCCCACACTTCTGGTGCACAACATGGCTAATATTGAATGTGCATAACATGTGCTTGACCTCACTATTCATCAGATAGTAAAATAACAAAAGTATAGATCAATATGAGTCAAGTGTTTCATCTACAAAGTACATAAAGGCACAATGATAATGTGCTCTTTCATTCATACAGTAGTCTATACTGCTGTTTAAACTAATATTAGTGATCTTTCAGCATCAGCGCACGGAAACATTTACATACAGTCCCTGTGTCAGTTTAGTGTGGATGCATTATGTAGAGTCATGCTGCACAACATTCGCATCCCACTGACCAAGTTACAGCTGCTATGGCAACTAGATCATAATCCTGTTTTCCTTTTGTCTTTTTCTATGAACAAGCTGTGGGTGTGGAGAACTGAAAGAGCAGATGTTCAGATACATTTTCCTCATTTTCATGTCTCCTTTCCATTGAGTTTCTGCAGTGCAATGTTTTCTTTATCATGTTTTCATACAAGGATTTGGTTCAACCTGTTTTAAACATTCCTGTTTATGTTTTCCTATAAACAAATCTCTCCAGAAATGCAAAAATTATTTACACATGGGTTCAGTCTGTTTGTCAAGGAAATTTCCTAAATTTAGTCATTTCAAGTTTTTCTTGATGAGACACATGATAAGCACAAGTTGGCTTCAAGTGTAAAATTGGCCTTTTATAATAACACTGACAAATATGCTACCTAATATTGACCTGTACCTTCTGTGTGCATGTTTGGCTCGTGGCATCAGCGCTCGACTACTTCTCCATATTGTGGGTGGTCATCCTTCGTTAGGTGGAAAGTCTCTCTGGTCAGCTTTATGTGACTCACCCTTATTACCATCCTGTATTACTGCTGGTGAGAATACTTAATCATATGGAGGTTTCCTTGAGAATTGCCCCAGCTGCAAACAATTCAAGTCTTTATCCTAAAGGGAAAGCACACATCGTGCTTCTGAAGAACATGACATGAAAACAACCTCTTTCCAGCAATGGGATTAAATATCCTTCTCTACTCCCTCAAGCACAGACATCTAATTTGAAGTTTATACCTTATTTTGTATATGGGAAGCCATGTAGGCTATCTATACATAGCTGTGGAAAATGGTACAAGATTATGCCATATTTTTGAATGTTTTGTGTCCTTTGACAAACACTAGGCTGCCTCTTTTCCAATGCATGCTGGGAGAACCCTATGACCCTGAAGTTTTTTACTCAAATAAGCTAGTAAAAATGGATGAATTTCCTTTGGTAGTGGCTCCAAAACCTATTAGAAATTATGAGATAATAGTCTATTTGCATGCTTGGGTTGATATTTTTTATTATTTCATTGTGCAATGCAGACATGTTTTCAATTACTTTGCAATATTCAGTGTATAATGAGATTGGCATTCTGAATGTCTGCCATTCCCTGAAAAGTTGCTCTAAAAAAGAATATTTTCTTTGAAATTAAAGTGAAAGCCCAACTGTACCTTTTCCAAAGCTGCATAAATCAAAGTTTTGAAGTAAAAATGCTTTGTATTTTGTGCATCAATTTTATGTCTAAAAAGATTTTTTAGGCTATAGTTGCAAGAATATTGTTTTCTCTGGATAAAAAAGCTCTTAATGAGAATAATGTATTAATAACATAAATTAGATTTTATGCATGCTAGCCATCCACCACTTTGTTGTTGGGAAGTGGGAAGGCACACACTGTGATACACTGTAGAAAAGCAGGCACTGGATTTCAGAGCCATTCATTCACAAGACAACTGGAGGAGCTATCACAGCTGGAGCCTGAAATTCCCATTCCCAAACCTGTCTGAGGAATTCTGTGTAGCCATTTGCTGATGTCTGCATCTGTTTTCCTGTCTGTGCTGCATTGCCTTTGACTGAAAAGTGGAGCTGAGCCAGATATGCCCTTTAAAACCATAAAATGTAATTTCTGCCTCAGACCCCCAACATCACATGTTTAGAGCTGCCTGATAAAGTAGCTGTGAAGAGTTCACACCAGTCGACCATAGATCATGAGCCCTGCATGAGGCCAGGGCCATGATTCACCCAGGAAGTGTTAAATACAAACACACAGATTACACAAACCCCAGCAACACTCACCCACACACCCCCCTCCTTCAGTAATAAAACAGTATGGGGTGATGTGCACTAGGCTGCAGGCGGTCTGGTCTCAAGACAAAACACTTATGTTACACTAATTGTTCTTTTAAATAATTAAACATTCCATATGGAAACAAAAAAAGTTGTCTCACATGGAAACATTCACAATGATCACATTAAAATTACAGGATTAGTCAAAGCACACACAATTGTTGGGAATCAGATAATGATGGAAAAAGTTTTCAGACATGATATCTGTAACATTGCTGACCTAACTGTATCTGCTAAAGTGATTAGTAATTTTTGGCATTCAAACAAAGCTATTCACACATTACAAGATAGGCCTGAAATACTCCTGCCATATTTGGCACCTAATGTGTGAAAGGGTGTGGTGGAACCAGCTGCACAATCGTGTTACTGCAACTTTTCATCAACTAGATGCCATTCAATTCAGATTTTAGCTGTTTCGAAAATGTTGGAGACATGAAAAAGGACTGAGCTTGTAAGAGTTGCCTGACAATTCATACATGAGACAGAGGGTCGGCAGTGTGTTTACGTATGAGGTGCATGTCTAAGAGTGTTTTTCTTTTTTTTTTTTTGCTTGGACTATCGCACCAAAAACAGGATTTTCCACCCTACTGTTTTTAGCTTTGCACCTGGAACTACAGCAAGGGTGAAATAGCAGGGACCTAGTTTCTGGAAAAAACATCAGAGGGAAAGAGAGAGAGAAGAGAGGGGGAGAGACAACAACAATGAAGCAGGTGGTGAGTGGAGAAAACATTAGGAACAGTTCTCAACAAAGTAACTATCCTATCACTCTCAACCACACATATACACATCCACCACACATGAGGGCATATGAGGGAGAAATAAGCACTGAATATGGATTAACACTGGATGACTCACCACGACACACACTCACAATGTGATTATGGGTTGTCGCATTACCATGGCAACACATCCTGTGTTGTGCTAATGTGTGTGTGCGTTTGTTTGTGTGTTAGTGGGTGGAAGGTGACAATAATGTCACACTTGCCCTTAATTGCAGAGAGTCACAGAGCACAGATATTTTCAATGTGACATGGGGGCTGCACAGTGAGAGATTCATTTGAAAGGAATAGCTGCTATAAAAATGACTAGACATTCAAAGCGTGGTACTAAATTTAAAGTTAATACTGACTTTCAAAGCATTCTTGCTAAAATGTATCATCGTACTTGGAGATGGGCTTAAATAAATAAATATACAAACATACAGCTCCGGGGATACGATAAATGACTGGCCCAATAAATCAGCCTGCACTGCCATCCTGTTTTTCTTTATTCATTCTGCTTGACAGTGTGTTAGTGTAAGTCGATTTCTTGTTGGTGTGGGGTTGTTTTGTTTTGTTTTTCCCTCATCAATTAGTAATGAGCGACATCTCTGCCTCTTCAGTATCAATTTCAGCTGAAACAGAAGCTACAGAAGCTGTGGTGGGTTTTTTTGTTGCTCTTTTCCTTGGATGTAACCACATAACTAGATACCTACATGGGAAGATGACATTCTGCCTACTAACTCCCTTGTTTCTCTAACCAGCAAAAACATTTTAAAAAATCTGTAGTTTAGCTGGTCTGTATCCAACCGTATCTCCTAGAATTTATCAAGTATTACATAATTGTTTTTAACAATTACACTATGCTGTCAAGCTTAATTGCTTGCTAGATTTTGCTCAGAGACAACTTTTTTTTTTGACTGAATGAAGCGCTACATTTATGTACCCATGATGGAGCTGCAGGGAGGTGGTAAGGGTAGATAGTGGGTGTACAAATAATGGGGTTTTTATTTTTTATTTACTTCCATCTGTGGTTGATTTTAAGGTCAGTAGTCCAGCATCATGGAATCTAGGCTTGAATACTGATATACTGATATGACAGTTATAAACATAATGTGTTTCTGTGTTAGTGTAAGAGTAGGTGTGTGATACTAAGTTCTTTGTGTTACATGATAATGTTCCGTATGTCAGTATTTACAAGTGTAGGTGTATGCAAGCAAAGCTCATGCACTGATATGAGCAATCTTAGGAGTTTTGTGTTTATTTTTGCGTTTTAAGTGTGTGTCATCGTCTGTATCTGTCTGCTATCTGTCTCATTCTGAGGCTCACACTCAGAGGAGCACACACGTTGTAAATGCAGTCATCGCATGCATGTGTGTGTGTGTGTGTGTGCGTGCGCGCGTGCGTGTGTGTGTGTGGTCATACTGTATGTGTGAAGGCATGTGTGATTTATGCAATTGTGACATGTGATTAAGATCAGGCTGCGTTGACACTATATGGAGCAATAAATTCCACAGGAGTCACTTTTAACTGCCGCACTGGTGGGAACAGATTAATTAATGACAACCTCTACTGAGAGCAGACGCACACAGACTCAAACACACTTAACAGCGGCGGATGAATGTTCAACACAGATAAGAATATTCAGAACATAACATATTCACAACAGATCTGAACACAGCCTTTTGTGTAGGACTGACTTTTGTCTCAGCAAAGATTATCCTGGAATTGCTGCAGCCCCTGAGAGTGGGAGTGCTGAACATTATAGAACTGTTAATCCACTCTGTTTTCACAAAAGTGGTTACCATGACGCTGTCTGACGCTGTAGTTCACAGCGCACAGTTTTGTGCACATCCACAAAACCTGGGGGTTGGAGACCATATAATCAACATGGATACAATAGAAAAGTACCTGTGCACTGGAATCAGAGCTTCCTTCATCATTTATTGGTGACAGCAAATCACTACATCTAATTTAATGAATGTTCTTGATATTTTTTGCATATTCCAGTTTTTTTCTGGAATTAAATGGTTATTTAAACCTATGCAAAACTGTTTGTCAGATGGTCAAACTGCATCTGAAACTCCCACCTCCCAGACCTCTCCAACCTCAGAATTTGGGGGCTGAACTTTCTGAGACTGATAATCAAACACACTGGTCCACTTTATCCCATGATTCGCCGGGTATGTGGAGCTGAGAAAGTAAGCAGGGTTTGTACTTTTTTCTGTCACTGTTCGTATGTACAAATGAGTGCAACACTATGAATGTCTTCCTAGTTAGATTGTCATTATCCACATATTTAAACAATCATTGTGTCTCGTCTGTCTATGATAGCTGGCTTTTCACCCAGTCTTCGAGGGTTATTCTGAACAGCTATGAACAACTTTCTGTTCATGTGAACTAATTCTTTTTGAGAATTCCCTGCTAAAGGAGCATTGATACTACTTGGTACTTTACTGGGGAAAACAGAAAACTATCTAAATGAACACATAAAACAAATCTAAAATCGTCTCATTGTCAGAGTCAGTTACTGTGAAAAACCACAACAGTCCATGGGATCTTTCCCTCCTTTTGTCAACAGTCTCAGAGAGTTCAGATGAGGTTCCTCTGACTGACTTAAGTAAAAGAAAGTGCACAGGGTAAATGTGTTTGTGTTGGAGAATATCTGTGGAGAATATTGTGATGTCAGTGATTTCAGATTTCATTTAACAGGCCAGGGCCACCTGTTTGTTCTGGGGGGCTGATTTCGATCTGATGACATTCAGACTTCCCTTGAAATTTTCATAGCTTTTCTTAGCACCTTACTTTTCACTGACTGCCCTTTCACTTCCCCCTTTTCATTCCCAAGAATCTGTAATCTCAGAAACGTCACTATATCAAGTGTGCATACATAAACTAAAGGACAGAGAAACTGAAACCTAGAGAAAAGCTGTCCCAAACATTAACACACAGTTTTCATCATTCTTTTACAGGGAATGAAAATTTGAGCTTTTTCAAAGATGTCATATGAAGCCATGTGAGAATATTTTGGAGTAGATGAAAACAGACTCAAAATTTCATGAACAAACAACATCAGCAGACATTTATAGCAATAAAAATACCAGACTTATCTGTCACCATCATAAAATACAGATAGACCAACTTCAGCTATTTACAGTCGGCTTTATATTAGTCTGACTTTCAGATAAGTGATTTGATTTGAGCTGTTCCGATTGCCTTTAAACATGTTTTTCACCTCTAATGGTTACAATTGTCCTTCAAATGTTATTTCCTACCATGATCTTGCAGTATTTACTCTTTTGCCCTTTGTTTAGTTCTAACAGGGAAGTGCACACTGGTAAACCCTGAAAAGATTACAGGAAAGGAGGTGAAACCCACAGCGTCAAGTAGAGAAATCTTTGGCTCTTTTAAGATAGCTTCTCACTTTGGTTTCACCTACACGCCAACACACACACCTCCACACACACACACACACACACACACACACACACACACACACACATACACACACACAATTCAGATGTGAGACATCATTTTCTGGGATCCCCTTATTGAAAGAGTGCTTGTAAATACACACAGTGGGTTGTTCTGATGAAGATGGCAGCCGTGGGACAGCCCCGCAGTTTATTGAAACACATTAATGGACATAATGAAAAGCAGTGGAGGCTGTGGTGGGGAGATCCAGAACTGGGTGCTTGGGTGTTTTGCTGACTAAAAGAACTATTGTTGTCCCTCCTCCACACTCACTTTTTGATGTGACAACTGTGACCATATTATTAAATGACAAAGTGACATATCTAGTCCTTCCTCATAGAATTTCCCTGATGTAATGCTCCAGGTGCTGTTAGAAATACAATCAAATAAATTACATAAGATAAAAACGCACAAGTGAAAATTTAATGAATCAATATTCAATAACATACAAGTGTAAACGTTTTTGTTTTGTACACCTCTATGTTCCAACAGTGTATCTGAACCAGCCCCGTGGTAAAACTGTCGATAGCCGATGTGATGGTCGTGGGATGTTTATTTCTTCAGGTAGTGTCTGTTAATCTTTTGTTGGTGACCCCTCATTCATGTGCAGTGCATCATCTTGCTTCAACTGAACTCATCCAGTGTATGATCTTCTTGCTACGATGTCACTGCCATGAGCTGTCTTTAATGTGAGACTACAACTAACTGCTCAGCAATAAAATGGTACCCCGGGGTTCGGTTGATACGGTCCTTCTTGGGCTGGTATAAAGAGCTGAAGTCATGAAGTCATGTGCGGGCTAGCCTCAGTTCCACTAGCTTCAGTAACTCAATGTATTCTCTCATTCAGCATTTCTTTTATCAATCTTTCTGAAAATAAAGTTTTCACAGACGAAGGCAAATCACCATCCACTACAGCAGTTGCTATGAGAAACTGAAACTCTCTCTTCCAGTGTTTATCTCTTCAGTCTAACTTCTACAGCTTTCTGTCCTCTCTGTCTTGCTGTTGCTACACATGTCTGAGCCAGCCTGGACTCCCTGACCCACTCATGGACTCACCTCTTCTGTCAAGCTGTTATATTTGGCCCTTAAAAGTCTAGTGCTCATGGGAAAAATTGTTCATTAAAGGACGCAAAAAACATATATGTTGAGTAAACAATCACATTTGATAATATTTAGATCGATGTTTAGATCATTTTTCAAAAAACTACCATCCTTATCTAAACATATAAAGCACAAGATGCTATTGATATTAGCTTACTTACAAATGTCTGTGGGATTTTGGATGAGTTGTTCTTACTGGAGCAGAACAGAAGTTCTGGTTTCAGTGTGGCTCTCTATAACCATTAGCTTATGGTGGCTAATGTTAGCTAATGTCAGAAAATATTTGATATTACTGTGTAACGGATACAGCTCTATCAGTTTGCAGACTTTATGACTCTTCTATACAGTGTTGGGAAAAAGACTCAAATCAGTTGTTTCTTTAAGAAAATATTTATCTCTTAACTAATCACTCAACAGCGTTATTCTGTTACCAAGCACAACTTGGTTAAAGGTGACTGTCAACGGGTCCTAAGCTGCCAAAACAAGGCACAAGCCAGTATTCAACACATATAGAAAGAGAAGGAGTTGTGATTTAACAAGCGGCCTACAGTTTGGAGATTTACTAACCAACAGCAGCTATCTTATACACGTTAACAGCTAGCACCCGTGCCAACCCGTCCTCACACTCCCAACTCTACACAAAACCAACTGATTCCTGAATGGAGGTTTTCAAGTAACTAGTGGCAATCCAGCTACCAAGACACAACATATAAATAAGACAACTTACCTGGAGCTCTTTTTTTGCAAAGTTCAGCTACTTCACTACCTCCACCCGCTGCACCAAGCTTGTACATATGGGATTACTTTTAGTGTTGTCTGATTTTCAGTTATAATCACTTTACTCTGCTATAGCCCTCTGAAAAAGGTATATTGCTGTAATGTCTTACACAATAATGTGTAATGTGTAACACTGCTTCTTGAAGGGACATGGAATTTAATACTGATCCTGTTCAGAGAGACATTGTCTTAGCTGCAGAACAGCAGCCATTTTGTTCCAGGACACTGAACAACTGATTTTTTTTCAACCATCATCATCTGGTTCACAGTCTATACAAATACTCTTGCGTCTACAAAATGACATCAGCCGGAGCAAAACAGCTTCCATGTTAGCTTTCTCAGTCATTTCTCATGTATAGATTAAATTGGATCATTTCAAGATACAGCTCTTTGACACTTTCATGTAAATAAACTATGTTAATTATAGTGTAATTGTTCCACTGCAAAGATTAATTGCTTGCACCCTGCCTATAAGAAACAAATTAACTTCTATAACATATGGCTCCTTGTGGTTAACGGCGACCATCTACAGTATCCTATTTCTCAGACTAACCTCAGGATGGGATCCAAAATGGGCGGTGGACAGAAAAATCATTCATCATGGTTTCAGCTCTAGGGGGCTCAAGACCTCTACTGTAGTAAACAAAGTCATACAACTATTCTCGTTGTCGGCACAGGACAGCTTGAAATATAGCACAATAATCCCATTATTACGGCTAGTTGAGTTTGCTTCCAGTCAGTCAGGTTACGGGTATTCCCCTCATTCCCTCTGGATTAGATTAAATTCTTCTTATGTCTGTATGTGTATTGTCAGCTTGCCTTGGGGCTTTATTCATAGACAGTAAATGATAGTGTGCTGTGCTGAAGGCCACTTTTGGCTTTATATAATTCTGTCACAAGGTTTTAAAAGTACTGTGCCTAATGACACAGGTTGCTGGGCCTTATTAATAAATGTGAGTCATGTTGGTTTACCTTTAGCCAGAAAAGAGGCTCGCTGTCTGATTTATTTTTCTATGTAAATTCAAAGAAAATTGGGGATTTTATTGGCAGAATTCCAGCTCATAAACAAGTCGTCTGTCTCTTCTCTAAAAGCCTGTGTATGTAGGGGAATCACACTGCAGGTTCTTCCCGTGTTGTAAATCAAACATTCTCCCCTCATCTTTCCAAAAAATTTAAGCTAATGCAGAAATAAATCTTGACTGAACTTAAAGTCTGACGTGTTGTTTTAACGTGAGCTTTTCATCTGAGCTAAACTTTCTGTCATGGTGAAAGTGTGTGTGTGTGTGTGTGTGTGTGTGCGAGCATGTCTGTGTGTGTGTGTGTGCCTGTGCGTGTGTGTGAGCATATGTGTGTCAAATGATCCACAGTGTGGGAATTCCCCTCTTATCAGTGGCTCTGGTCTGGAATCTCTCTTTAGCACTAATGTTTGTTTGGGTTTGTGGAGATCAGAAAGGGAAACAGTGAAAGAGAAGAGGGGAACAGAAACAGAGACAGAGTCAAAAAAAGAAAACATGTGAAATTAAAATCTCACATGCATGCCTTGGCAAAACAACTTTCATCTTATCTGTGATCTTTTTTCTTAATCTCTGCATCCAGATAATTTCAATTAACAGTATTAGTTTCATAACTTTGAGATCTGTTTCTCTCTTGTTGGTTGTATTTTTCTATCGAGTCCTGACTTTGAATTAGTTGCTAATAAAGCTTCTGGGGGGGTTTAGAAACAGCCCCCACACAGAAATGGACACAGCACAAAGTGTCCCATTGAGATGTGTGAGAGGGCCCAGGGTGCCTTGTCCAACAACAAGCTCTTATTCTACAACAGACGGACTGGAGCTCAAACATACTTGTAGTAGGAGGGTTTTCAGTGTCTTGATTGTCAAACAGAGAGAGTAGCCTTCAGAAATGATATGGTAAAAAGAAAAAAAAAAAGCTTGTCTCGAGGCTTACAAAAATACTCAGAGAAAAGGGGAACCATTTAGTTGAAAGAGGCTGGGCCTAAATCTTACTTTGTGATCTTGTGAGCTGCTGGATCAAAGGAGTAATTATACAGTGAGATTTTTAGGTAATTCCAGGCACAAAATTCTCATGTGATTTTATGTATATTACACTTACCACAATTTGTCTTGTTATCACGTGGAAACTTTCCTAAGCCATATTTTTCATGTTTAAAATTAAATTAAACTAAATATGGAAGTTTAAAAGTATTGTAGATTAAGATCATAACAGCTACTGAACCCACATATCAACAGACCCATATTTATGACAACTAAGGAAAACTACCAGCTGAAGAGTGATGTGCTTTAAAGCTCCACAAAAAGTTAGATTTGTCGAAATAAACTGAATAAAGCCAAACTAATAGTATAAACTTTGATGGTTGTCTGAGTCAAACATCAGGCTGAATCAGCTGAAGCTACAGGATAAGGTTTTTATATATTTCATATCAATTACACACTAAAAAGAGTCATTATGTGGACAGCTTCTGGTCAAGATGGTACCTGTGGTTAAAAAGGGCAACCTCTGTTTTCTACTCACATGTCCCTTTCTTAAGTCAAATGTCACCAGTTTATTGACTCATAAAGTTTTGATCTGAGACAAAATGACCATGATGACTTAGATGATTACCATATCTGTATGAAATGAAGTTAATCACAGCCAAATAATTGCCTCACTTCTCCTTTCATGTTGTCCTTTCATCCAGCGTTCAGTTTTGGTGACAGTCATGTGAGCAGTTGACCTGGTGAGTGACCTTGATCAGCTGTCATATGAGTGGAGGAGCTGTTGATATGTCCATTGTCAATGATCTCATTCAGCTGGGGATGAGTTGTCTATCTCATCATGCTTCCTATCACGAGTGTTGTTTACCACAGTGAGGTCTTGGTTCTTCTTCTATGCTAAATCTCACTTTCAATACATGAATTTACTGATGAGGTCAGTGGTGATGATTGATGACCCGGCAAATGTACTGAAAATGACAAACCTGTTATTGTTGGGGTGAAGCACATATCTAGCCTACAGGCTGGCCTGCGATGATGCTGCTGCTTTTGAAAAGAATAATGTTTCTATACTTGAGCTCATACCCAATAATTGATTTAAACTTCCTATACTGATATTAATTAATTAATCATCAGCTTGCAGTAATAACCCTAAGAAATCCCTTTAGAAAGCTTAATCTGCAGCCTCTGTACGTCCTCTGCATCACTGTCTCCAGGCCATCTGTTTCCAGACTGTGGGTGTTTCTGTCTTGTCAGCAGAGTCGCTTCCTACCAAAGACATTAGTGGATTAACAGTCTCTCACACAAGGTGTCCCCACATAATTCAAGGGTGTGGACATGCTGTTTCCAAAAAGATTTCATGGGAAGCTGATGGAGAAAATAAACTATTGAAGAAATGATAACAGTAGTCCAATGACTGGAACACTGTTTGCATTCTTGAGCTTGCTGATAAAAAAGTAAAATTAGAGAAAAAAGGGAACAGCCTCAAACAACATGATTCCCAGCAGACATTTACATAGAAGACTGACATTCAGTATTTACATATTACACATCACTTTTCATGTCGTGCAGCTGCAAGGTATGAAAAACAATGTGTCACCATAAGGTCAGATGCAGTTCTGACTCAACTCACTGAAAGCCCCTGAGAGATCTGAAGAGATTTTGAGAATAAATCTACTTGCGGTAGTTTATGTGTGGATTAAATATGTAACCATATTCCCTTCTCAAGGTCAGTCTTTACAACAAGTAGATTTGTTATCTCAAAGAACATCGGCTGTAAAACTGCTTAAGAAGTCACACCTGTGTGACACTGATATTTCAACTGAAATAAACTGAAATGCTCCAACTGCATCTTTAATCTTCATAACTGATGGAAAAATCACACTGCACCACGGAATTGTTTTTGTTTTTCTCTGCCTCATAAGTTTGTTGTTGTGTGGGAACTGTATCAGACTTCCTCTGCACCTGACGAACAAGGAGGTGTGACTATTTATGTGGGTGTGTGTGTGTGTGTATGTGTGCTTGTGTGCAACAGGATGTTAGAAACTCATAGTTAATCTTTCCATTAAGTACAAAACACCCACCACAACCTGCATGACTGTCAAATCTATTAAGTAAGTAATTAGTTCTTCTTTGTATTTCGACATATATGCATGAGTTTATCATGTGTCTAAGTGTGAATCTCTAGCAAGTGCACACACACACACACACACACACACACACACACACACACACACACACACACGTGCGCTGAGACAACTGAAGGACAATCACAGTTTTGACTTGGCTCGGTGCTCAAAGGGCTGAAAGCCATCTGGACAGCTATGTTGTCATTAGTAGCACACTCGTATCAGATATCAGAGGACTGAAAGATGTAGGCTCACTGTTTACAATCTGCTACCACTAGACAGTGCTTTACAAAAGTCATGTTTTTAAAAAATGTACATGACTATTGTTACAGTGAGCTTATGTCTGCAGTAAGAAGCTAAATACAAAGGTTGTGTCCAAAACCACTCATTCAGTACTCACTGCTCAATATCTAGGGAATCCTATATAGTAAGCTCTTCGGTAAAATGAAAAAAACACTTTCGGACAATACTCTGGTCATTGTCTCATCACAGTTTTATTTTCTTCGAGCGCAATGCATGATGGGATAAATTGTTTGGTTAGTGACCGTCAGTTGTACACTACTTTTCAAGATTGCGCTGTGGGAAACTATGAATCCACTATATAGGGTATAATAATTCTCACTATACACTCAGACAGCACAACAAAATGTTGGCAGTAATTTTAACAGCTGTTTCAGCTGAGATCAGCAACAGACTTTATTCCTTTACCGCTGTCTCTAGTGGTGGAAAGCAATGCCAATGTTAACTCTTGTTTTGTTTCTATTTCTATCACTTCTTTTCCTCTACTACTTAGCATGCTAACCAGCTAGCTCTGGCCTGGTGGACCTGTCTCATCACTTTCCAATACTGAGTCACTGTAGTGTCCAGGCTGCTCTGAAGAAGTGCTGCTCAGAGAGCACATTATAACCTCTGGTCTTGCAATTGCAACAATGGCTGAAGCTATTGGCAGGAGTGGTAAACAGCTGTTAATACTAATGCTGCCTATGTAGCAATAGCAAAACTTACAAATAGCTCCTTTCACTTAAATTACATCCTTTCACAAATGTCTGTGACTGACTGACTGAGTGACTCAGTGATTGACTTGGTGATAGAGATGAGTGATCACTGTTCCGCCATGGTCAGCTAAATGCTATGTGACTGAGTTGGAGTCTGGCTGTTGCTCTCAAAATGCCTTGGTGCAGTCTCCATTTGGGGGAATTTACAGCCAATGTTACCAACTTAGTGCATTTGTTACTAGATTTATAGACTTTTTCTTTTTTTTTTTTTTTTTTTTAAAAAAAAGCAACTATTGCAACAAATCTAGTGACTTTTTGGACAAACCGTGGCTATTTAGAGGAGAGTCGCCAGTAATGCCCTCTCTAGTGAGTGGTAGGGAGGCAGAGCTGCAGTTTCTTATCCAGACGGAGGCTGTGTGCTGCGTAAGAAACAAAATAAGAACATATCATATTACATAACAACAGATCATATTGTGTTATTTAGCAGGATTTTAGCAGAGCAGAGCAGCAACTTGCAAATGGCTTGGAAGTTAACACGTAGTCTTAATGGGCCACGTTTCAGTCACTATTTCACAGTTGTTGACAACGTAAACAGAAAAACATATACATGAAAACAGCTTTATCAGAAATCCAGCTGTAATAAAATACTGTATTTGTTAGCACAGAGAATATGAGAGAAGCAAACAGATGAAGGACTGAAACCAGCTCACAGCAGAATACAAACACGACATGATCATGTATTCATAGCAGTTCCACAACAGTTTTCAACTACGCCCTCAGTTTCAGACACTGACCATATGCAGTTCAGCCATATACTGGGTTTCGATCTAGTTTCAATCACCTATTTCGTATGGCTCAGGATATTATATAAATTAGTTTGATAAAAAAAAAAAAAAATGTGAACAAAAGTGTCTGAAAAGGACAATTGGGAAAACAGAAGGAAACCAGGAAACAGGTTGTGGGGGACACCTGAGATGCTGTGAATGAACTAGAATTATTTTTGTGTGAACAGATAATGCCTCCTGAGGGAGGCATACCTTGCTAGGGTGGTGGATGGGAAAGCCATAAACACAAGAAATCTGTCTTGGAAATGAATGTGCACATTTGAACAATACATTAGGATGCACCAGGTCCGAACACTGAGTCGTGGGAAGGGAAAGGGTGTAATCAAACTGATGCAAATGACTCAGGGATACTTCTTCCTGAGAGGAAGCACGTGTTAGCTAGGAAACCCTTCAAAAGCAAAAACCTACCCACGCACACTCACACAGGCCTTGGCTTTCAGCCTTGGCTGGAATTCACATGAGGAAAGAGCATTACAATGGTCTCTCTCTCTTACACACACACACACACACACACAGAGGGGGGAGAGAAAAGGCCCTTGAGAAAACAGAAGTTACTAATTAGGTAAAATTGTCCCACAGCGGTAGATGTCTGGCCGAATTCTTCCTCTCTCTCTCTCTCTCTTCTCTGATCTGTCCCCCTCCAGATGTTTGACTTCCTGATGCATTGACTTTGGTTTTAGTGCTGTTTCATGTTCTGTTGTCACAGCAGGAGATATTGTGCCAGATCATTAGCGAGGATGAATAATGAACCAAGCTGAAACACCAAAGACAGAGAACAAAGACTGCAGACAAACAGAAAAAAATACATTACACAGGAGACATGAGATACAGGACACGTGTTTTAATAGATTCCAAAGGCCTCCTATAGAATATCTTGGAATAGGACTAGAAAGTCTATAGGAGACCAAAATTAAGATAAAATGGATATTTGATTTCACTGCTCTTCAACAAAATTCCCTGAGTGGACAAAATTGACTATACTGTAAACCCCTGTCCCAAACTATTTTACACAAAGCAGTGCGTGTAGGGCTCTAATAAGAAAAGTACCCAGTGTCTAAAGAGTTTGGATAATGTCTTTTTTATACAAGAGCAAAAGTGTAAGGCATTGACTTGAATGTGAGCCTACATAGTAGCTAGTATGCTAGTTGGCTACGCTAGCATTATTTCCAAAGGGGTACATTATTTGCTGACTACATTACTGTGTGATTACATGTTACAAAATACCTGTTCAATATCAGCTGTGTGGGAGCCAAGATCTTACTATATCAGTTTAGAGTAAGGATATAGCAGATCTGTCCTACTCTTTGTTGGTTTTGGGGAAATGTAGTGAGCTTCACCAGCCCCTGGCAAACTTCCATTAGGTGGTATTACATTGTCATTAGAACATCAGTTATTCTTTATTCCTTAAATCAAAACTGAAGCACATTGTTGAAAGCATATGTGAAATTCAACTGTGTTAAACCAGTAATACTATGGCTATACCTTTACCCTTAACTGTGCTGCCTCTTTATTTCCAACTTACGTCTACATGAAATCATCAGTGGTGATGATTGCTGACTTTTTGCCAGGGACGTTTAGCCTGATTCCTTAACTATAAGTTCATATTTAAGATCATTTTACAGGTTCTCATTTTACAACTAATAGGATGATCATGAAACATTCGAACATTCAGCCAATTTATGAGTATTAACCTTATCATTAACCTTATCTTCCTATGGCTGAGGAAATCTGTCTGCGTCAGTTGTCCACGGCCAAAATCAACAGTTAGATCAGTCAGTTAGAAATGTGAATTCTGCTTTTGTTTCAAAAACTACTGCGAATTTCAAGTAGTAAATCTACCACCGTTACCATTGTAAACTGCATTATGTGCCATGCTAGAATGGAAAGCTTAACAGGTGCTGCAGTTGTAACTAAGAGGCCAGCCAGCCCTCTCTCCTAAAAACTCTCCTTACTGACTATTCTTTGGGGGAAAAGATAACACTAAACAGTACTGATGGCTGGCAGCTCACAAAACATCTCACCAATGAAGCATTGTTCACAGTGTGACATGCAGCCTGACCAAACCCTGCAGGTCATTCTTTTCCTTTAATACTATTTTCATTTTAATGTGCGACAAAAGCTGTGAGCTGCATTCAAAGCTTGGTTATATTCAGATATTCAGATAAATGATCCAAAATTTGATTCAATAGGAAAATAAACTTCACTTTCTTTTCTGAATCACCATGATGCTTGCTGATTCACTTACACTGCATCCCTGCAAAGCCCTCATCTTGTGACACACTGTGAGTCCTACATCAACATTTCCTATTAATTCTGTAATTCACAATAGACCAAAGACCAAATAAGATAATCTCAGAAATCTGTCTTGTACATATCAAGCCCTCTCTGTCTGACCCTGATAATATTTCTCCTTGTACTTTACAACTTGTGCTTCTTAATGTTAGCTCTCTAGCCAATAAAACTTTCATTATTAATAACATTAGATTACTGCTCACAGGGTTTTTTTTTTTGTTGAAGAATTTAGTGAAGCTTTATCTAAAATCATAATTGTTTTTGATGGCATTATCATTTCAGGAGATTTCAATATTCATTTGGATAACAGTAATAACTCAGATACAAGACAATTCATCAGTTTATTAGAATCATTTGATTTCAGTCAACGGTAAAGTGCGTTTTGATTGGCTTCCGGTACTATACAGAATCACCTTCAAACACCTTCTCCTAATAATCCATTAAGCACTTAATGGTTTGGCTCCTAATTACATTTCTGACTTGCTCACTGATTATAGCCCGACCAGGCCTCTCAGGTCATCAGGAAGTGGTCTTTTAGCTGTACCCAGAATTAGATCAAGTCTGGTGAGGGTACTTTCAGTAACTGGGGTCCTGCTCTCTGGAACAAGCTGCCTACTGAGCTCCATCACAACAATTTTCACATTCAATTTCCATGTGTGTGTCTGTGTGTGTATGAATGTGTGTGTGTGTGTGTGTGTGTGTGTGTGTGTGTGTGTGTGTATCCACGTTACAACACTTAATTGTTTTTTGTTACATGTTATGTTTGTTATGTGCAGCAGGGGTTTCTACTTGGTTGTGTTTGGATTTTTTTTTATTACTGTTTATTTTCTCATGTGTATGACTATATTTTATATATTTTGTCTTTCAATGTAAAGCACGTTGATTCTATTTGTAGTGAAATGTGCTATAGAACTAAAGTTGCCATTGCCATCGCCAGTGAAGCATGGAGAGAAAATTTCTCTCTGGCAGCACAAGAGTGGATGACATTTTCCTCTGTGCTTTTAATGGGAAACAGAGGAAGAATCGTAAAAGGAAACACACATTTCCTGTAAGGCTAGTGTGTGACGTACATAAGTGTGTGTGATGCACTCCTTGTAGCCTTAACAGGCAGGAATGTGACATCAGCGGCAGGATCCCATATAAACGATCAGCCAACACAAACACACATCAGAGCCAGAAAAAGATGTGGCCAAGGGTCAGTGAAACAGTGACTGGAGGAAGGGAAGCACAACCCCTCCTTTAAGTCCTTTTCCATGCCACCCACCTTGCCTCGCCTCACATTCCTTTCTTCAAACACCACAGATGATTTTTTTCCCCCTGTAAATGTGAGGAGGAAAAGACAATGCCACAAAGTCAGCCATCCTCAGAGGGAACATAATCACTGCCAGCATTTTTAAAACAACTGTTCACTGTAACTCTATTAAAAGATGAAACAGTGTGGAAATGTACGCATCACACTCTTACGCATACTTCCCCACAGCAAACACACAAACTCTGCAGCTAGCTCACAAAGCCAACAATCGGTTTTGGCACTCATGTTTCCCCATGTGAGTAGTGAATTCAGTGGACTGAAGAAAACCAAGACATGTAAATGGAGAGTGATGAAGGAAAGTTGGGTCATACAATGACTGTAAAAGGATCCCAAATATATTTATTCAATATTGATAACTTCTTTGAGATGAATTTCTGATAATGGCAGAGAATATATTTGACTGTATTTTTTTTTTTAGCAGAAATCATTTTAGTCTTTGTACCAACCATAAATGAAGACTGTTATTTTAGCGCTAATGGAGCAAAAGATTTTAGAGTTTGTCTCTTAAACATTTTTAACTACACTGCATCTCTGGCCTAGTTACAGGTGTATCCTTCCACAGGAAATGACTTCACATTTGAGAGTGGGCGGCTAACCTCACTGTGAAAACATATAATATAACATCACATGTTAGGGGGTATTACCGTCTTATAAATATACATGTGACAACAACATTCCAGTTAGCTACACTTTAAGCAAGAGATAAATAAGAGTTTAAAGTAGAGTGTTTCTCTCACATACACCCACTTGCCAATTAATGAAAGGAGTCCCAGTATTGTCTACTGACTGAGACTGCTCTTCTTTCTTTCACTGATGCAACTCTCATTTCAACATCACTGAGGAAAGGATAAGTGGTTTTTTGGCATCTCAGAAATTCAGTATTATATAATTCATCAGTAATTATCCACACATATCTCCATTTTAGAAAGCAAAGATGTTGTAAAAAGTGTGACTTTTAAAGTTTAATGTAACATTTACTGACAAATGAACTCCAACAAACATTTCTGAGTTCTGTAATATAAAACAGAATCAGCAATCAGCATTGTAAGTCCTGTAAGTATCCTGTTGCTAGCAGCCTGTGACAGAGATAGAGCTTCTTTCATTATAGAGCATGCCAAGTTCAGTCTCCCATGCTTTGGAGTTCAATCTTGGCAAGTTCAGCTCAGAAGTTGAGACTCCTGAGGGCGGGAGGACTATTTGCAATTGGAACAACAGCGTTCTTGCTGCTATCAGCAGGTCAGCTTAAGACCAGTAATTACACCTCAACACACTTGACTACACTGTGACAGAATAACCTTACTCAAAGGTCCACAAAAACATGTTTTTTCAAGGAAAAATGAATTGACAGTGAGTATAGTTAAAGATACATATGATTACCAATATATTACATATAAAAATTAAATTCAATATGAAGTTCACTGCATGTTTCTTTGCGCTTATATGTGGAGTCCACAAAGGCAGTGCTGGTTTTAACTCTCCATGAAATCATGTCATTATATATTCAGATTCATCTTCTCAGACAAACTAGCAGCAACAAATATTATATTTCAACTCAACTCAAGCAAGCATTGTTTGGATACACTGACCCCATCTTCGAAATCTATATGGTTATTTTTTTGTCTGAATGAATAGCAAAACATAACATATACTGAAGTAATATAATAACAGTCCTAGGATGAATATTGTTACAGCTTTGAGCCTGGCTCCCTGAATGCATTCTGGGACAGTGAGTTGCTCTAAGCCCACACAAGTCAGCTCCTGATGCGTCCTCGATAAACGGGTGGAGCGAAAACACCTCTAGGTATCTGATCTGTGCTTCCACAACAACACAAGTACAAAGAAGAACGCAGATTGAAGCTGCATTCATGTGGTGGTGCAATAACCAGAAAAAACAGTTTCTGATTGGGAAAAGGTGTGTGCCCAGCCTCTGAAGTCAGAACAACAACTTGGAAAGTCAAAAATGTTGGTACGTGACTTGGCGAGTTGTTGGCGTCATATCACGGAAACGTTGTGGACGGAAGTTGATGGTGACTAATGTATGATTAATTTTAATAACATGCTAATTTATGCATTGCATGTCATTTTTTATGTTAACTTATAATTTGTAATATGGTGTTAGGTTGTAACCGTTAGTTGTTGTCCATGTAGAGTGACCTAGATCAGTTAGAGAGGTATTAGCTATAACCCGGATAATCAGTAACAAACATACTTGAAATAGCTTTCAAGCTGTTGTTTTAATGTTCTGAGCAATAAAATACAGCACATCCTCTTTGTGGTGTCCATGTTGTTACCACATTGTGACTGAGCACAGGGAACACACCAAGGTCGGGAGAACAACTTTCAAACTCAGGAAATGGGATAATTCGAGGAGCATGTGAATGCAGCATGAGATATAGCCAATGATTGTGGCCAGGCCTATCCACACATGTTCAGACATGTCAAAGTCCCAGTCTCACTCACACACACTGCAGAATATCTCTGTAATGACAAAATGACCTAATTTCAATTGATAGAGTTGGAAAACTCTAACCCATAACCCATCCAACTCTGTTAATCACTCTGTTAATCATCTTTCTGTGAACTATTTTCAGGCTTGATCATTTTAACAAAACAAGAAAGAGGAAAGGAAGGAAAACAACTTTGCCAAAAGGGGCTGAGAAAGCAGTCATATCTCTGAAAGGAATTGATGTATTGCCAGGTATAGTTGAGGAGATGGTTTGATGCTGAATTGCTGAATACTGTACTGACTGTGTGATTTACAGTGTGGAGGTGATAAAGTATATTTCCAGGATATATACCAAATTCTTAACAAAGACACACCATTCCATATTCCAATTAAAACTGTCGGATTTTTCATTGTTTTGTCTTCATACACTGGTTTAGAAAAGCAAAAGTCAAATAAATAATGGTAAACTTTAACATACACATGATAGATATAAATAGATATAGATATGCCTTGCATTTCCTAGAAATCACATTTACCATGTGATATGTTCAGATCCTTGTTGATGAAACTATTGTTTTTATGATTCTGTTTTCTCTGTTGTCTCTTATGCCATGTTGGCTACTGCTGCTCGTGTTATAAACAGAGATCATCTATTTATTCAAAACTGCTGCTTGAAGCATGAAATGCATTGCTTTCTGTGAATCTGTGGCTTTTCCTGGAAAAAGCTGACCAGATACAGTTCAGCAAACATAAGAGCTTCAATAAACTGAATATGATTAGCACTACTAATGCGTTACATCATTCTGTAAAAAGGAAGAAGCTAAAGGGACATTTATATTACAGATTATGCCACAGATTATAGCTACTTTACAATAGTGTGGAGTTAACCATGTGCACAGTCATGCATTCTCTCTTGTGAAAGTATCATTCCTCTTTATTACAAACTCAAACTTGTTGTGGTTGTGTTATGATAATACCAATTAAAACGAGTGCTGCAATCTAAGATGCACAGCAACATTTCAAAATAACAAGATGGGACAAGATACACAAATGGTCAGACAAAGGTGCAGGTTTTAAAATCAAAACTCAAGGTTATGACCTATACTGTTTATTGTGAGGATCCATCACAGGTTACAGACCAATGTCCTCGTTCAACTCTGAGCTAATCTACCAACCATAATTGTGCACACATGATTTTGCTTGTGTTTCTTGGTCCTGTGCTGACTTTGGTTTAGAGATGGTCTGCCATGGTCCCAGATCTCAGTAATTCTTGAGGTGAGCAAGATGTTGCCATAACCAACAGCTACAAAAAAAAGACCCAGGTTAATTGGATAAAAAAAACAGTAACTATCCTTTAATCACCCAAACTGAAGTTATTTGCCTTAGCCTGATTTTGGGCATCTTTGGACCATAAACTGAGGACTGCAGCTCTGAAGAACAGCAGTGCACAGTTAAAAAAGATGATAATAAGGCAGGCCTGTGAATATATGCTTTCCTCCTCTATTTGTAACTGCCAGTGCGAGCAGATAGCATCTGTAGTGTGGAAAGAGATAACAGTTCATTTCTGTCTTGAACTCTCAAACTTTATGCCCTATCTCTCTGTGTAATGTGGGCGCAAATCAGCACAAAACACATCTTGATCTGGTTTTCTTTCTTCCATCATCACACCAGCACAAATGAGGTCAACGTAATTTTCACTTGATTACAACATTTGTGGGGCGTGCATGTCATGCCCCTCTCTGTCCCTTGTTTGTTGTCTCCCTCTAGACTGTTTACTATCAAATTTATGTGATTATGTCAGACCCCAGTACTGTCCTAAAAATCCCTAAATGTTATTATAGAAAGTGATTAAACAGCTCATTTCATTTTCAGCTTTCACTCAGTTGAGGCCAGACACGTACACGTAAAGTAGCACAGGTTTAGGACATGTGTGTGTTATTGATCAGTGAGAGGAATTTTATCACATTAGATAGTGAGTGCAGAAAGGTATTGCAGAGTTTGATTCCCATTTACACCTCTGAGGTAATAACGGGCTGAATGGAGGAAAGTGCTGCAATTAAAGATGTGGAATCAGCACATTTTGGCCTCACAGTCTCATCAAAGCTGCCTCTCCTGATCTCTTGCTGTTGCCCCAGATTCCAGCCTGCAATCAGGAGGGAAATTTGATGACATTTTACTCTCTCTCGCTCTCTGTCTCTATGGGGTTTCTTAGAGTAGCTGCCAAGCTGTCTATTTTTTTTTCTTTTTTTTGTACGCACACACACACACACACACACACAACACAAAGCAGCCAACTAAAAAGGCTGCATTGGCTCTCATTACCTCTCTGCCTGTGTAGCAGTGCTGCATCATAAGAACAGCTGAGAGAGTGGCAGTGAGCCAGGCTGTATGTGTGTGTGCATGTATATTCCAGACAACCAGTAATGTCTGGTTACTCATCTGGTGTTGGCCTACTTCATGTGTGTATGACTCAGTTTTGTTTATTTGTGTGTGCACATGTATGTGTTTATGTTCATGTCCATGTAATTGCAGTCAATGTGTTATGTGCTTGTTACCAGCTGCAAGAGTGGGGCTGGTATTGTTTTCACCTTGTGTAGCCGGAACTACCACACAGGGGGTTTTGACTACTTAGGCAGGTGTTAATATATTAATATGTCCATGGACAGATTTTGTAACCGCAAATGCGTCACTACCGAGCCAGATACAATCACAAAACATTACGGGTGTGTAGTTGAGAAAATGAAGGAGTTCAAAGATGGGTGAGGTCTGACTTATGAGTACCAAGCACCCATATGATAGCTCATAATGACTACTGAGTACTCATGGGTTGGAACATCAACATGTTGACAGGTGTTGTGACTGGTGTGATCCCACCACAAGACGGTCTCTATATCTCTGCCCCCTCACTCCCCCCAGAGCAGCAACAATAGCATTGGAAGGTTTTTAAAAGGTTTTTCCATCACAGCCAAGTCAGCATCAGGTGATTTTCCAAAGTGCAGTTGACAGTTTATCAATCCTCTGCCAGCACGTGGTTTCCACTGAATAGGTTGATGGCTGTTATTGTATAATTAACAGCTGGACTCTGTCTTTTCAAGGTATTCATAGTTATGGAAACTTGTAGCTGGACAAAATAATGTGCCCCTTTCTTGTACAAACAGTACAACATGGTTGACACGTTTCAAACTATAATGTGACTCTCTCACTGACATCACACCCTCCAGCTATTTTCTCCTTATCTGAAGATGGAGTCTCTCAGCCAATACCGTATGTAGATAGACACAAAACTAAAGAACAGCTGCTTTTATCCAGAGCTTTTATTTATGTTATCAGCTAAATCCATTAAATAAAAGTCATGATGCTCTGATCTTGTGTGACAGTTTCCTTACTAAATTAATGCTTAAATAGTTGTGTTTACTAACTTCTGCAGGGGAGATTGTATAGTACATTACCTTATATACCACTGTGAGAGTAGCAAAAGAGGATCTTGACATGCTGTGTTCCTGTAATGCTGAACGAAGTCACACTGGGCTACACTGACACTGCAACTAGCTATAGTGTAATGGAACAGTGTTCTTCATTTTTCAAGTCTGTACCAAAGCTATTAGTAAGAATGGAATTTATAGGCTTCAGCCTGCAGATACTGTTTAGTTAATGGAGTTATTGTTGCCACTCTATAGATACTGTGATGCGGAACTCACTCTAGGGTGTCAGTGATGTTACTGCTCAAGGCTGCAGGGAAACAGGGTCATGTTTAGAGGCTCCTTTGTGTAAAGAACAGATTGTCTCTTACAGTAAGAAGTTGATCTTGTTTTGGAGGCATTTTTGTCACATGAAACATAATGAAACATGATTACACTGGCTTACAATGGTTATTTAGACCATAAATGTGGTTCCTATAGTTCACATTCATCAGAGAAGGAAAATGGCAAATTCCTTTGGGACTGACCCAACCAAGAAGAGCCCAGTGTCTAGGACAACACACACTGACTACATTGTGTGGTGTATTGTCAATTGATGTTTGTCATTTAATGCCTATAGCACACACCAGAACTGCAGTTGGTCCTAGTGTGCCTCTGTACACTAAGTAAACGCTTTTAACAGAAGGTTTTGTACAACTAAAATATTTTGACAATACACTTTCATCAGGTGATATGCAATATATGTGTGTTTTTGCCAACACATCATATTGGGACATGTGTACATTTTAATTCTTTCATTTTTAACTTGAAGTTGAACTTTAAGTTGAAATCTGTTGAAAGACTTTCTTGTAATTAACACTGTTTTGACAGTCAAAAGTGTCTTTCCATTTTCCCTAACAAATGTATTAATTGTTAGAGGGGCTAGCAGTGTGCATTACTGTCACACGCTGCCACTGTAATGTGAGAAACCATAGAAAGGGAAATTGTGCTTATCCACTTACTAATATCCCCTCAACAAACACAAGAAGTAAGGATACAGAGCCAAGACCCTGAAACCTCAGTCAAAGTATATGTGAGTCAGCCCCAGACTGAACAGTCACAGCATGCCCAACTAGAGTTTATAGACCTTACCAAGGCTGCCCTTGTGAGATGGCACCATTGCAGTTTTGCTTTCATTTACAATACTTGCCAAGGCATTCGAAAGAGTGTCATAGTAGAGGATACAGAAGTCAGGGGATGACATTTCGTACCTCCACCAAGGAGGTAAGGTTTTCACCCATGTCTGTTTGTCACCAGAACTACACAAAAATGTTTGCAATGAACTTGGTTGAGGCATGGGGCATGGGCCAGGGAAGAACCCAAGTATGAGTTCACCCATGACAACAGAGGTCTGTTCTTGCCAAATTTCTAAATATACAAGAATGTCATCTGCATAGATGGCAATTCTATTCAGAGTGCCACCATCAGCGCAGAGCAATAGCCATTAGGCTGAACATTTATGCGGACTGTGCATTACTGTTTCATTGTATGATTTTTTAAATAAATTAGTAAATATCTTGAGAATACTGTAATAATTAGATATTTTGTCCGTTTCACTCACCCCTACTTTTACATCACATCTACTAAATCCTTTAAATGTTACAACTAAAGCTAAGAATGGTTTCTAAAGAGATACCATAAAACACCATACATTTTATGAAACAGGTAAAAACATAGATTATTGTTAATACTGTAAATGTAGCACTAACTGCTAAGCTGACAACACCATGGGCCACGATGACTCATGTGAAGGTCTGCTTTTGATGCACTCATGTTGCCATCATGTCTTATCTAGATAATGTCAGACACCATTTCAAATCTAGCCGCTGTGTACTTTAAATAAATAAAATTAAAACGACAATATGAAAACATGTTTCAGTCTGCAACAATGAGTGCAAATTTGGTTCATTTTCAATAAACTTTATTTGTCCCATTTCCCCCCAAATACGTTACAATACAAAAAGGTGATCGGAATTCCTTGTGTCAAGACCATAACATTTACACAATAAATAAAAAACATGTATAAATAAAAAATAAATAAACAGGACATTATGTGCCAAAAAATAAAGACTCTTTCTGAATTGGCAGATGGCTTTCACAATGTTGGGTTTTTTGAAAACACGTACATAATACTTGCATTCCAGGTCACAGTTTTTAGGATACAACTCTGGGTCGAGAAAGCAATGTAAACCAATAAGGATTACAGTACAGTACAACGGAGTACAATGTTTTTTTTCCATAGTAGATATTACTGGGATATATACTTATGATACCAGTTGTTCTAAAAGCTTATACCGGGTAGTGAGAGTGTAGTGCTAGTGGACTTACTTTTAAACTTGACGTCAAGTCCAAAAGTAAATCCCACCTGTAAAACCCATCTCAAATCTTGTTTGTATCCAGCTTGACATTCACAAAGGGCTGTTATTGCACTAAACAGACATCCCTCAGAAAGGCACTTTTATCCCTCCCCAACCCTCCCAAACCTCATATTCCAACAGTTTTGTTTACCAGCACGTGTGGCGCATGCACACTCACATTCACCTACTGTACGTGACTTTAAAACTGAATCTTTTTTTTTTGTTTAAAAAAAACCAACAAAGAAAATGCCTTTTGGTATCTAGTTAAAAACAAATAAAATGTAACGAGTGGGTAGTAAAAGGTTTTGCTTTCTAGATGAATTTACAAAGGAAAAAAAAAAAAAAAGTGCAAAATTGTGTTGCTCCCATAGCCCCTTTAATATGCTGTGTACCGCATCAGTGAAATTTGACTTTGATAACCATCTAACAAAAAGACAAATGTGATGTTGGAGCAGAAGCAGCAATGACTCTCCAAAGTTTAGCATCACCATCATCAAATAAGGCCAGGAATGTCATTTGTGCATGTGAGGTCAAGATCGTAGTGTGATCCTATAGCTGGCACAAATTACATGGTACACATGTAATTGTTTTAAAAAGGAAGGAAAAAAAAAATGAATGTGTGCACCATGGTCCAAAGAGGCCAGAAACCAACCTAGGGTAGGAGGGTCCTTCTCTCTCTCCCCAATCAAACCACACTTCTTCCCAAAGCATCTCTGCTGTAAGATCATAGGTCCAGTGCAGGTCAACGGAATTAAATTACCATGCTGCCAAAATACTTTCAGAAAATGGAGCCTGAAAGCAACCCAGCTGCAAGATTATCCTTGTTCCATTGCAAGCAAATAGGACAATTTTAGTGTTTAGATACCTTTGAGAAACCATGCCTGGGTTATCAGATATCAGAGGAAGCTGAAAGCTGCAGGGTTGAGTGGTGGCTTTGAAAGATCCAGCCAAAAAGCAGGTTTTGAGTGAGTGAGGGAAAGTTATAGGGAGACTGGGTGTTCATTTAGGCATCTGCCTGTGAGGAATCCACCATTTCAGGCAATTAAGGAGTCTCTTATTTTAGGTAGCAATACCTTATAGGTGGATACCTTTGAGGCATAAGCTGGACAGGCACAAACCCTTCAGACAGACGCTGCATTGGACAACTTCCTGACTGCTTGATGTTCATCAAGGTCAGTCAATTTGATAATCAGCAGCCTAAGCACCAGTCAAGACAAGAACATTGCTCAGAGGACTTGAGCAGCCTTCCATCCATCAACTAAACAGACATCAGCCCTTCCCAGCACTGCCTTGAGAAATTATATCAACCAGTCAGGCTGCCTAAGAAAAGGTGTCAACCAGTCACATTGCCTCTAAGGCATCTGCCGCTCAGGCAGCCTGGGAGGCACAGAGCTGTGCTCTCAGGCATCAGCATGATGTTGGAGAAGCTGCACCACATATTGGAGTCGGTGTCGTAGCTCGGAGGTGCAGCCCATCTCATTCAGCATGCTGAGGAGGTAAGTGTATGAGATGCGTTCCCGGCTGATGTAAGTGAGTAAGTAGGAGTCATCAGATGACTTGCACAGGATGAGTTTGGTGTGGTCTGTGTAGAAGTTAACCTGGAAGGGTCAAAAACAGAGCATTAATGTAAGAAAAGGATAATCCATTACAACAATTACCCAAAAAGATAAATGGCATCTGATGAACTTTTAGTAACTTGTAACATTGTTTACAGTATTGTTATGTTTTATTAATGTATCTAGGACTCGAAAGTATAGAGGCTGAGCAGTTTCATACCTGTAGAGTGCCATTGTTGAAGACCATGACAAGAGCATGGTCAGTCTTCACCCACTGGAGCAGCAGAGGAGGGGCACCAGAGACCTGTTCCTCACAATGCAGATCTCCACCCTGAAGAGGACAGAAAGCATAGACTTTAGATGACAAGGTCAGGTTAAATACTTATGTAACTGCACTCAGTAGTTTCTTATTTCACAAAAGTTTTAAAGCTTTACAAAACTTTTAAACAATCATTTTCAAATTCAACATATAATCATCATTTAGTATGTGATTAATCAAACTAATGACTACAGCCCATCAGCTTAAACTGGCACATTTCCTCGTACCTCCATGAGGTTCTGTTCCATGTAGTTGGCCATTAGCTCTACAATTTGTTTCTGGCTGCGGAGCTGCTCAGGTAGAGAGTTGGCAGGGAAACTGAAGTGTTTGTTGTTGGTCAAGCAGTAGTGGACTGTCCTGTTTGGAAGGAAAACAAAGAACACACATCATTTAAAAAATGTTATTGTTTGATAGAAGACATCAATCCCTAAAATCTTCAGTTAATTATGATCAACACTTATGATCGGGGAATGACTGCTTCAGCTATGTAGAAACTTAAGTATAGTTGTAGCACAATTTATTTACTGAGTCTAGTCTATGTCCTATGCGCAATGTAAATGTTTACACAACGCCCCAAGGAAATACTGTAACTCTTAAAAAGGTACTTACTTGCGTTGGTCACAAAGACTGAGATGTGTTCCCTCATTGAAGAGAACACCGATACTTTGGTTCGACAGCTGGTAGCCAAAACCATATTTGTTTGAATAGTCGACCCATTTAGTCACCCACAGGAAGGACTGCGGTCTGGACAAACAGGGTGGGTTCCTGGTGGCTGGAGAGAGATAAAAAAAAGTTGGAGTGTGGAGCAATTTCATAGCCTATAATAATGGCAATCCTGAGTAAATGAACACAAAATTCATGCTTATATTTCCATAGTCTGTAAGTCAGCATTTTACAAGAAGACCCTATAATGTTAGGAAGGTTATAAGCTTAGAAGGTATTTGGTGCTACATGAGTCAGCAGATATTCTGAGGATTTAAAGAAATGGCTGAGGCAAGGGGAAGATCTGGATGATTAAACTTGAATGATTCTGCATCATTTTTAATTTAATGCGAGAGAATGTAAGAAATGGTTCATGTTATAAGACCTAAGTGAAGCAGTATTTATTTGGCATGCTGTTTGTCTGCTTTTTGCTCTCCTACCTGTAGGCATGGTGGCCAGGCAGCCGTTGAGAACTTTCATGGCCGTTTCAGCAACAGCTGCAGGGGTCAGGACGTCCTCGCATGCTGGAGAGATAACGAGCAAAACATGAAACATTGATCACAAAAAAAATATATATATATAAAAGATAAGGCAATAAAAATATATCTATTCAAAAGAAGTACTGAAACCTACGTTCAGTGCTGCTGGCCATGGTGCCCTTGAAGGAGCGAGAGATTGATTTCCTGGATTCCTCCTCAGCAGGAGTCTGTTCCAGAGGCACAGAGCTGACCAGCTGACCGGTGGGAGAGGGCACCTGAGCAGCAACAAGAGATGAGTCAACAAACATTCATGCCATAAGTAACAACCAATGGTGAGCTGGTAAGAGCAGACACATGCCAAAAAAAAGAAAAGCTATCCACAGAATTAAAAATGATTTACATGAGCACGGCTTGCTGATTGATTGTGGGTCTAAAAGACTCAGCCAGCAATGTCGCACTTCTTTTTGTAACATCTGCTAGAACTTGAACTGTTGTGACTTCATTGGTTTTGAAAGTTTTATTCTTAGGTAAAACTTTTAGTACCATGGTTTGCTTCTGTACGCCTTCAAGCATGCTGCACCTTTGATATGGTTTTTAGTTTCACATGTCAAGTTACCACAAACCTGTTTTTAAATAACCTACCAGTAATCTATTTGTTAGCATGCCATGTTTTTCTGCATTAAACATGAACACAAAGTAAACCTGATACTTTTGACTACAAAAAAGGGGAGAGGAAAAAGCATGATAGATTTAACCAAGTAACAGTTTCCTCAGATTCATACTACAGACACTGGCCTAAGTAAATCTGAATGTAATTCAGTGTTTTATTTAACAGCTACAACCAACAGACTGCAACATTTCTCCTCTGACTTTCACTTGTCTGTTGACAGGCTGAAGGACTTCTGGGACACTACAGCATCTTATACTGCAATCTCAGCGAAACAGCCAGAAAAACAAACTTCTAAAATCCTTATAAAGCTGTAAGGTTAAACGTTTTATCCACTGTTCAAATAACAGGTTGCTACATATTATATTTGCAATGCTATTTTGAGGGAAAGCACTCAGGCTCTCAATCATATTTAAAAGACATATTTATTCATCCTGTCTCCATTGCTGTTCCATTTATAAGATGCTTTTACAGTTTAAATGAACATGCTGGCAAGGTTTTAAGCTCACTTCAAACACTGGATGCAAAGCAATTATCAGGAATAAAGGATGAAAATATGTACTTCATTTTTCCCCTAGCAGATTTTAAGACCAATTGAGAACTGCTGTGGGACTTGATTGCTTTATTGGTAGCTGGAATTACTCCATTTTAACAAAGTCAACATTTTTTTCCTTGCAGAAGTAGAGTAAAAAAAAAAAAAATTTTTTTTAAGATGTACCTCATTGGGTCCCACTGTCTTGTGGCTGATCTGGCGGCTGATTGAACATTTGACGATGCCAGACACCAGCTTGGAAATGTCTTTATCATCTTTTTCCTCACATGGAATCTTCTCCACTGCAACAACAAGAGTCAAACATTGTAAAAACCTGTTTAAGCATAGGACCATTTAAATACCTACAGCAGTACTTAGAAATGCTTGGAGGAAAACTAAAGCTGACTACAACCTGGCTGTTCAGTTCAAACATTTTTAAAGCAACAGTTCCCATGAGAGAAAACCGGATCAACAACAGGCGCTGCATGATTACATTTACAAAAAAGGGACAAATATGTAACTAACCCAGTTACTTGCACAATGAATGACCTGGCCTTCTACTTGATGATCAGTTACTTGATTGCTGCACTGCTGCTTACCTTTGGCTTTCTTTTTGCCAAAGAAACTCTTGGCCATTTTAGTGAAGAATTTCTTGGCAGGGCTGGGGGGGTGGAGCTCTGGGGCCGCTGTACAGCTGCTGGGGGGAAGCTTATCAGGAGTGAAAGCCTAAAGGAGGAAGAGGCAGACGAAAAGGTGAGGAAGATGCAAGAGGAAAGTAGGAGGCACGCAGCCTGCTCTCAGTGAGCACAGGGACACATCAAGTGCTGATTCCACCCCCTAAACAAGCATCAGCATTTGATGGTGGCTTCATTAAACTGACACAATTAGTATGACATACTTTGGTGAAGAACTCGTGGTTGAGGATTTGATCCAGGCTGAGTCTGTCGCTGGGGTTTTTCTGCAGGATGCCTGAGATGAGTTTCTGTGCCGCAGGGCAAATTGTGTCGGGCAGGTTGTACCGAACTTCCTTTATACACTTGTAGGTCTCCTTCAGGTCAAGGGTCTCAAAAGGAGGGTTGCCACACAACAGTGTGTACCTAAACAGGAGAAACCGAGGCACCAATTGGTCAAATCAAGAGACCAAAACAATGATTCCTCAATTTCACACCAACCGTGTCATTGTCATGTGACATTGTTCACATGATTGGAGAACATCTATTGGTTAAAATTAGCAGAAAACACTACTCACATGACACATCCAAGAGACCACACATCAGACTCTGTGCCGTGGCCCTGTCTGTTGAGCACCTCAGGGGCCAAATAGTTGGGAGTCCCACAAATTGTCCTGAGAAAAAGAAAAGTATAGGATAGATTTAATGCCTCGAACTATTCAGTTAATTTTCTGTTCTGCTGATGTGTCATGCAGACAAGGAAATGGTGGTTGAAGTATTTTTTCTGTGACAGTCATTCTTCTGGTATTCCACAGGAAGGTGTTAAACAAGTATTGAAACTGTGATCTAACCACTTCATTCAACTGCCACTTAGAAACCGGTTCAGTTAGGTACTTAGGGGGGGGCAGAAGAATGTGTTTAGCAACTGACGTAATGGTTTTAGGTCAATGTGCATTACAGAAGTCTAAAAAAAAATGGCTGAGACTGTAACGTTCAAGATACAGATACCCCTCAAGAAGTAATGCGTATGGCTTTTAACTTCAGAAGTCAAATAAGAAATTGGAATATAAACAGGCTTAAAAGTGAGAAACTGTTCCAAAAGCTATTTATCATTTTCAAATATATATATATATATATTTTTTTTTTTTTTGTTCAATCAGATTTTGTGGCCAACTCCTTTAGATTTAGAAAAAAAAAAAATTAATTAAAAAAAAATTAAATAATTCTAACTTTTTCCTCTGTTCGACTGTCTCCAGCTTGGCAGCGAGGCCAAAGTCCCCCAGCCGCAGTTCCATGTTCTCGTTGACAAAGAAGTTGCCTAAAAGAGACAAAAACATTTGTCCAGTCAGCATTCCACAGACAACATGTGCCTGCCCAAAGTCACAGCAGATTCCTGGGATGCTTGTGTGTGCGTATACGCCACATTTTCAGTCATATGATCACATACCTAGTTTGAGATCTCTGTGTAGGATGCCTCTGCTGTGGAGATACTTGAGACCAGATATGATCTGTCTGAGGTAATATCGCACTTCTGGTTCTGTGAGTGTGTGTCTGGCCTTCCAAATGTGTGCTAGGGACTGCAGAGACAAAGCAATAAACAAACTGTCAACCCCACATCCGTCAATAGACTACAACACATCACACATGCTGCAGTAGCATTGAAATAAGGCGCCTTGGACTCCAGGTCAATAGTGAAAAATAAATAATTATAATATTCAGTTTTGTTTCTGTTGCACAACTGTAGAGCAATACAAGGCAGCTGCATACGAGCAAGCAAAAGACATGCAACCTGTACAGTCTGTACTTGAGATTTTTAAGAGTCTCACCTTCCGACTGCAGAGCTCAAGGAATATGTAGATGTTTTCTTGGTCTTCAAAATGATGAGAGAATTTCACCACATGCTTGTGTGACAGGGTTTTGTGCAGCTCGATCTCATTTGTAATCTGTCAAAATTTGAAAATCGATCAATTTGTGAGCACACTTCAAATCCAACACTAATCCAGACACTTGCAGTCAGGTTACTCTCTGCACACTGAGAAAGCAGTCGAGCATGATCATGTACCTTGTCCCTCTGGTGTGGTTTGGACACCCTGCTCTGTGGAATCACCTTCACGGCATACATTTTGTTGCTGGAGAGGTCTGTCATCTCGTAGCATCGAGCAAAGCCGCCCTTGGAGGAGACAAACATGAGGATCAGTTAAAGCAGCAGGTTGAAAACCTGCAATGGCCATAAATAACCTCTCTCAATGGCAAGTCTTCTATCAAAGGATCAATACCTACACACAACAATCAAAATGATTCAACAATGATTCAGCCAATTCTGACATGGAGGGAAAGGATCAGTTCTACATGTGAGGGAAAACTGCAATCCAGGATTAAACATAATAAAAAAAAAAAAAATTTTAAAAAAGGGGTTAAACCTAGTCAGATTAACCATTTTATAATCAAGGTGATCAGCCTCTTTTGTTGCCTTGGATGCTGCTGCTGTGCTTCTAAAACTGACAACCAATCCCAAATATCATGTTTACTGCTGTTTATTCTTGTGTCTCCCCTTTATCCAATCAAGAGTATATAGGGCTTGAGGACATGAGGACTGAGCCAGACCAGGCTGCTGCATTCATTAACCGTGAAATTGACGGAGACGTTTCCAGCTCTGCGGCAGGCAGCAGAGAGAGAGAGAGAGGGAGAGAGAGGGAGAAAAAAGAAAGCTTGGCTGGCTGCCCGACGCAGAGTATCGATGACCAGCAACATGTTGATACAGCCGCCCCATTCATACAATACAGCGCACATACGGTGTCAGAAATCATCACAGAGGCGACATTGCGAGCAAGAGGCACAACAGCACAGTCAGACAGACAGATGGGGTTTTTTCTTTTTTTTTTTGGTTTAACATTCGTCTCAGGTACCATTTAAATGAAAGGCGTCTTGTAATTAACAACTCTTCGGGGTTTTTTTTTTTTTTTTTTTTTAAAGGTGTTGCCAATCATGTGTGCGCTCAAGAGCTGGGCACACCTTGCGCCTGATTCATTCAGCAGTGACGCGCACAGCAGGGGGAGGCTGGCCACATCCACCACGAGATCGCTCCCTATCCCCGCATTAGTGAGCCAACACACCTGGAAGACAGCCCATCGTGAATTTTAACCACCGAGCCTCCCTATCAAACTAAAAACAAGCGAGTGGCCGATGCAGTCTAGGTCCGCCCGTCGCCCTCGGAAAGATTCCGGCGGTGAAAGCGAGACAACCACAAGTTAAGATATTAAGATCTCCGTACCTTTCCCAGAAGCTTCCCTTTGCTGTAAGATCTCCCCGTCTTGGAGTCTGTCACCACCTGGGCCAGCTCCGGTTTGATTTGTTCGGGTTTATTCCTGCTGGTTTTCACCGGGGCAGAGGACTGTTGGGGTCCGCGCTCCACAACAGGCTTAAATAAATCCGCATTCATGGTGTGGCACGAAATACGCTGCGCCGCAGAGAAACAACCAGTATCCATTTAACACAGCGGGAGAAAAGACCAGTTCGTATATCTATATATAAATACGTATATTTATCCCTTTCGCTTATTTGTTTCAGTAGTCGATCTTGTGCGTAATGATGCGTCCGCCTCTTCCAACCATATCCATCTGGCGTGTCCGGGCTCGGCTGCCTCCGCCTATATAGGCGAGCGGCGACGTCATGGGGCAGGGGGCGGGGGGAGATGGCGCACTGGTGGAGAAAGTCCAGACGATTTGCCCAGACAGAGTCTCAATCAAAACAGTATCTGGAGTGTAAGAAAAATATGAATGAATGGGCTAATGACAAAAAAAAAAAAAAAAAAAAAAAGGAATCAGTTTTAATTCACGTTGACGCAGATCACGTCTCAGCTGTTGCTGCCGGTGACACGCCGTGACCCCAGCAGGGGGTTTTCCACTGTTTGTCATCTTTAATCAACAGACCCGGTTTATGAAATGTGGCAAAGAGGCTCCGGCGAGGCGGTGCAGATGGTGACAACTTTCATTTCTTAATCTCCCGAGATAAACATGAGCTATTAACTTTCGCTCTTTCGTTATTGAAGGGATTATGTCGAGAGAAGCGAGTGAAGGAGTGAAAATCTTATCCATCCTAAATTATTCTGCCTCTATTATTATCATGTTTACTGTACCTACCTCTGCCAGTTGGCCCCACAGACCGTCCAATGAACAAAACCATCATAAAAAATACCTTAAAACGGATCCCAGTTAATTAGATAGCATAGAAATATTACAAGGCCTTATATAATACGACTCTTATTTGTACGTCCAGAACAATTATATGATATATAGCTTGGGTTGGATTTGTCCTGTGTGTGTGTGTGTGTGTGTGTGTGTAAGATCCCTTGAGAAACCAATGTAAAGTACTGATTGGAGCTGCCACCTGGTGGAGAAAAACTTAAAGGCCTATGCCCTGCAGGGCTTTAACTGTATAAACTCCCTTTATTCAATTGTGTTGTGATAGTTTATAAAAGCAACACAGGATATTAACCATTAAAAGTTGTACTGCATCACAAACAGGTGACCAGCAATAATAACCATTTCAGTCAAACAGTATCGGGATCACAGCTCATCTTTCTGATGTTTAGGTAAAGGTTATTGTGCAAAGATTTTTTTCTTTTAAAGTCAGGATTGGGGAGTTGAATGTGTTCAGATCAACCATATGTGCATAGTCTTGACATAAAAAACTAACTTTTGATGGGCAGACAGGCCTCTGTGAAGGAATATATAAATCATGACTATACAAAATTCAAGCTGTCCGCTGCTCCAGTGGAAACGTGTGGTGAGGCCTAACAAATGTCTAATGAATGGAATATCTATTCTGATGTCCAAACCAGAAGACAAACCGAGACAAAGGGGGCTCAGTTCAAGAGTTGTATTTGTTTGAACTGCATGAGCAAAATGAGGACACATGTAAGATGATGACACAAGCCAAAGAAAAATATTAACATAATTAAAATGTAAATTTTTTACATATTACAACATTGGTGGAAAATCAATGTAAACAGATGAACCAATACTACAAACTATAGTAGGAAACTGTCCATTACTACAGAAATGCGACAGCCAAATTAAGTAAATAAAAAGAATGTGTTCGAGTGTTACACTATGCAACAGGAATGAGTTTAATACATTAAATTTCAAAACACACACAGTTATTCACACCCAGTAATGTGAATTACTACACTGGACTGATGCACGAGTTGTACTGTCTTTGCAGCTATAATCTGATCTATTTATGAAATGTAAAAAAATCTGAAAGGCTGATATGAAGACAAGAACGGTCCAAAGAGCCCTCTGGTTGTCTTCAGAAACAGAAACGTGACTTTGGCAAATGTACACTTGAAAATATGCAAATATCAGTTCAGTTTAGTTACACTGAATTCTGCACAGGAACATTATTAACAAGTGCTTTCACAGAACATGTACATGTACAATATTATTACTCTGCTCGAATTCAAACCATCTTCTACAAACAGACATTTATTTGAAAAAAAAAATGCCTTGTGGTCCTTTAACCCTTTAAAACTAACTTTGCCAAAAAAAAAGGATAGACTGAATTGCTTGATATGATGTGATTTCTTTCCATGTTTAGGTTGCCATCTGGTGAACAGGAACCTTGTACTTGTATGGGAATTTTCCCCATTTCATTCACTTACAGGTTTCTGCATTATGACCAATGACTAACAGAACATCAACAGCCTGGTTTTCAAAGCAGGGCCAAAATGAGACCATTCAGGGCTTAAACATTATTCCTGCCACCTGATCTATGAGCTGTAAACTCTAGATTTTGTGGATATATAATTTATATAATGGGAATTTTAACCCCTAACATTTAACATTAATTTAAAGTCGGCTGCAGCCCTGGATGATCTCACTTGGTCTTCCTGTGGAAAAGCAATGAGTGCAGTTTAGAGGTCCATCATGTCTTCTCCTCGTATCTTCTTCTCTTGGGACTCTGACCAGGCTTTGTTGATGGTTCTCTTCATATCATCATCTCCCTCTGCATAGATCTTCTTCAGCATGCTCATCAGGCCCTCGCTGGGGTCTGCATTCTCGTCCATACTGGGTTTGCTATTGAGAGGCATTAGAGAAATACTATGAGAAAGTGTATGTGTTTGTTTGATTTGTTCGGATTATTATTCTCATCTTGTGTGTGTGTGTGTGTGTGTGTGTGTACACCAAAGCTACGTGTATTCACTGCCTAATACGCAGTGACACCTGGCACGTAGATCTGGTACTGCACTTCGATGTGCCACAAGGACTGCTGTTTTGGTTGATTGGCCAGAAGTGGATGTGAAATTAGCGCTAATTCAAATGGTTCGAAAATTATGGTTCAGTATATTCTTCATGGAACTACTCCTGTCAGTGCGTCATTAGCTGCTGCTGATGCATTTGTACGTATGTCGTGCAATACATATTATGAACTTGTTCATTTGAACATGCAGTGGCTTTGACCTCAACTGAAATTATGGATTGATGGAAATTACAAGAACTCAATTTCATTATATATTGAACTTACTCTTTTTCTTTCGACTGCTTTTCCACCTTTGTCAGGCACTCCCACTTCTTTGTTGTCTGCTTCTTGCACATGACCAGGACCATGTCTGTTTTTATCTGTTTCAGGGAGAAAAGGTGGTTACAGGCCTTTCGAAAAGACAAATATACCCAAATATTTTCTTCAGGAATTGGCAGATCAATACCAAGAGTGAAATACAAAGCACACACAGAGACAGCACTAAACAGCTGCCAAGAAAATATACAAGAGAGCCATCCTGATCTGATCTTAGACAACACCTTAGCTGTTAGACCCTAATAAGTCAATGCGGTATACTAGAGTCTACTTTCTGCCCTCTAGTGGCTAAACAATTGTAAATGAGCCATGTCAGAACACAGCAGGTTTTGTAGATTTCAAAGCAAGGTGAAGCAATGAATGCAAAACAGCTTGAATTTGTAAAAAAGTATGGCAGGACAACCAAGATTCTGAAATTATTTTCAGATGTTTTGTTGTTCTTTATTCACCTTTTTGTAGCTGTCCTTTTCATCAATTGGATATAACAGATTGAGAACTGTCATCTGATGGTTTTTCCCGTCTAGATCTTTTACCATGACAGAAAATGACCTGCAACAGTGAAGATGGGCATATGAAATTGTATTATTAGCAACACATGATGAATAATAAACACTAAATATATGTATATATGTGTGCTGATTATCACCTCACCTTTCTGTAAAGTTGACCTCCACGTTTTCCGACGGGATTTTGTGCACATCCTTCAGTGTAAGGTAAATCTTAATAAATTTCTCTGACTGGTCCCAGGCTGCACAGAGGATGCAAAGAGTGAAAAACTTTCAAATACTTTTCCAGCTTTCTCTCTCACACTCTCACACACTCACACACAGTTGCACTTTCTCACAATGACTGAGTCTTAGTAAACAAAGGCATCATACCATAGTTGGTAATTTTGACTGTGTATGGTGCTTTAGAAGCTGCAGATGGATCAGCTTGTCTCCTGGCCTGTTGCTCCTTCTGCTGTCGTTTGACTGAAAGCTCCTTCTCCACCTTCTTCTGCTCCTGTCTTAGCAGGTCCTGCACTCTTTTCCTCTCTGACTTTTCCAAGAGTGACCCCAGCTCCAGCAAGTCCGCCTCCAACTGGTTGATCTGCGTTGTGGAAAGCAGGAGACCACCGAGAAATGGACATCCTTGAATTAGACAGTTTATGCTCTTGCATGCATTTTAAATTCCAGAGCTGAAACTGCTTCTTGTCGATCAACAAAAAAAACTAGTTTTAGTCAATAGTTTAGTTAGGGACAAATCATATCTTACAAATACTTAATATTTGCTTCACATAGATTGCACAAAGTGTTCATTTAAATTAACTTTAATAAAGTTAACTTCAAGTGAAGTTTTGTGGAAAAATAGTCAAAGTCAAAATTAAGGACATGTGCATATTAAACAAAAGTTTGGTCCTGAATTAGGATACATCTCCTTTATCTAGAGGGCTGGTGTTCTTGCTATCACACTATGCATGATAAGTGGCTGGCACCATTCAAAATAGCACCTATCAGGGTAAGTCACACTGATAGTTTTAGTTTTGCCGAGTGAATGAAGTTTACATACACTATGTATAGATGGAGATGAAAATTCCCTGTCTTGCTTCATCTCTGCAAAAATTCAGTTTTTCTCTGTGTGGCAGAGCATGACCGCACACGTCCCGGTGTCGTGTTATCTCTGACATTGTCAGTAAACATGGAAGCAGCCAAACAGTCACTCTCTGGCCAGTTCCTGGTAGACTCAGCCAAAAGTTCAACCAGACGCCACGGGTTTGTTATTGCGCCCTCCTTTGGAAAAATGTGTATTTTTACCAGCATACCCAGATTCCCAGCTCGGGCTGTGTGTGGCTAGTAAGGACGGAGATGCTCCACCAATGAGACATAAACAGGGCATATACAGGTGCCAGAGGGAGAACTAGTGCAGGAGCGTGGCTTCTCCACTGTGATTCTGGCCACATATACAGCATGTGTGTTAGTGGCTGAGTTAGGATTATCAGCATGTGAGTCAGGTGAGGGTACACACATTTTTTGCCCCACCTTTCTCACTTATAACAGCATTGAGGCCATGTGGGGTGGGTGCGGAGGGTGCGGTCATTATGCATTGTTCCTTCACCCTCAGCCTTACAGTGGCCAGGAATGGAGAGGAGGGTCTTTTCTCTGATAGGCTGATAGGACGCCATTCCTTCCTAATGCAGTGCAAGCATTGCGGGAATGTTGCTTTTTAGGGAAGATGCAAGGCTTTGGCTGACACCCTTTACTGACAGTAAAGTTACTTGGCATGATGCAAGCCTGAGACAGAGGCTCTGACGGGGCCAGCACCTCTGCCCCCCTGGCTCTCACCCTGAGGAGAAGGCAGGAGCAGATATGAGTCAGGGTGGCTACTGGCTGCCAGAGCTTGGGCTCAGTGGACTGCCGCTGCCGTATGCTCTCCTACCGAGGAGAGTGCACTAAAGGCAGGGCAGGAGTCAAGTCTTAGCCTGGTGGCGCCAGCCGAGGCAGCAAAAACAGTGGACATGGCTGTCGCAGACCACCAGCGGCAAGGTGAATTACTCAGGCAGGTCTTCAGTTTTGACATCCTATGAGACCTGAGGATGGTAGAAACTTCCTTGGAGAAATCAGCTGTCAAGGTGGATGAGTGAAAAAGTGAGCAAGGGTTTTGTAGGGGATACTACTGATCGGTCAGTAAATACAAAGATCTGTGTCAGGATGCCAAGGCGGGGTTAACTAATGGCAAAGCCCGTTAGAGGCGGAGACCCCACAAAACAGAAGTTTAAATCGATTACTCTGTTTCTACACGTCAGGGAAGTTACAGTAGTTGGTATTCATAAAACAATACAGACTGTCGTGTACTTGGTTATTTAACATACTCCTGGTTTCCATTGTTAAAAAAATTGAAGCCAGAGATTATCTTGAAACTCTCTACATTCATCTCGATATCATGAGGACAACTGGTGCACTGTGACTTTAGCCAACATTAGCCGTGTTAGCATTACGTTGCTAGAATGTTCTGGTAAACTACAGTCAAAGCTGGCTTGATGCTAGCTAGCTAGCTAGCTAATGTCAAACACTGCCAAACATGACCAGGCACTGCTATCACCTCAGTCAAATCAGCCTTCAAATTTAGTTAAAAAAAATGTACATGCTTCCCGAAACTACAGATAAAACAGATATCACTTCGCCCGCTGGGGGTGGCTTGCTGCTAGCTAAGTGGAGTAAGGTTAGCTAACGTATCATTGTTCCGAGTGGAGTCATGTAAACGCAGCCATTTCAGTTTATACCATAAAAGCCCCAGTATTGCTCTGTTAGTATGTATACGAATATGAATAAATCATGCAGTCTACCTGTTCGGTTAGATCCATTTAAGCTTTGATTCAACTGTTGTGTTAGCTTTGTCCAGAAGTGTGTTCTCCTCACTGCTCTGACTCTGCAGCGCTTTCTTCTTCCTGTTTGATTGCTGGTGGTCGCTGAGCCAGTCTCTCACTGCACTACTGCCACCTGCCGGACCGACATGCTGACATGCACGAAATATAAGAATGAATCTGCCTTTCAGTATCTTCTTTTAAGTACTTCGTTTTATTATGCATTTCAGACTAAACATTTAAACATAATTTGAACGGATGCAGGGCTCCACCACTACTACAGGACAAACAGCTCATTTTAGGTGAAAACAGTGCTTTCCTTGACCATATTTATACCACTAACTCTATAAAATATGCTAATCTCTGTATCGACTTCTGCATTCCACAATAAACAGACACACTTCTGAAAACAGTTAGTGATGTGCAACAACATTTATTCATCAATTTCTGCATACATTAAGTTACATGGACATTTGCTCCACTGAGTTGCGTGAGCATTTTCTCTTTAATCAGGTATTTTGTCAATTTTCATATTTAGAAGAGCCATAAAGAAACATGGATAAACTATCTAAAGAAATTCCATACTCATGTCCTTGTCATCATGTAAAAAAAATACTGAAAACATGCTGCAGTAATCTCAGTGAATTCAGAATAACACATCCCAGGCTTTTGTGGGTCTTGGTGGAACCATTTTATTGTAGTCAATACCTCTGAAGGCTTCAGACAACAAAAGGTGAAAACAAGTCAATAGTGAATGTTGATATCCTGCTCTTCTGATCATAGCCACTGAAACAGCCTGTTTTTTCATGATCCGATCCAACTGTAGTGTCCAACTGTACCCCGAGTCACCACCTTGCCCTCAGAATCCCAGACATCAGGTTGTGATCAGCTAGATCACGGAAGACAATGCGGCTCAAGCGCCACCTCCGCTTCACTCCCCGGGGTCGGGAAGTCACCACACACCTGTTGCGTATTCTCACAGGGCAGCTGTCTCTGGGTAGTGCTGCAATTTCTTTATCTGCCACCTCCTGCAAAGATGTAAAAACTGAAATCAGTCTTTTATGTATTTAAAATCATTTGGAATAACTTTGGATGTTGATTTTTACTAATAATCTCCAATAATGACCACAATAGACACAGTTGTGACAATTAACCAAATACAGTTATTTCAAGATGAGCACAAAGATGCAAGGTGCATTTTTTTTCAATTGACAGGATGGACAGCTTATTAATTATTTATCATGCCCATATGTTTCAGATGAATCAAAGCACATGAGTCGTTTGTAACATAATGAGAAACAACAATATAGCCAGGTGAAGATACCAGTAAAATTGATTGATAAAGAAGGGCTAATACATGATTACAACATACTTACACACATATATATTGCCCTGCGTCACATATAACTTTGGCACGTCACTCTTATAAGTAGAGATATAAATTGCAGTCTACCTGAAGATCTTTGGGTAGGATGGTGTTCTTCCTCAGCGCATTGATCCGTATCCTCTCATCAGCATAGTCAAAGGCCATCTGCCTTCTCTTGACATCCCTCAGCATCCTCCAGTCAACGTAGTAACCTCTCACCTGCTCCACAGCCCCCCAGCAGCTCCTCAGGGCCTGCACACAATGTTCCAGCAGGTGTTACTGACTGACAGATAATTTCATGCGCCTGTGCACCACACACACACACACAGAGTGAACAGCTCAAAGTGAATGTCTAACAAGATCCGAGCCTTGCGTTATAGGCTGTTCATGAAGCCATTTTACAGATGGAAGATTAAAAACTAACACGACAGCACAGATCTTACTCATGACAAGAAAGCCAAAACAGCCCCACCATTACTTTTTCCTTGTGTTTACCGATTACTGATGATTTTGGTACAACTGCACTAATATGTGCTATGGAGAATACAGAGTGAGCACGCTCTTTGGGACTCAGTCAACATCACCTCATCACTTATCATCACTAAAGCATCAGTTAAAACTGGCACAACTGTTTGAACCACTGCAATCCAGCACAACTGTTGTGCCATAAAGTCTACCTCCATTATGGCTATGATGTTCATTCATTCTTTGACACTGTCACAGAGGTGTTCATTCAGTTACTTTCATATGCACTGAGGTCATAGTCAGTGGTGGTATTATATTGGGTTGCATTTCTGTGTATATAGTGAGGACAAAACAACACTATGATGACCTCACATGAATGTAAACATTTACAAGAGACTGTCTTCGCAGAAGTGTTTATGAAGGTATAAAGTAAGCGTCTGTAACACAAGAGACTAATATAAGAAAACTTAAAGTCACCGTTAGCTTCACACGCAGTTAAAATTATTTTAAAAGCTGTTACAGACAAAACCCGTGAGAAATGTTTAAGTTTGTCCCCGTCAGACTGATCCGCTGCTGCCACCTATGAACAGACAGGTCTTCATTTAGCTACAGTATAAAAGACATTACTGAGCATTAGCTGCATGAAGCTAACATCATAAAGCTACTTAGACCACTAACACCGTCAGTGTTGATTTCTCTTTCCGTCTGTCGCTGGTATGCGATGCAGTCTTAGCAAAAAAACCACCTTAAACCACTGTATGCCACGCTATAACATGCAAGTTACCTGCTTTGGGCCGCAGACAGAGGAATACAGGGAGTTTAACCCTGAGCATGCTATCCTGAGGGCTGCCATGTTGGTTCTGCAAATGTTGTGCAAAACCACCAAGGAAGGATAAAAAGACACTGAAAATGTCGCCTCCTGCTGGCCAGGAGTGTGAAATTATGGCTGAGGCCAACGAAACATATCTGCAAGTTGTGCGGATCACTCGCATCCCAACGATTATTTTTGTTATCGATTAATCTGACGATTGTTTTCTCGATTCTAAGCACCGAGGTCATTTCTCCATGCATCCAGTTCTGTCAGAGCTGCTGTCCAATATTACATTTATTATCACAAAAGACCAAAGAAACCAGAAACATAGACATTTGAGAACCAAGAACCAGAAATCTTGGCGTCCTCCATTTAACTAAATGACTGAAAAAGATTAATCAATTATCATAGTAGCTGATGATTAATTTTGTCATGATCAGCTAATCCATCAATTGACAAATTGTTGCAGCTCCCATCAGTCAAAGTTACAATCAGGTTTAGGATTATTTAAAAAAATAAAATAAAATAGAATAAAGAATACACCTGCCACACAGAGTACATTCTGACAAATTATTTTAGGGTCATTCAAAGAAATGAATTAAGTTGCATTTAACTCCTGGGTACTGTCAGTATTTTGTTCCCACTGATATCCATGGATAGACGGGGATTTTGTGCTTAAACAGTAAATCTCACCCACCATCTTAATGAAAACCAGAAGATTAGACATCTCTACAATTTTGCTATGGTTTTGAATAGCATTTTTTTTTCTTATTTCATTGGTAAAATAAGAAAAATAATTAATATCTTGTTAATTATTTGTTTATTACACAACTATAAATATTTGAGGAACATTTGAGGACACATAATGGAACAGCTTGACATGGCAATAACTATAGAAAACTGTCTTTCAAAGTAGCTGATATTTCTTTAGCCAGCAGCCTTGGGGCTTTCATTTTAAAACCCTTGTGGTGATACTTAATAACCAACAGGTGGCAGTGCTGTTATATGATTATAAGCTCATACTCTCTTACCATCCATCCAAGGAGCAATTCACTCCACATACTGAATCTAAACCTAATGCCTGACTGAAATCCTATTCTTCAACAGGGACCCATCTTTTCTGACCTGACGACCCCAGCAATGAAATTCTTATGTTATATAACAAGGCGCACTGTGGTCTTCTTTCAACATGTGGTACAGCAGGACATTGTTCTGAAAGTTTTTATAGAATAAGATTTAACAGTAGCAGCAGATTCCATTAAGGTTTTCTCAAACAATCCCCATTATTTTGAGCCTTGAGGGGATTCCTTCTTTCTTGGATAAATATTAACACATGAGAAACTGCAGGCAGTGTTTCCTCTGTAAAGAGAAACATTATGCAGCAGGCTGGAAAATCTGTACAGGCCTCTGAGTATTGCATTAAATGATAAATGACGGTAGACAAAGTTCATTAAGGGTGTTTTGAGAGTGCTATTTGTAAACCTGACTTTGAATATAGGCCTATAGCAAGTCTTCATACACACCTCAATAACTGGGTGTTGAAGAGTCTTTGTTGTTGCATGAAATGACAATTTCTTTTTTTTTTCTGTCTTTTTTTCTTTTTTTATTGAGGTTAAAATATTCAGGTCAAACATATTTTTTTCGGAATCAGTAGGCGACAAGCTTTTCAAATGACTGTAACTGTAAAATTATTCATTTATCAACAAGAACAAAAATATTTTTGTTCAGTTTTTGAGATTTGGAAAACACATTTGACAGCAGCAGTATATCATATTTAAACAGCTTTTTGTCCCTCAGTTGGTTTTGGCTCATACTTTAAACCCCTCCAAAATCACCAAGAAGGCAAAATCCTTCCCTCTGTACTTTTAGTACAATTGCATAGATGAGTCAAAGGCTTGAGGGGATCAGTAAGGTGAACTTCTACATTTCCATAATGTAAAATGTATTATACATGCCAGCTGTCAGGGTATGCCAGCAAAAATTAAGATATGCGTTGGTTGACAAAAATGCCTCTCTGCTGGAAAGATTTAAACATTCTCAACTTGATTGGAGAAAGCAACTAGTTTCTTCCTGATTAAATGATGTAAAGGGTAGCCTCTCTGTAGAAGCATTATACAGGACTTGCTTTTGAGCAAATTCATGCAAATTCATCATGTTAACTGACGACATTAAACAAAAATCAGTGCGAAGTTGATCAGTTGACATAAGCAAGTAAATCCTGTCACTAATGCTTCCTTGAGTAAGACATCTATCCCCAGTTACCCAGTATGAACAGCTCTGCAACCTTACAGTTCGACAGCAGAAAGAATAGGCGTATGAGTCTTATTGTGGCTGATAGCAAAACCAATGATGATGGCAATTAGAAAGATTTGAGCTGTTGTGTCTGGCCAAGAGTGTTTTGTGTTAAGGGAATGACAGTAAGAGCCTCATAGATAATACAGATAATACAAATGACAATAGGGAAGCAATGCAGTCTCCTGACAGCTGGCAACAAAGGAGCAATTAAATATAAAGATGTCATGTAGACAGATGTGTGCTTTACAGGGGATCAAGACCTCAGGTTGGATCATAGTAAAGCCTTGGGAGATGTGGGAACAAAGCCATGCAATATAAAACTGATCTGTTACAGAGGTAAGTTAGTGGCACAGCAGCCCCATCCATTAAAATGACAGCAGTGCAGTGAACATGGTCAGGATTATATAACTGAGGCTGAAACCACTGGATGCACTGGTTTCACATTTGAACTGAAGCACAGTCTTGAATTTGAAACCATGTGAGTCGCTATTTATACGAACTTTATTGTCATCCAAGTAATGCCCATGTGCACTGAGGGCCTGTCTGCATCCATAGAGCATGACATATTTTTTCCCAATAAAGCCATATACATGCATCTGGGTGCATCATGTACTATAAATTTTAGGCTTTATTGTGATCCTTTATAAACTGTCCAGTCAAATTTATATCTTTAATGTAAGAAGAATCAATATGGAAAAACTCCATAAAAAGTAAAGATCCTCTATTCAAAATGTCATTCAAGTAAAATCACTGAATTATGATCAGTAATTGGTAAATAAGCATCGAAAACAACAGTACTTAGCAAAATGATGACTAATATTACTATTGTGTAAACATGTAAGTAAGCAATTGATGCTGCAGCTAGTTAAGTTGGAGCTCATTATACTTTATATACTGTGGGGTTAATCGTGTGTATGAAAAAAGCTTTTTTTCAAAGTAATTGCATTGAACATGTGTCGTATTTCCTTCTGATGTTGTGGAGTTGAAGTTTAAAGTATAAGATCATGGAAATACTCATGTAAAGTACAAACTCCTTAAGTTTCATCACTAGTGCCGTGTTTGGTAGCTGTAGAGCCCTTAAGAGATGGTAAAATCCAGGATGCGTGTGGCACATTCACACTGAGGGGAAGAGCTCTGTTTCCACTAATACATCCCACACACACAGACATCGTCAACCACCTAACCCCTCTGGTGTTCATCAGCTTTTCCTTCTTCTAGACTGGTTTAAGCATCCTTTCATCACACACCAGACAAGATGGTTTATGGTAAACAAAGATCCTGTGGCTGCTCAAACATTAGACTGATTACCAACATACCACTTGGGGATATGTTGGTAATCAGTATGAACAGTATGTTTTCTATCTATGTGGTTGTTTGAGAGTGTTTGATTCAGACACAGTTTTATTTGATAAGGAATATTTCCATCTCCTGCTTTTCATATTACACTACTTTGTTGATGAAATGTAAGACAGATGCAGACAAAGACACACACACACACACACACACACACACACACACACACACACACACATGACCATGTCTGCCAATGACATTTCAATGGTACAAATCAGCTTGTAAACTGCTGTCTTTCTTAATGAGGTTTGCCCCTTTTGACCTTAACTGTGTACGACATGACCTTTGAACATAACTCAGACAAAGTCCACACAATCAAGCTGCTGCAGGCAGCAGCAAAATACACTATATATTAAAAATAACATATCTTTGGCATCTTGAAAGAATGTGATCTTAGTTTGGGACTGATAGAAGGCATATAGTTGTAGTATATAGCATCACATCTCAGTGTGTAGCCTAGTATGCCTTTGGTAGCTCAAATATTTTAACTCGCTTTGGAGTAAAGTCATCTCCAGCTGCCAAAACAAAATGTTCCTTTCATTTCTATACAATAACATACCATTATATGGGGCCATAATGTGACAGAATTTGGCACAGACCACAGAAATGTCATGCTTCTCTGAAGAACTCTGGATTACCAGCTCTGTGCTGCAGCCAGGCCATGATCCTGATATATATATATTTTTTTTAACTATTTAACTTGGTCACAGTTTCTGACACTGGCACATCTAACATCTAGGCATAGGTTAACTCGCAATTAATGCCTGTTTTTAATATTTCCCCTATGTTCATCTTCTAATTCAGTTTTTTTCAGTGCAATTAAGCATATTTCAAGTACTTTTTAAAGAACAAGAACTATGTAGAAAGGCTGTGTTTTAATACAGTGCATTTCCTTTTGAGATGATTTTAAGACTCTTCTTTTGTTGGACCATTCTATAAAAATGTGTCTTTTTAAACGGATTTGATTTACTGAGGGCTCTTGTGCATGTCTATTTGTATCTACACCAAACAAAATCACTGCATAATCACTAAATGTCAAGAAAAGTACTATGTCTTGAATGACCAGACCAGTCTATACAAATGTGGTTAAGTGCTTACAGTTCATTTTAAATATTCCACCATTTCTATAATAATCAAATGCATACAGTACCTGGTGAAATGAGGAAAAATCTGACAGTGAGATATTTCCTGTATTTCTCTGGCTGGGTAAAATAAATACATTTCTCTCCGTGAGATGTCGTAAACTTCACAAGCGGAGCCACAGTTCTCAAGCCTTCAACTGGTCCATTATTCTGTACCGGACGTCTCTCACAAACTTTTTTGCCAAATGAAAAGAACCAAGCACATGTTACAGTATTTAAAGTTGCTTTAATAAATCATTGACAAAGCAAACCATTCAGACTGGATTTTTTGATCATGGAAAACTCATGCAGCAGTGTAAGTATATTTAAACACTCTATAAGTGCGCTTTGAGAGAAACTGAGACAACAAAATTAGGGGAGAAAAAGATCCTTTGAGCTTTCCAGCCCTTTATAACTGAACATACTGTTGAAACAAATGCAGTTGCATTTAGCGCCACAGTGTTTGCTTTTATATAACATTAAAACCGCTGTCATTAATTTATGTCTCCAGATTGACTTTATGCAATCTGGTGCATAGACGTTAGGTATGAGTCACTGAATCAGCAATCTTTGACCATTACGATGCCTTCACGGACACGTCAGCACGGAAACTCCTTCTGCTTTAAGTTGTCAGTGTCTATTTGAACCAGATACAGCCCATTTAGCAAGAGGCCATGACCTATCTGACTCAGGGGTCCCCACTTTCCAGACCTCGGGAATGTCTAATATACCCTGAGGAGAGGTAGAAAGAAAGAGAAAGAGAGAGAGAGAAAGAGAAAGAAAGAGCTTGGTCAAATTTATGGCATGCATGCAGACAGATATGCACACTTACATCCTTCATGAATATGTCCATAATCAAACACAAAGACAAGCTTATGACAAGTGTAAATGAAAATACTCTTCAGTACATTTAGCTGTGTTTATCTAGGAGAGCAAGTGACAGGGTGTTCTCTGGAAATAGGATTGTTACGTCTAATGTATAAGCAGTATACAGATTGATATAATGGTGTTTGGGGGTTGGATACTAATTTAGTGATTAAACAGATTTATTTTTATTTATTAAAGAAATTTAAACAGACATAAAATGAATAATATTAGGTCTGCTGATAAAATCAACATGCCATGTGTTTCAAAAAACAAAATATTTGACTTTCCATAAACTTTCCAACACACAAGAGGTCCTCATTTTCAATACCTAAACAATTGTGTTCATCATTGTTATTTTATTCTGAATAATTCTGAATAATATGGGCACTAGTGTGATGTGTGATTGTCTCATACCATCTGTTTTACCATTTTCTCGTTCTGGCAGACACATTACCTACCAAATATTATCAATCACAATATTGTAAGACTTAGAACTGAGTCTTTTGGGTCAAGTAAAAATGATGAGTCCCATCTGCAGTTATGCTGCATTCACTTATGCTGTGCTGAAGGGAGCATTTTTCAAAGGACATCAACTCTCCGTCTCATATTCATGCACTGCTACACTATTTGTGTGAATAAAGTGTTTGATGCATAACCTCATGAAGAAAAACATTATCTGGTTTATGTTTTGTCCCAGTAGCATTTTTTCCTCATTTCAGGGGATATAAAGGGATATTTGTAAAGTCCACAACTGCATTCTCTTAATTTTATGGTTAGGTGTTAATGTCATTGTTGAGGAGAAGAACAGAGGTACTGTGAGATGGTGAGGTCTGAATTTAAATGAGCGCAGTGACTTTGGAGGATAGAGAAAAAGAGAAACAGACAACAAAGAGTGAGAGAGAGAGAGAAAGAGAGAGGGGTACAGACACATCTGTGATTATACTTAGTTACAGGACCACCAATGCTCTAGGAAGTGTAGTCCGCAAGCTTTGAAAACAAATCTTTCTTGACCCAAGAGAATCAGGTGAAGGGTAATTCCTGGTGTCGGTTTACGGAGCTAAAATAATTTCCTCCATGTCAGGGTCTGAGGAAGTGTAGATTCATGTGACCACTGTTTTTCCATGTTTGTCTTTGAATCGTATTAATACAGGCAGGAAGTTGGTCATTTAAAACTCTCTGTTAAACTGTGTTATTTGTCACTGTCACCCTCTACAATCGCGTGCCTCTATTTTCCTGTGGAGACCTAAAGGTCCCAGGCAGTCACTCAGAGGCTATCTTAAAACTTTGTTTAAGCTGTCGGCTAAGATCAGATATCTCTCACACACAGAGGTCATTTTTATGCCTGAGAAGATAAAATGATGCAAATAAATGTATTCAGTGGACTCATTTGTCACAAATGCAACATTAATGCAGAGTTATGCAGTTCCCTTTTTATTTTGAACTCCCTGGATGGTTACTTTAAAAGACAAAGTCTCCACCATGCAGTGTATTCCATGACTATTTGCTTCATTTTCTCTGCAACATTAGCATGAGCCACAGGCATTGGCAGGTAGTGACTATGACCTTCACCTGCTTGAGCTTGTTTCCTTTTTTACATTCTCACCATTTTTCTTTTCTCTGAGGTGAAAAAAAAGAAGAAGAAGCCACTGGTGAGTCTTTGAGCTCAAAAGCCATGATCAGTGCTGGGTAATGTCAGCTGGTATGGACTGGGGGTCAGGTCTCCGCACGGCATCTCATGACAGGATGACCCGACCCTGAGGACTGGTATCCCCATCAGCCCAGGAAGCTGTTACAGCTGTTGACACCAGCTCATCTGTCAGGCTGCTGCTTGACTTGCCTTGTCTGTTCCAATCAATTCATTTGCCAATGTGCTATAGGCTGCTAATTATCATTCTGGCAGCAGGGTCTTCATATTTCATCAGTTGTAGTGTACTGTATGTGTAAGCTATAAATAAACAGTATTTTTGTGAGAAGTTGAGACAAATATATTCACTCTTTGCATCAAACAGCCTCTACTTTTCCAAGTCGCAATCTGAAGCTGACGTGTCACAAGAAGGCATGGATTGCGCTCATGATGTCACATGTCTGAGTCCAGACCACAGCCATTGTCACATGTCATTGTCAGATCGTTGTTGTTGCTCTTTACCATGTGCTGTCTGACAAAACAAAAGCCACATTAACAGTAATCTTTAAAAACAGCCTGAGAGCTGGGTGTGTTGACCCTTCACAGTAGTTTAACAACATTATCAGATAATCACAATGTACAATTATTCCATTCATGTTGCTTTTGCTATTCTGAGTGGTTGACATAGAACGTAAAACTGTGGTGCGCACTAGAGATAATTAAAGACAGGGCAACAGCTTATAGTGAATGAACATGAGCATTATGTGTGTGCATGTGCCCACACGTTTGTTCGTATGAACACAATGTGGTAGGCATCAAAGACAGCTGAACACACAACAAGATCCTTAAAAGGAGCACGTTCAACCAAACCTCCATATGGCATTAGTTTGTTTTGCCTTCAGTGGCTTAGGTTTTTTCTATACGGTGTCCTCTAATCCGATCGGCTTTCCACCAAAGTCACACACATTCAGTTTATATGCTGGTCAAAAATACAAACAGCCCCCGAGACATTTGACAGCTGTAAACACGCAGAATGTGGCATAGAAGCCAGTATTGGCTCGGGCTTGCTCTGATCTGATCTTGTCGTTTCCATGTAAACAATGGGAAAACATTTTGTCTCTGTTTTTGCATGTTTAGATGGGAATGGAGAATTGCCACAGTGATGGAAAATTGTCAGCTTTGAGTTGGCTGCGTTAATCTCTCGCCCTAACAACCCCCAGACAAGCCAGACATTTAGTCAATCTTTAAACATATTTCATGTGTTAGATATCTGCGGGTGCTATTTGGATCTGTCTGTCAGCTCTCATTTTGCACACAGCCCCTCACAGTGTAGCTCCCCTTCAGATCAAATCAGCCCTCTCAATCAACAGTTTCCAGATCCGCAGGGGAACACGCGATCAGTGATGTTTAAGTTCTCCTTTCCACAGTTAGCCTGTGTGTGATTAAACATAGCATCTAGTTCAAAGGGTAGACTTAATGTGCTTTTTGTATATTTACTTGAAGGAATCCATTGAGGGTTTGGGTTTAAGTTATGGAAAGCAGTCGAGCACAGATACACAGGCAGTAGTTCTAAATGGCTGATACTGTCAAACTGTCTTTACACTACTGTGGCTTATAGTAGGTCAGCGTTAGGCTGAGAGTCTGTCTGAAATAAGTGCTTTAGTTATGGGCTGTCTTTTTAGCCATACTGTCTTAAAGCATGTTCAGTCAGTAGTTCACTAAAGCGCTTTCTTTGTTGGCATGAGAACTGTCACTAGAACTATAATAACACTGTTAAGGCTGCATGTTATTGTTATTGTTAACATTGTGTTTACTTACTTTTCTGTGATCAATTTTTCGGTTAATCAACTAATCACTTCAGCACTGATGAAAAATGCTGAACTGCAGCATTCTTTCTTAGCTTTCATGTCCACTTGACAGTAGTGATATATACTGTAGTTTACAGCAGATGTTGGAGCATTTTGATGAGGAAAAGTTGTGCTCCTTTATTACTTAAGCTAGAGGTCCTCAGAACATCCATTTGTCTAGAAAAAACATGCAGTTTGCAGTAATAAATCATGCATTCATCAACTCAGTTAATGACGCCTTTGGTTATGTTCTAAGTACCTTCTTAATTATGGCAGGACATTAAGCAGCATAAGTGCCTGTTGTAAACAGGAGTTGTTTTCACATACTGAATGGTTGTTCTAACTAGAAATGTATGAGCATCAGGAGGGCTGCTGTTTATCTTGGCTGGGAGGAAAACCAAGATGAGCTGCAGCGAGGGCAGAGGACAATAAATTACTTCCTCTGTTTAGGAAAGTAAAATCCCAAATCCGCTATCAATCCGCATGAGAGATACCAGCATGCTCATCGCTTCATTAGTTCTATAAGAAACACTGCATATGTTGAGGCTATTAACAGAATCTGATGCCATTTTGTTGAGTAATGAATAATGAATCTTTGATAATTTTTTTTACTTTTACAAAACAAACTGACTAAGAATCTATGAAAATATGTGTGACCAAGGAAAAACTTCATAAAAGCACTTAGAATAGTTGGTGTATTATGTAACATCCAGGATGGCTCTGTTTACAAATCCATGGTGAGGGCCACCCTTCCACCTGCAACCAAACATTTCTGTTCTGATAATGAGGATCTCATTAAGCTTGTATCTGCACTAATGTTTTAAGAGCATGAGAAAAATGTAAACCACAAGCCATGACCTTCTCTAATTGAAAAGTAGATGCAGAGGGGTGTCTAAGTCAAGATTTTCCACTGTCATCAACAGAACATAAAACAAAGGAATTAATCATGATCAGGTGTTATTGTTATTGTACAGACCAACAGGAATTTCCAGATATTGCTCTAAATTTGTACATTGTAAACTTGTTGGTGTCTTTCATTCAGATGCTCAGATTTAAGACGAGGAGCTGTAATCATGAATCAGGAAAAGTATTTTTCACCACAAATTTAACTTCTGGAAGCTTTAATCGCTGCAGATCCCTCCATCCAACATGTGACAGCAAGTGTTTGCACATGGTTAACAAGACATAGAATATATATAACCTCAAGGTAGCCTTTCCATCACATACAGCAAAGGGGCTTAAGTACCTGAAGGACCAACAACTGTGCTGACCTTTGAGCATGTCCAGGTTCGCATTTTGATGTTGTCAAAAACACCTTAATCCAGCAGCTTTAAATTTACACCCTCTGTAAATTACAAGCTTCGGGTCTGGAGGCAAAAAACAGGGATAAATAAAAAGGAAAATCAGAGGTGTGTGGGCTCTTCTAATAAGAGTTCAGAGATGGTCTTTTTTTTCCCAGAGAAAGGAAACAGACGTGCATCACATTAAGGGAGACATCATATAAAATTCACCCTGCAGTGAGGAGTTCTGTTACATCTGTTGTTCATGATGGGGTACGTTTCCCGTCATCTTACAATGGGAAACAGTCATATTTCCCTAGAAGTATAGTGACATGCTCGAAATATTTTCTCATTGTCCCATGAAATGCTGTAAATGTCATCACCTCCCACAACACACGCATGCATGAGTGGAGTTCAATGTGCCAATCTGACATTCTGTGTGTTCTTTGTGTTCATTCAAGCTGAGGATTTCCCTTGTTTTTAGGAATAGAGAGAAAGTATGTTTTAGCATGAATGACGTCTGTGAGTATTTGAGACCCTCTACTCTCTCTCTCTCTCTATATAAACATTCTTATGTTTTACAGTTGCACGCAAAAGAAGCTACTCTACTACAGCTACTGAGTAATTTCAAAAGAGCAGGAAGTGGTAATTCCACAGGAACGATGGTTTCTAAGAATAAGATTCGTCATTATTTTCCATCAAACCATGAGGCATCAGCAGAAAGTTCTCCTCAGAAGTAATAAAAGCTCTTGTGGATGGGTTCTCAGCTGAAAGTGAATCTTAATGCTTGTTGACATTTATGACAAACTTGCTGACACGTTTGGAGTTTGAGTGATTGGTCTTGTGTGTGTGTGCGTGTGTGTGTGTGTGTGTGAATGTGTGTGTGTGTGTGTGTGTGTGTGTGGGTGACTGTATGTGTGATACTGCATCACTCACTGTGGATTTGGAGTTGGTTCATCTATTTCCAAATCCCAGAGTCAGTATAATTGGGTCCAAACATTTGAAGCTGATCTCAGATAAGACTCTGCTCACAACTCTATACACACAGACACAAGTCTTGGCAAAAAGACATATACCACCAACGCACACTCTGCACATGCAGACTGGCTACATTGCAACCTCCTCATGTTGCATGTAGTAGCATTTATACGGTAGTAGAATCTCTCAACGTGATAAAAAGAAATTTGACTTAATTATTGACTTATTTAATTTTATTGTCCTCACTATGTAATTGAAAGTTTCACAGCGCTCTGATAATGAATATTAACAACATGGGTCGAAATCTATGGTGGACCACATCTTAGCCTGAACATTACATCCACTGATGTTCCATGGTTACAGCTTAACATCCAGAGGAAGTGTAAACTCTCTGTAATGACTGTGTCATTATGGGACATCCGCTGACTCATTCAGGAGCTCTTTGCTTCTAAAGGCTCAGCAGACACTGCTGCAAAATGACAGATGCTATCTTACAAGAGTTATTTGCCTCTCAGTGACAACAATATTGTCCTTGTTCTTTTTGCTTTTTTTAAAACCTGGCAAATATACTTTCAGAAGCATATAATTCACCCAGCACTACCCCATTATTACCCACACTGTATTTTAATAAACACAAAATAATATGAATACACTTTAGCAAATATTTCTGTATTAACAAAGGATCAAAAGACGATGTGAAATGTGAAATTTACCATTCACAGTGAAAGACCCACAGAAAACCAATTCAACTCTTGCGATCAATTTTAGATGTCTGCAACTTAAAAGCAGAAAGACAGAGAAACATGTTGAAGCATTTAGCAGCTAAAGCAGCTAAATATTTCCCTCAGGAGTTGGTGGAAACCAAAACAGAGACAAAATCAGAGAAGGGAAGTGAATATGTATCAGATTAGTCACTGAGATTCATAAGATGTTGTTGTTTGCTGGATTTGTAAATAGGCAACTTGTTTGCTAACATGGTAACCATATCAACTGTATCAGGCCATTGTATATTGTGTTTACAGCTTGTTGCACTACCTCCCAGTGCTCCAGAAAACGGATTTATGCAAGTTTAAGGAAGTTGAAGTAAGACTGGGGACTGTCATTAGCAGAAATGTCATAATTCTTTTAAGTTAACAAGTTTTTGCAGTGTTTGCTTAAACTCGTTGTGTCTTTTATCTGTGACAATTATTGTCACACCAAGCTTTAAGCTGAGCAGGTTTCCTGAATGCTAAATGCTAGAGCATAAATTGAATTCACACACATGGTTTTGGTGCCAAACACACAGGAGATTACAATTAAAAGTTTGAGCACCACTTGTTCTGTATCCACAGCTGCCCTCCCAGCTTCAGCTCCAGTGTCACCTGAACAAAGTCACCGTCCTCTGTGTTCCCACAGAAATTTGAGACCTTACTTATATATTTAGAGACAAACAGCCACTGTCAGCGTAAACTATTGCCAACCTTGACACCTTGAGTCTGGTGGTCGAGGCTGATGGATGTTTTCTGTCACAGTTTGTTTCCGTGCACAACAGTTGACTGCATTATTTCAAATTTCATTACACTTGCATAACAGAAAGCAAACTGAAGCAGTATAGTTCTCTGTCAGCTTGAAGGAGTTAGCCTGCAGGAGGCTAAGTGGTTAAACAAGAAATGTCAAATTGAGGCACTTTTTGGTTTGTTGCTGCCAATTATCCGAACAATGTTCCAAAGGACTGATTATTATCACTTTTCTTAAGAACCCATACCTCCAGACTGTTTATTTCAGGAAATCCCCCTTTGTCGCAATCTATATGCCACTGCTGTGTCTGTGTCATTTGATTCCAAATGTGCCTTTTATTTTAAGAATTCTTCTGTAATCCTGTGGACAGTTTTGACTTTTAAAAGTGTATTTTGTCAGATGTAACGTCTCCCCAGTGGTTCCTTCCATCGTAAGCCTACTCTAGGTTTTACTTGGCTTCAAACTCATCCGCTTGAATCCAACCTTTATCCAGTTACTGTATTTAAGACCCTTCTCCTTCTGCTAAAGAGATTAATTCCAACCTCCTCTGCTACTGTAACCAAAAACATACAGGGAGGGGAAAAAAATCACTTATTAAAAAATAAAGAAAGTGTTGAGACGATAAAGAAGCAAGGTAAGAGGTGTGTTTAGATAGAGAGTGATTAACTCAGGGGGGAAAAAAACAAAATGCTGCTCATGATCACTCCTCCTCCTTCTCTCCTTCTCCCTTTTCATTCAATCACTTGAGGAGAGGAGACACTCCCAAACTAACTGCCCATTGGCCTGTAGGCATTTGGGAGCGATTTTAACAATTGAGGAGGGAGGGGGAGAGCAAAAGTCACTGGCAGTGTAGAGGTCTTTGAATCATTGGGCCTGGCCTGTCAACAGGTGGCAGAGGGAGAGGCTTGACTGACATTCAGTCCTTCGGAGAAAAGAGAGAAAGAAGGTAGAGGAGGAGAACGTCTGAGAAAGTCCTCAAGGGTAAGGCAACTTTTTAGTTTTATCATTATATACAGTCATTTAAACACTGACGTTTTGAATTTAGCAAAGTGCTCGTTATCATTATTCCAATTAACCTAGGTGTGTGACAGTTTTAGACATTTCATATTTGTATTTTGTTCACTTTCGATTTAAAGTCAGTTACTCTCTAAAGGTTCTGAACATATAACAGGCTACATGAAATTGATTTATCTTAATGACTATCAAGAAAAAAAAAAAAATTTGATGACAACTCAAGGGTGTTAATTCTGTTGTGCTCAGGGAATACTCGTGTTTATTTCTACATAATCTCAAGGGGACCAATTATGCTTTTTGCTTCCCTCTTTGGTCTTTTTCACACTACAAATTCCATCTGAGGTATTTCCCAGCTTTCTCTCCCATCTCCCTTTTTTCTCTCCAGGCACTTAACTCCCTTACTTATCTGTTCTTCATCCCTTTCCTTTTCTCGTGATCCCTCATCTCTCTGTCTGTATCTCCTAAAGCTCCTCTAAGGCTTTAATGAAGCAGCGTCTATCCACAGCCTTTCACTTCGACTCTGCTGTCAGTTACATGACAGTCGAAAGTTGGACTTGACACCTGGAATTCATCAAGTGTCCCGCAACTGAATCTGTTCTTATGTTAGTTTTGGTTGGCATGGCAGCACTTTGTCTGTGGGAAGCTTGTGGAGGACATGTGATGGGATGAATGAAGTTATGTTAGCGTTTGGTGCTCAGCATGTATCCTCGCTAAGTTCACAAAAACTTTTTTTTAAAGTGTTGTGTGTCTTCTTAGTGTGTTGCTATGAATGAAAATTAAACAGTCTTAAGATAAATATGTTATTTTACGTTAGACGGTCCATGAAAACATTTTAAAATTGGATCAGTAATAAAAAAATAATTTGAATATTTCAAAATTCTTAGACAAATATTACATAAATCAACATGATTATTTTCCCACTGGAAGAAATGTGTAGAAGAGTTACTACTTATGATTTGTATGTCCAGTTAATGTTCACACTGTATTGTAGATAATTCTAAATCGTCTGTCAACAAAGGTGCCAGCACAAATTTTCCTCTGTGATAATAACATAAATATTTTTATTAAATATGTGCCGTGGTGATAGATATTCTCACAGGGCTGTCAATCCAGAAGATTTAGCTTTAATGCTACTGTGCTGGCTCAGGGAATACATAGAAGCCCTCACAAAATGAGCTACAGATGTGGGCCCTCAGCCATGCCAAATGATAGAGAGAGGAAGAGAGGGAGAGGGAGAGAGAGAGTGAGAGAGAGAGGACCCACAACCCTGAGTGGGTGGTTCATAAAAAGTATTCAGACTGCATACATATGTTTTTTTATGGTGTTTTTTCATTTACCTTCAATTATTGAAAATGACCCCAGGGAACAAGAAAGCTACTGAAAACACATTTTTTTATTTCAAAAATCCATTTCTATCTAGAATTTAGGCTGTTTTATTAATGTCTGGGTTGTATTTTTTTTTTTTCTTTTTGGTAGGTCAGGTTTTCATCTGGCAACCTCATTGAGGTGAAAAGGCACTTTGCTGGTGAAACAAAGTCCTTATCAAGGTCTCGTTGTGGTCTGTATGGCAGCAGGAGGCAGACAGAATCATGAAGATATAAGCTCTGCTCTCAGACGATAATTGCTTTCAGCTTCATTTTATTCATTTCAGTTTCCCTGCTCTGTCTGCAAGCTGCTGTGAGGGGAAGGAAAAGAGGAAAGAAAAAGAATGCCCGCAAACACAGCAAGTTTGCAACCGCACATAAAGGCATGACCTTGCCGCTCCTCTTTTTCAATCCTCCCTTCTTCTCATCCTCAAGCTTGTTGGTTTGGTCCTATGAGATTTGTCCAGATTTGAAACCTGGCAAAACACTCGGCCTTTTGTCTGAGGCTTAATGGCTCCCTCGAGAGGATAGGGCAAATATGCACTGACTTCTTCTTCTATACTGCCTCTCTCTGTCTGAATCTGTATTCCCAATACAAGTTATTTTCTACAGCTGTTTGTCTTAGTTCTCGTTATCGGTCCTCCCCTCCCTTTATTTTCTCCCCTCAACCCAATGTTTAGTGCATTCACAGTTTCCAAAGCTCTGAGAGAACTATAAACACAAACACACAAACACAAAAGTATCCCTCACCACTTGTCAAGAAGCCTTCAGTGAAAGGTGTCTGTGGATCCAGACACTATTGTCTCTATGTGATTAAATTGCTGTTGTTACATCTGGAGGCAAATCCCCCTCGTCTCTGCAAGCTATAAATGACAGGTTACACACACATACTGTGCGCACATGGGCCGAGTCCCACGCACTTCTGTCTCCCTTATAAAAGAGTGAACACACATCACAGGTAGTCAACAAACATTTTACAGGCCCATTGACATAGCTCTGCTTTGACATAGAGAAGTTATTGTCAGGAAGGAATTTTTAACAGTGTTTATGGACATGTTGAATTTTACTTGAGTCAGCTTGAAAGCCAGATTGAAATGCTATCTAGATGGGGCATGTGCTGAGTAAGAGCATCCACTGAACTTCCACTCTGTTTTCCCACTTTATCCTGCCATCTGATGCATTTTGAATTAGAATGACTAGTGACGGCCAGCTGCCTTTACATTATGAATGAGTTGGACACTGACACTAAACCTGGGTTCAACATCTTTATGTCACTGGTCGACTGGAGAAAATCCAGTAAAGCCTTTCTGCTTTCACAATAATTGAACAAAAACTGACTCGGCTGATTTGTGTCATGACGTTCACTTAATTCTACAAACATCCAGTAGTTCATTCAGTATCTGTCCATACATCTATACATCCATCTTCCATCTATTCATCCTCCCATCAATCCAACCATATATACATCAGTTATTCATCTGTCCATCCACTGATCCATCCATTATGTTTCCAGCATTTATTCATCCATTCATCAATCTATATATAATCCACTTTTTTTTTCATTCATTCATTAATCCATCTAATTTCTATCCATCCAGCCATAGATCCATTCAGTCATCCATCCTTTCATTGATTGATCCACCTTTCCAATCTACACATTCATCCACCAATCCATTAATTAATATATCCATTAATCTAGTTATTGTAGCATTAATTTGTCCATCCATCCATCCATCCATCTATGGATAAAGCCATCTGTCCATTTATCCACCCATACTGTGCATTCAACAATCCATTTATCCATGAATCTGTCCATCACCAATCCCCCCACCAATCAATACATCTGTCCATTCATGCACTAATTCATCTATCCATTTTTCCATCCAACCATTCCTCTGCACCACTTCCCCCTTTATTTCCCATTTCCTCTCTCCATTAATCCCTCCATCTGTCTGTGTTTCCCACACCAGGACATTCTTAGCAGTCAGTTGTGGCACTCTGCTATGCTTGGAAGGTCACAGTGCTATCTCCTCCAAGAGAAATAACAAGAGGGCCTGAAAATGGCAAGCATCAAATAAAACCTTGACAGGGAGCTATAAACATGCTTGTTAAGCATCTGTGTGCGCCAGCGCTCAGTGCCATTCCACATGGCTATAGGATACTAATGTGGCTAACTGCTATACTGTCAGTGATTCACACACACTCTCTCCATCATTCCCTTTTCTACCTATACACTCTCTCTCACTCACTTCATCTCTCTCACGCTCCAGTCTTTCCTTTCTACTTCCTTCACTTTCCATTTGTCTCTCTCCATCAGCTTCTCTTAATGTCTCTTTTACTTCATCTATGGTTTTCCCTCCCAAATCTTGGCCATTGATAAAACACCCACTGAAGTCTAAGTTTTGGCCACCACACAGGGTCAAAAAAGCAATTTCCCTGTGATGTCATAGCGTGGATTTCTTGCACAGGCATCAGTCTCCAACCTCAAGCTTTGGAATAGCAGCCACCAAACAGACAGCTAAAATAACCAAACAAGGTCAAGCATATTGTATTTGGACTAGTTAGAAACAGGTTATGGTAATTACATGTCTATTTGTCTCCCTTAGAAACAACTGGAGCATGTCGAATCACAGAGCTACTTGAGTTACATCCTGTGTAAATCATCAGAAGTAAGATTCATAAGCCAAACTCTTATTTAACTGAAAACAAACTGTGTCCAATTGAGTAAGTGAAGTAGCTTTCCACCTGAGTTATTGAAAGTACATAAGACTTTCCCGTACCACTCAAAAGGTCAAGTATTCTCACCTATTTAGGTTCACTACTCAGAATCTTTGTTAATCTGATAATGGTATCATCATGGTGGCTGGAGGGTTGGCAGGTCTTAGGTCCACTTGTGGACATTTTAATGTTTTGGCCTATGCCCACACCATGTCCTGTGGGGTTTTTTAGATCTGTTTCTGTCTCTGGAAATTTTCTGTTTTTCCATCTGTTTGAGTCTTTGACACTCAGTGTTTTGATTACAGGGTTTTCCAGATGGTCTGTTTCTCCTCTTCAAAGCTGCAACCAGCTAGCAAACATCAGAATAACAAAAGTACCAAACTACTAGTTTATTCAACTTTTATAGTTCCTATGTAAAGTCCAGCTAAAACACTGAAACAAGGTTAAGGAAGAGAGTTCTGTTTTCTGTGGTTAATATGTGCAGTACTTGGGGTTTTGTAGTGCATGGATGTTCCATAGTATCATCCTTTATCGTTTCAAACTAATCCAACAAATTTATTTAAGCATGTAGGCTACTGTATGTTGCTATGCAGTTTTCCAGTTGTGAAGCACCACAGTGGGTCCCCCAACCCTTTATTGCTGAGCTTTCAGTTGCTCTATTAGAGGTTTTGTGTTTCCATAGACCACACAAGCTCAGCACAGTTAGATCAGAAGTTCCCTCTGCCGCTATTTAAACTTTTACACCAGAAAGTTAAATTCAGACCAAGTCCAAAAAAAGGCTTCAGAAGGTTAAGATGGGCATGCTATTTTGAAAGCATGTAATTTGGGTTCCCTGGGGAAGCCGCTGTGAGGTTTTATATTCACATGACATCACTGTCATTAGACACAATGACATCATCACCGAGGACAGGTTTCTGAAGCTCTGAAACGCCTGACTGAGCACAATTTATGGTTTAGAGCAAAAGGATCTCTGGCAAAGTGATGACTGCTCACTTTCTGCTGCCATACTGTGGAATGAGGGCGTAAGACACACACATACTCAAACACACACACACACTCACCCACACCACAGTGACATAATGGTTCAGGTTTCCTGAAATTAAATATACAGCAGCGTGCCCCAATGGATCTAATGTAACTTATGTACCATCCAGACTGTATATCTGTCCTCATTCTCTGTAAAACTCTGACTGGAAAGTACAAACGTGACCCTCTTTCAGCCAGAGACTGAAGTCCAGCCAGCCATGACGACAAACATCTATAGTTTCAGTCGTCTGTTACACTTGCAATGCAAAAGATACAATCTTTAAAGAAAATGCATGTACTTACACTAAACAGATGGATTATATTTTTTCAGCTCCATATGAGGCATGGTTCCATGTTACTGTGTAAAACTCTTGGAAGTGAATTTGATGTGCAATTACAGTCAAACGCAAGGGGTTATGTTTTGTTCTTATTGATGCTTTCTAGGGTAAAAACAACTTTACTTAAACAAACGCCCCCACATTTTGGTAAATATGCTGGTACGATTACCTGCACACTTACCGCTAAATTTGAAACTAGCCTCATGCTAATGTAACAATCTGCTCTTATGTTGTCCTCCAGCCATGACCACTAGACTCCTGTGCAGGGCCCTGTGCCTGATGGCCCTGCTCTGCACCATCTCACACTTCAGCTTGGCCGACAACCACCCAGACCCCTCAGCCCCAGAGCAGGGAGTCACCTTCAGCAACGTCTATAAAATCGACATCCCAGGGAGCTCCAGTTGTAAACTAGAACGCCTGCCAACCCAGGACGAAGCAGGTCATTAGAATCAAAATAAAAATGAGGGGTAGACAGAGAGAATGCAGCTAAGAATATTTATAGACACAAGCGGGAACATGAGTATGTGTATGTGTTTTCTATGTATACAGGCAGGGAACTGTAGTGTATAGATATAGTATTTCATGTTGACGTCTCCACTCGAGATTAATGTTGTACTTAAATCTGTTACCATTACAGTATATTTGGCGAATGAAAAGTTGAATTTGGCCCTTTTCCACAGGTCTGCAGACAGAGACCACTACAAATGGAGAGAACGACATCATCTTCAGACACAACATCAGGCTGCAGACGCCCAAGTGCGACTGTGAGGTGTCTGAAAGTTTCAAGTCTTTGTTGTACAGAGTCAATGGGCTGGAAGAAGAAGTCAACTACTTAAAGACCCAGTGTACTCAGGGCTGTTGTGGAGGAGGTGGTGCTGCAGGTAAGCTCTGTTACAACCTAAATAGTTAGGTGGCTGACCTGAGATGTCAACTCTTGACCCAGAGAACATTAGCCAGTTATTTTACAGTAGTGTTCATATGTGGAGGAATCTAATCAATAAAGAGTAAGTGAAGAGGTTTGCAAGCAGTGCCCTTACAAACCACAAATCTGTCTTATACCTATAAATTATATATCAAGCATACAGTGTGACCTTTTTCACCCTTCTCTTGCTCAAGGTGTAGACACCAGCTGTAGTGGCCATGGTACCTACCAACACGACACCTGCAGCTGCCTCTGCAACCCAGGATGGGAAGGTCCAGATTGCTCAGTGTCCTCCTGCCCAGATGAGTGCAATGACAACGGCCGATGTGTGGATGGGAAGTGTGTGTGCCATCAGGGCTACACAGGAGATGACTGTAGCCAGCTGATGTGTCCAGACAATTGCAACGACAAGGGACACTGTGTGGATGGAAAATGTGTGTGTTTCCCACACTTCACCGGCGAGGACTGCAGCATCCAGAAGTGTCCTAATGACTGCATCGGTAACGGCCAGTGTGTTGACGGCCAGTGCATCTGTGATGAAGGTTTTTATGGGGAGGACTGTTCATTAGGTAAGTATTCAAATTCTGAACAATACAAATATAATGGAGTATTTTCATTTCATGCATAATAACTCAGTAATGAATGGCTATATCTCAGTTAGCTTAAAGTCCTGGTAACACCAGAAAATGGCACAGCATTTATACTTCCTCGTGATATAGATGGTACTAAAAGCTTGATGATTAGTGGTGTTACATTCACGAATTAACCGATTCCTCTCAATTCCTCTCAATCATACTTGAGAGCGGTTCTGTTTATCATTGTGCCCAAATTTTGCTGCCGGCACTAAATACACTCCCCAGAACATGAATAGTGAGAACCAGCCAGTCACAAGAGGTGGATGTGCTTGGGAAAAAAATTAGCCAAACTCCAAAGTGCAGGAGCATTTGGGTGCACTTCAGCAATAAAAGCAATGCTACAGCAAAATGCAATGTTTGCAAATCAAAAATATAATTGAGAGCAAGGTTAACAATCTTTGCTGCCACTTAAAAAAACAACAATGGTGTAATTACATCAGCCAGTCAGACAGTCAGTCAGGGACAGACATTTATAGGGTTGGTCTCGAGCCAAAATAGAGCCACAAGATCCAGCTCCCTTCAAAGAACTGTAATTCCCATCTCTATTTCTGATGTAGAGAGTACTTGCATGGTGAAGTACTGTAGCTGACGAGGTAATGGCTAATACACTAGCAAGAAGGGAAACACCACTCCATATTTACACATATTTAAACAGTGGGCTGACAGTTGTCACTCTGGCTTCGCTGGTACCCCATGGCAACAACTCAGCACCAGCTGAAATGAAAAGCTTGCTAGCGAAGTATCTTGTACCATTGCAAATCAAAAAGAGTGGGGCGAGATGAACGGTTCATTATGGGATATGGTTGCATTGTATCTTAGCAAGAATCTTAGAAGCCAACCTACTAACAACACTCTCAGTTGCAGCTTTCTTCACAACCCCAAACTCCTTTTTTATGTTTTGTGATTTTTGGTACTGTTGACTTTTCTAATATGTAATAATTTCAGTGACCAGCAACAGAGTCCTTATTGCTGCTTGAACTATAAAAGCTCCCTCAAAGAGAAGTCTTACCCACTAAATCTAACTATTTTCAACAAATGGTCAGTTCATTGACACAAGATGTCTCTGACTGAAACTTAAGTTATGGCAGTTTTCACCATGGCCATAGTGACCTACCTCTGTGGAATTCAAAGCATCTCTCCAACAGTTATTTCAGATATAGCAGCTGATGGGGCCCTTTCAGTGTGCTGACCCCATGACCACTGGCAGCTTTGGCCTCTGGACAACTTATGACATCAGGCCACATAATACCACGGGAATAAAAGAACAACCATCAGTCTTTCGGGGCTCCATCAAGTTTTGACCCCATAGAAGAATCGTCATCTTTCCTGCTAAATGCACTGCTTGCCAAGCCACTATTACTGTACTGCCTCAGGAGCCGAGTACAAAATTGCATTTTATGGCAATTTAAGGCCAGGCGAGCAGAAAGGTGAGCAGCAGCTGCCAGGCATGGACAGTTTAATTCACTGAGTTCACACTTTCAGACTGTGGCAGTTTCTAAAGAAATCCAGAATATTCAGCTGCAGGTGAATGTCAAAACTGCAGAAGTAGCTTTAAAATTTTCCCCTCCATATAACAACGTACATCTATTCTCATTGTTTCTATTCTCGTACTGTAAAGCAGAGGATTTTTAACATTGACTATGTGTGGATCCACGGCCAACTTCAGGTCCTGAACCAAAGTTTTAGAAACTCGAATAGAGCGTAAATGGTTTAGTCTTCACAGTAGCAGGTCAGCTATGTCAAACCCTTGATGGCGATTGAGTTTCTTCAAGCTGTGTTTTGCTCTGCAGAGGCAGAGAATAGTTGAGACAGATCTGCAGCTTCGTGTGTAGGTGCTGTTGAATGGAGTCCAACATCAACAGTGGCACCGTGTCAGAGGAAAAGTCAGGGAGGGAGGGAAAGTGGGAGGTAAGAAAAAAAAATACATATTGTGTTGATTTTAGGTGTTAGTAATAATAGTGGTAATAAGCAGCAGGAGAAGAGGAGCACAAGAGCAAAACAGTCGAGACGTTCTTTGTTTTTTGTGGCTACCTTCCATTTCAACACCTGGATGATGGATGTCAGTCTGCTCCCTGGGTGACGACGGCAACACGACTCTCAAAGTATTCCTTTAGAGAGACTGTACATCCAGCGTGGTGCGGTAGCATTCCAATGTGATATAGCTTCAATATTAGTTTCTTATCTCCACTGTCAAAGGCAGATGTAATGTGGTTTAGAGAATCAGGGGTGCCATATCAAAGAAAATATGTTCTTAGCTTAAATTCTTCTCAATCCTTTAGGCTGTAGGGAAAAAGAGGAACATTTAGCAACCACATCTAATGAGGTAATCTGGATATAATGAATACAGTAACTTCTTTGGAGCTAAATCAACACATTGCAGGTGCTTTTCTTTTGACGTCCTTATTGTACTCTCTTTGACTGTCTCAAAATTGTCTCCTTTCATTTATGGGAGCATATAAAGAGGTTGTGTTCAACATACCATGCCCTTTGGATTTTTCAACTCAAAACCATATTTGGCCATTTTTTTTGAGTACCATGTGAAAATAACCCATTGAAAATATTTATAAACGGGGAAAAAAAGGTAATAGGGTAACTTGATTGAATTCTCATTTCACTGGTCCAGAACAGCGTTAACACTGATACTTCCTTCGTGCTCATTCACTGCAGATTTACAATCTTTTTATGTTGTTTCAGTCATATTTTCCTTCTTCAAATGGCATTTCACTTATTTTCAAAGAAGACACAAATCACTTTTAGCCTGTACTTTTTCCAACCTTAATATGTTAATTTATTCGCCCTTAGCGCTTCTGAAATATATTCTGAGGGTAAAGATTGTTGATTGTCGTGCCTCAAGTAGCAACCAGGGGATATTCAGTGATGCTAGATGGAAAAGGACTTTTACATTTGAGGAAAAACATTAAACTTCCTGTCTTTGCCGTGTGGAACAGTGTCTTATCCTGATGTAAAATCCTTCCCTTACAAAGTTATGGCTGACTCCTCCACCAACTGTTTCACAGTTTTCCCCTGGAAATAGGCTTACATCTCAGGGTACCATGCTTTACTTCTCTTAATTCACCATCTACCATTTATTTCAGTCCTTCGCGCCCACAGAAAGTTCTTCTTGTTTGTGTAAAGCCTCACTCCCCAACACTGCTGACTTGCTGTCTTCTGTCTTTTGGCTGCCGTTTTTGTTATTGTACACCCCCATAGTAATATACCTTCTCACCCCCTTACCATATTTTTTCCATCATCTCCACTGTAGCACTTTGGCTTTGGGTAACCACTGAAAAGCAATATTTTTTTCCCAATTATTTCCAGCTCAGTTTTGTGAAGAAATCTCAATCCTCAGAATGTGCATTGTGTTTGCCTGTTTCATGACCTGTCTCCAATGGTATAAGAGGGACAGGCAGGTGAAAAAGAAGAAAGGCTTAAGCTTCCAAGCAGCCATTGGTTTCAGTCATTTTAGTTCACTTTAAACTTGAAACCTGCTAGAGTTATGCAATCCATCACAATACAATAAACACCAAGTCTCTTTTCATTGTTGGAGTTTAAATAATTTAGAAACAGAGAGTTCTGAGCTCCTGTGCAGTGGAAATGTAGCCAGAAGTGTTTGAGCAATAAACACAACAAATAGGACCAGACTTGTGCAACCTGCTTTTGATTTATTCAAGTTATGTAAATAGATAATAATAACTTTAAACAATTTTAACTTTTTAACAACTAAAACATTGTTCATTGAGATGTATTACGTGCTGTATCATAAGCAAGTTTCAACTCAGTACAAGCTGATCTCCATGTTATACTGATCTGAGTAACTGCTGATAACTTCTGAAATCTATCTAAAACTGTATGGTATGCTTTCATTGATGGATGTGGTCACTGATGGGTGTGGTCAGTGACCTGTGCCCAATCACGTTTTTTTTTAACAATTTACCACCACCCATTTCCAAAAATGAGAAGAATTAAGCCAAAAAAAAAAATCTCTAATGTGCAATAACCAAAACTAATATATCTTTGGCAAAAATGTATGTGATCATGTACGATTACATAACTTCATAAGCCTGAGAGAAGGAAACGGTCAAGGATGCAATTTAAGTAATAAAACATTATATTTAAATGTTCTGCAACCCTGACTGAAAATTCATTCTGTGTCTCTCTCTCTGCATCTACCTTTCTCTCTCTCTCTCTCTCTCTCTCTCTCTCTCAGTCTTCGGCCCTCAGGGTCTGCGGTTGGTCCAGGTGACTGATGTGTCTCTACTGGTTGAGTGGGAGTCTGTTCGTGGGGCAGAGCATTACATTCTGACATATCATCCAAAATATGATGAGAGTTCCTTGGAGCAGGTAGTTTTTTTTGTGTTTTTTTTTTTGGTCATATTTTGGTCATATGTCAAATAAAGGATATAGCCTAGACCCACATTTTTTAAACATCTTCATTACGACTTGTTGTGTCCTAGGTTCGCATTCCCAATACAGAGAACTCCTACCTCATCACAGGACTGATTCCTGGGGTCACCTACATTGTCAAGGTGTATGCAGTCATCAAAGAAATCCAAAGTGAAGCAGACAAGATTGAGGCTACCACAGGTGAGCACCAGTAGCTGTGATCAGACCTGAAAAACATCATTAACTAGTTAAACATTTGACTAAATGAGCATTGTGTGGAATAGGAGAATAAGGCTGGGTGCAGCACGTCGCCTTTAAATGTGTCAGTGTTTTTTAGAGCAAGGACAGGTGTGACCTATTAAAGACTTGTGGAAGCCAGGTATAGCCTGCAGGTCTGGGGGATTTAGTTAGACTTTCTGTGGATTAAATGGTCACATTTGAGGTCAAATGTAAGTACACGCGTGATGAGGCATGAAAACGCTGAAATGTTAAGCTCCTAAATGTTTAGCAGAAGGAGGTAGAGGAAGAGGTTAGTCTGAGGCAAGTGGATGGACAAGTGTGAGGTGACAAATTGCCACAAAATTCCAACACTGACTTTGCATATTTGGACAGTTACATTCATTGATTTACTTTGCCACTCACATGTCCACATGGATGAACAGTCTATTCCACTTTGCAGTAATTTGTGTATGAGGAGAGTTTTTTTTCCAGTACCTATTTAAAGACATACATCTTTTACGCAAATGTGATGCTAAAAAGCAATGAGCAGGCTGAATGATGTCATTACTAAGTGTTTCATTAAGCACTGGTTTTGTTCACCATTACATTTTAAGGTAATTACAAGGAAATGAGTCCACGGATGTGTTTAATGGAAATCCAACTTGCTCACAGATGTGGCAGGGTACAGATGTGAAGAGAAAGAGATTACTTGACAGAATTGGTGGGCGTGAGAGAGACAGACAGACAGACAGAGGGGGAGTTTGACTCTAATGTATGGTTAGCCTGGTTAGCCATGGAAAATCTCACACAGCATGGTATTCTCGCACAGGCAAGAGAAAACACACCATCATCTGGCTTATGGTTGTGTGAGGAGTGCACAGCATGAGGCAGTTGTTTCACTGGTATTTTTCAACTTCAAATGATGATTCACTTTAAATAAGGATTTAATTGAATGTTTTTCTTTTTCCAGTAGGAAACACAACAGCTGACATGATCAGACTGAGAGTCATTCTCTGCTGGTGTTCACGTTTACAATTAAAGTCTGTAAACTTTAATGTGCACTTTCCCTAACATTTTAGTGAAAGTGTTATCCATGTGGTAGTATAAAGAAAAAAAATTGTTCAGGAGGTGACTATAATTTTAAAATAGGACAAAATACAAACATCCAGTTTGGTTATGATATTTTCTAAATGGCCAAAAGGGAAATTCCTCCTTGGCCCCCGCCCCAGAGAGGTCAGATTTCTGGGTGGAAGTGATCCATGGCCTTGTGGGAGGACATGTGGGTGATCAAGGACATGTGGGAGCAGAACAGGGCAGATGCTCGTGATTACTGGGGCTGTAATGCAGGCTTTCACAGTTTAATGCTCCTTGTTGTCCAACACTTGTATCCTTCCCAGATGTCTCAGCTATTGATGATATCCGAGTTCTTGGCCAGACAGAAGTCTCTATCCAGGTGGACTGGAAGAACCCACCAGCTGAAGTGGATCACTTCAGGCTCACACACACTGACCCAGAAGGACAGGAAAAGGAGCTGAGCATACTGAGGAGCCAGGAGGCACGCACCAAACACACTATTGTGGGTAGGTCTTGTAACAGAGTGAACACAATTTGCACATAAGACATAAATATCCTTAAAATTCCCCGAAGCCCATATTTTGTTATTCTACTGTTTGTTACCATCCTGTTTGATACTTCATGGTAAATATTTTATTGTGAAGCACTAACTTTTGATGTCATTACTTGCCCACATTCAGTAAATATACACAGGCATAAATATGCAATATGTATTTGTAAATCCACCTAGATTATGTCAAATTATCCATATATTTAAGTACGAAATAAAATCATATAATGCAAATCCATTAAAAAACAGAATATTGCATCATATATTTGTCACATTAAATTAGATCACACATGCGCTTGTAAATCAGAGAGCAGTTGTTCTCAACCATTTTGGCTTCTTAAAATATTACCCTTCAGATTCACCTAAAGTTTGGGTACCACTTGTGCAGAGCACTATAATAGTACGGAGAGCACTTTGTAACATTTTTAGAGTTTAATGAACGTGTCTTTGTGCAGGTCTGTATCCAGGAACAGAGTATATGATCTCAGTGCAGGCCATCAAAGGAACAACTGAGGGGAAGCAGTCCTCTGTCACTGGTGTCACAGGTCAGTGTCAGCACATCAGCATTCATGAGTTGCTTAACTGAATATGATGAAGTTATTAAACCATGAGCACAAAATGGGCCCAGTTTTCCTTAAATGGAATACTGCCATGCCAAAATTGCATTGAGACTGCATTTGTGCTACAGCTAGCTGTGTCTCGATGTGGCTGACACTTAAAATGAACACTTAGGATGATAGATCAGCCACTTGTGGAAGTGAAAGACATTACAGAAACAAAGGTACCCATATTCCACTTAGTTTTGAATTGGGTGCAGCATCAGAGGCAGCTCTTCGCTCTTGTCAAGCCATCTATAATTCACCAGTGGTTGGATGCTAATAGGAAAAACACATAATCTGTCACACGCAATACTGACTTCCCGTATGATACTGGTATTACATTCCACACACAGCCAATGATAATAGCATGATGAACACAGCCAGCAAGACGCACAATTACAGGTTTAAAGGGCTGGAATTTACAGCCTAATAATCTGGACAGTTTCTAACGGCTGTGGTGAGCATGGTCACCGAGGGGAAACATGATATGGACGGTGTGACGATTACAAGATGCTCCCTGATGGTTGGGGTGAGTGGGTCCGAGATTTACAGAGGCCATCTGGTAATGTTAGATTTTCACCCCTGTGGCATCCAGTTCTACGTATCTGGTCTAACTGTGGACTATCTGGTTTTAAAACGTGAGGAGGAATTCATTATACAGTTTCCCTAGTCTTCACTACAGCTGGTGTTCACTTTAAAGTTATTATTTGAGTGATTGACAAATGGTCCACGATGGCACACAGGACCTTCAGTTACTCCCATTATTCTGCTCATTTGTGCTTTGTTATTTTCTACTTTTCTCTCTCTTGTGCCCTTCCTTTCTTTCCTGCTTCACCTTCACTCTCAGCTCACTCAGTTCAAAAGCAGTCTCCAGGTTGATGGCTCTTCATTTTTAGACCCCGAGGCAGCCAATTTAATGGCTTTTAGTCATCAGTGTTAGCGAGGTATTTTCAAGACTCACCTCTCTTCTTTTGAAGCCGGTAAGGTACTCAAGGGCCCCTGTCATTGCTAATCTTTTTTCCTTTGTGAGTGTGCCACCTAATTGCAAGTGTGTGTGTGTGTGCGTCTGTGTGAGTGTGTGTGTGTGTGTGTGTGAAAGTGCTAATCTACACCAGCCAGACAGTGGTTTGTCTCCACTCCAGTAGCTACAATCCTTCATTTTAGGTGTAGCATGAAAAGGCTTAGAGGAGAATAGTCCTCCGCTCTACTTGCTGGCAAGGATGTGTTGGTGTCATGATGACTGACGTGATGCAACAGAGAGCGGGGTCCCCTACTATCTCACCCAACATGCTGGTTGCCCTAGGCCGGCGTGGTTTATACGTGTTGAAAGATAAAAAGGAACAGAAGGGGAAAATATGGAAAACACACAGAAAACAGAGCAACAGCAATAAAGAAAAAAGAGGGCAGTAGGTGCTGTGGTTACAGCAAAAATGAGCAGGAATAATGGCACAACACAGGGACAATAAGGATATAATAGGAATTCAAGATATTTATATGGTAATCAAGAGCAAGAATAAGGCAGGATGTTAAAATAATGGGTCACAAAGAGGCAATATCAGTGACATTATGTAGCAGCACATAATGCATTGCTGTTGAGCTACTGTTATATGAAACTGATCTTTGTCCTCAGGGGCAATAACTGACTTCTTCCATTATAGATACTCCATTTTAGGAAGATTTCCCTGCATTTCCTCTTCACTTTTACCATCTGTCTTCAATTAATTTTTTTTTTCTGCATCTGAATTTCTTTCACAGTTCACAGTTGGCATATTCTTAATTATACTGTGGTTCCATACCCTTACCCTCCTCTGATTTATGAAAGGGAAAATATTTCTCCAAATCCCACTAATTTGTGAATTAAACTCCTTTCCTTTCTTATCAGCCGGATAACACAACATTCAGGAAATCGCTTTTTAACAAAAACAAAAAAACAAAAACAAACAAAAAAAAAGAATTTATTACTTGTTAACCACCCACTGAAAAATGACAAATAAACACAAAAATAGATTCATGGAAATGTATTTATCTTGTCTGTGCAAGATGACTCCAAGGCTGAAAACAAACTTTTGAAAATGCCTTGAATGGTGCTGGATATGAATATATGATTTATGTAGTTATTGATCTTTATATTTGATATTTATGGCTGGTTTTCATGTGTGCATCCAGTGTGGCCTCATGAATCATCTTCCTGTAGCCTGTGGTATGTCATGCTGGACTTGAAGCATATATGGGCAAAATATATTTGTAAATCTAATTTATTAAATCACAGCTAACATTTATGAAAAATGCCGGAATCAAAGCAATCTCTATGGAGCAGATGTTTCATACTCACAATCCTGCTGAAAGATTATAAGGCGTATTAACACAACCTACCACGGCTGCTTCTGCTGGTTTAGATTCAAAGTCACCACCAAGGCCAATATAACCAAAAGCAGATGGGCTTGACTTAGGCAGAGAGAATGAATGTTGGGACTTTATATTATCTAGACAGACTATAGCACCTGATGTGGTCCAGTGGGAGTACCCTGTCTGCTTGGGCTTGTATATCAGAAGTTTTTGAGCCAGCTCTGTACAGAAGATGCCAGAAGTTTAAAAGTGAAAATGTGAAAAGAGAAGGTTTAAACAATGATCAAACTCAAACCCACATTGTATCTGTAACTGCACTTTATCTGTTCATTACAGCAGTCTAGTGAGAAAGAGCTCTATTGGCTCTATTATCAAGTGTGTGTGTGAACAATGGGTGATTAATGACAGGATGGTTTATAATGGCTAAAAGGAGGTTTTACATCATCTATATCATGTGCTGCTGTACCTCTAGATGTGGACAAATAAACAAATCATTTGTGTCATAAAGAATTATGAGCTGTTTACAGTATGTATAGACTGTAGGGGAAACATAAAAAGTCTGTAGTAGCCAGGAGACTCCACCTCATAATATACACATGACACACTGTAGTTTCTAAAAGAATGGTACCCTATTGACACATACTTTCCCTCGGCTCCATCCACACACATACATGGATGTATGGCTTCCAACATACACTGATTTTGAGAAGCTGTGAGGCTGTTAATGATGAAAGACGGCCTCTTACTATGCGGCTTGTGGTCGCTGCCTTTGCTGACACATGCCACACATAATGGATAAGCTTTTTCCAAATGGACAAAGCCACAGCTCGTGTTGTATAGCCCGGTAACCACTGTCGCTAAGTAGCTAGTGGGGTAGAGCATCCGGAGTAACTCAATCTATCACGGGCTGTAACTTCAGAGCAGATGCAGGCTCCCTCAGAAAGTAGCAGTGCTTGGAAAAATAGTTCTGATAATATATAGAAATTGTCAGCCAGCAAATCTATATAGCTTGTGAGAACAAAGAGAACAGCACTTCTTTGTTCAGCAGGATAACAACATAACTCCAGAGAGGGAGAAGGAAACCTGTGCTCTAAAGGAGAACAAAGCATAGTTGAATATAAGCTTTAGTCAGATGGTTCTAACAACAATTCAAGACAATTTGTAGACTCTTCTTCAAACTGTCAAATGCTTTCAACTTTCAGGGTTCTTTCGGGCTTTCAGGTCAAAACTCACTTGCTTGAGTCATCATTTTGGGCTATATATCACAAACAAAAACTATACAATAAAAGTTGAAAATTTACAGCGTTACTCTTCTTTAAACTCTGTAGCAAAGGATAAAAAAAACAATGTTTATAGTAAAATGTATCAAGGGTTGTTCTCCAGAGGACTGAAAGGTCTGCTGCTGTTTTTCATCCTCTCTCAGTGCAGTGCTGTCTTCAGTCTCTCGTGTGCAGGCTATTTCTAGGAACTTTATAGACATAACGGCCCTGCAGATGTTTTAGGGTATATGATGATTAGAAATACAGTCTAAAAGCCACTGCTAGTGTCACTGAAAGAAGATTACTACTAGAGTGTGTGAGAGCTCCTGCCCAGTTGCTGCCAAATGACAAAATGCAAAAACAATCTATCTGATAGCCGCATGCTGCCCATTGGTCTGTTAAGTCATTATCACACAGTTCAATGGATGGATTACTGAGCAGGCCTGCTGGGCACTCACTGGGCCCCCTGACCCCGCAGGCCCCTGGGCTTCTCCTGAAAAATGTCGCCAAATGAATCACAAAACAACCACAAAGAGAACCATAATGACCACAAACAATATCTCTTTCAATCTGGGGGTCGTGCTTCTATGCAGGAGGGGGGACCTTTCTTTGTGTCTGGGGTCTCGTTAGTTTATAATCCATCAATTCACAGTTCTAGTGTGAAACTTTGTGATTATTAGTCGTAAAAGCTCGCACAGTCTGTGTGAACATTCAGTGAGATAAAGAAACTGAAAGTAATTCCCATTGATTTTTGTTTTTCTTATCGAGAGACAGAGCAATTTTGATAGTTACCCGTGTAGTTTTCAAAGAAACTGGACCAAACATTAAGATGCATGCCTACATCCTCCGCTGTGGTGGACATGTACATTCTTGTAAATGCGTGCGTTTATATAAATGTGTGCTTCTACATGAATGAGCTACTAAGTGAGCATTTTGAGCCTACTTGGCATTGCTCATGGTACTTCGACTACTGAATGACCTCTCATCCTTAGGCCTTGGAGAAAACACTCAATCCTAATAAAATGGAGCTATTATAAATTTTTTCAGTGCTTAAGCTCATGACAGACTGTCGAGCAGAGCAGCCACAAGGACAGAGGATTGACAGCGGGTGAAGCGAGGAGAGACAAAGAGGGGATTATGGAGTAATACAGTTGCATAGTTCTTTTCTTCTCCTGGATGCATCATCAATCAGTTTTCATGATGCAGACTGCGCACTGACACAAGGCTGACCTCGGCGGCCACAGAGGAATAATCCTAAATGATGATTGCTTTTACATTTCCCCTCACTTCCTCTGTGTCTGTCTTACTGTGTCTCTGTGACTCCGTCTCTTATTTTCCGTCTCCGTCCCTCTCTTTGTTGCGCTCTCTCTTCACTTTCATTGAGATTGCCTCCACAGAGACTAACACCCATTCACACACATGCGCCACCAACTGCTCCACCTGCGTCCACCAGACGTCTCCTGTGATTTCTCAGACCCGCTGACTTTGCGAACAGACGGTCTGTGTTCTGCTCTGCTCCTGTGTCTTCTTCTCTTTGTGGCTCCTCCTGTGGAGTTCAGTGGACAGGATTCCTGAGTTGCTTGTGATGTTCTTTTGAAGAGCGTTGCAGAGCTCCTTCTCTGAGCCAGAGCACAAGTCCTTCTTTGATTCGTTTGTCATCTTTTATGTGTGTACAAAAGAAAACAAAACTCTGGATAACAAGCTTGTGTAAATTTAGAATTAGAAAAGTTTTGCGTGTCACATACCCTCTCTGTCAGCTGATAGAAAGAGGAAAAAAAACAGTAACATTTCTTCAAAGAGTTCCGTGATTCCTTCCTGCCAAACGCTTCTGCAGACTACTGCTTACTCTCCCCGACCACATGCTGCTGTCACTGGTTCTGCTCTTTACTCATCTGCTTTTTCCACTCCCATCACTTCAATGCAGTTGTGGCTGTTGACAGCAAGAGTCCAAACTAAAACCCCTCTCATACTATAAAGCCCATACTATTGTCATACTATGCCACCACTGCCTGATACAGTTTAAGCAAAAAAGTATTAGTGTTTTGTTGAGACTGTCATCCCCAGAAAAGCAATGGGATCAGTCCTTTCAGTAAGTACAGCATTAGTCATTTGGTCAAATATCTACAATGACCTGTGGTTTCAATTGTCCAAAATTCTTGTGGTCATGAAGATTATTACTCTCTATAAGTTCTAATACTAGTAGTGTGGAAGTAGTTTTTCTGGTTGTTGCTTGTTCTTTCTTATCTCTTCTTTCGTCTCCTCTTCAGACATTGATGCTCCAACAAACCTTGTCACCACCGAGGTAACGGAGGACACTGCAACGGTGTCATGGGATCGAGCCCAGGCAGAAATAGAGGGCTACATGCTGAGCTACACCTCTGCTGGGGGCTCTAGTTCAGAGATCCCTGTGGGCCGTGATAGCACCTCATATAGGCTGGTTGGCTTGAGGCCTGGAGTTCTCCACACAGTCTACATCTGGGCCTTTAAGGGAGACAAAGTCAGCAGGAAGAGTTCAACGGAAGCTGAAACAGGTAAACTTTGAACTGGACTGATAGATTTGAGCTTTAGTGTGTCTCCAGATCCTTGCATGCAGGTAAGTGGTGGAGAGTAAGATTAAAAGGTTGTGATGACGTTGCAAAGGTAAGACAGAAAAGATAAAGTACTAGCCCATCTTTTTGAACATGCTGGTGAACCTGAAACGTAAAAACAAACATTTTTATCCACTGTTTGTCTCCACAATGACCCAGATGCTCTGACATCTCAAGTGTTCCCAGACACGTTCTTTTCTTTCATCTTTATGATCAGTGAACAGAGGGATTTTTAGCTAGTGTTTGTTTTTTAAGCTCCTTTGTGCAAGATACTCTTACCTCAAATATTCTCTTTGTACAATGTACCAATCATTTCCATCTGGTCTTTCGTGTGTTTGCTTTCTGCACAATTTTCTTGTCTTTTTTGTGGTGGCAAGAAGTAAAAAATCATCAATGTTGACATTTCACACTTAGCACACTAACCCCCTCTTTACCTAACTGCCAAGAGGGAAACTTGAACTCCCATTGAAAAAAGGCTATTTGACATAATTAGGCTGGACACCTCATTGAAAGGCAGTTTAGTTTAGCTTGAGGCTGAATGTCTGTAAGAAGTCTGACAAGAGCCAATCTTGCTTGGTCAACAAAGTCAGCTATGTTGTTTCTCCTGTGCTCTGCTATCTCTTAATCTGCCTTTTGTGAAGATTAGCTGCTGGGGCTGACTGCTTGCATTTGTGTTTCTGAAGAAAGGCAGCAGGAGCACAGGTTTCAGCACTAACTCGCATTCATCCAAATTACTTCAAAAATTCAACTGGATGCAGGGATCCAAAACTCTGAGGACAGTTACAAAATAAGAAACAGCTCTCACATTTGTATTGATGCATCTGTTAAATACCAACAATAGAAGTGCTTGACATGGCCAGGAATAAAGTGTGTGTGTGTGTGTGTGTGTGTGTGTGTGTGTGTGTGTGTGTCTTTCCTGTGCGCCACTAAGGTATTCCAGTGTTTTTAGCCAAATGGGGAATAAACAGTTTACTTGCTTTGAGTTTCTGTGTTTGCTATTAATAGCTAATATCTTTTTCCATTTTTTATATTTTTATATACAATCTTTAAAAGATTTTTTTGTTTTAGTTTTTTTTTTTTAAATCCAGATTCAGATTTTTTTTCCCCTGGTTACTTTTGATGAGGAAAACACACATGTCAGCTTCAATAGCCTCAGTCATACATCAAACAACAGGAGGCAAATATCTGAACAAGCTTGAAACTCAATTCACTAGCTAGTGATGTTAGCAGTGTTACATGTGTTTGTGTTCTCTGATCAACACCGGAGGAGTAACTTCAGTAAATTCATTTTAATAAGGGAAGGGAGTGACTGAGGTGTTTGTGAAAAATTGTTGCAGATTGTGTGTTGAACGTTTTCACAGGCACTCATAATAATGTACATTCTTATAGCACAATACACATTTACTTGCCTCTAGTTGCTCCTCCAGTATGAGCTCTCCAGATGTAAACAAATGAGTGAATCTTACCAAGTTTCTGCATGCGATATATTCTGATAATGGCAGGGGATGGTGAAAAAGACATCTGAATATATTTGTGAGATATAGCTGTGCATTATTATAAGACACAGCATTCGTAGTTCAGAATTCTTTTTCAATATTTTTATTTCATAATCTGTTGTTTGCAATTATTGTGTGCTGTAGTTTGCATGTTTTTAAAATAACACAGCTCATAATATACTCATAGTACTCCTGCTTACACAGAGTAGTAATGTGATATGATATCAAACTTGGATGTGAAACAGAAAATTTGTTAGATATTTTTTTCATATTAGAATATTTCATATTGAAACAATTGTTTTAAATTTACTTAAATTTAATTTTTAAAATAAACCCCAAATAACAATTCTGAGCAATTCAAGCTTTCATCAAAAGACCAAAAACCATCAAACTTCTCTACTCAGTTTGGTCCAAGTTTGATGTCTTCTAACCTCTTACACACTGACAGCAGATTATGTGTAACAGGTAACTGCACACTGCTGATCTGCATTAGTCTTGTGTGGTTTCTGGTATGTTTGCACTGGATGTAGTGATGTCTTTTAGTAGTCTCTACTAACCATAACTCCTCATGCAGAGATGGATGCCCCTACTAACGTCTTGGCCCATGATGAGACAGAGTCCAGCTTCATTGTGTCCTGGGATCACACTCAGGCAGAAATTGATGGCTACATCCTAACCTACAGTTCTTCTGAGGGCTCAAGTGAGGAAATCCCAGTGGGATCTGACAGTACTTCTTACAATGTCACCGGCCTGAGGCCTGGAGTCGTCTACACTGTCCACATCTGGGCCATCAAGGGGGATAAAACCAGCAGGAAGATCTCAACACAAGCTGAGACAGGTCTCAGATCTGCGACTTTCTGGTCAAATCCAAAGCACTTGTTTATCTGACTGGTTAATGTCAAATTTGAAGGAAACCCCGTTTCCTGGGTTTGACATCAAAATAACCTGATATATTTCTCCATTAAATCAAATGATACACAGATGGTTGACAAATTGAAGGAAAACAACATACGGTGTCTTAAGTAAGGTGTTGCCACCTGACCAACATAAGTACTCCTTGGTAAATACTCTGCCACTCTATTGGAGGGTTGAATACGATCTCTCTGAAGAGGAGAGTGCTCTCTAAAAATTCAGTTGAAAATCTCCAATTGGTGCACAAATAATGATATTTTATATTTTGTCGTGGCAAAGGTAACAATAATCACTTTGACAAACCATTGAGTAAGCCACTGTTTCTAACTGTATTTATTATGTTTTACAACTTGTTTATCCAGGTTTTTCACTAAATTTGTCATCCATCTGTAAAATGTAGTTTGCTTATTAATACCTTCTACTAACATCTTCCTCTAGAACTGGATGCTCCTGCTAACCTCTTAGCTCGAGATGAAACAGAGTCCAGCTTCAGCGTCTCATGGGATTCGGTCCAGGCAGACATTGATGGCTACATCCTAACCTACAGCTCCTCTGAGGGCTCTAGTGGAGAAATCCGACTGGGGCCTGAGAGCACCTCTTACAGTCTGACTGGCCTAAGGCCGGGAGTCCTCTACACTGTGTACATCTGGGCCATCAAGGGGAACAAAGTCAGCAGGAAGATCTCAACACAAGCAGAGACAGGTGTCAAACATAAATTACCTGATCGTGAAATCCATGTCTAATCCTTTAAATCTTCAAGTACCCACAATTACAGTTGTTTAGACAAGACAACAAGGCAACTCGCAATGTATTTCTCACATGGTAGACTAATCAGAGTCTCCTTGTTTGCTTAAAGCAGTAGCTTAAAGCATCATTCCCTCAGTTCATCCATCTTCTTGCCAACTGCTTATTTGGTTCACAAGGAGCAAAGCAGCTCAGAAATCTTTTTCCCCAATAAGTTACTTCAGCCCTTCCTGTGCAGTCCCATGGCAGCTCGGAGATATAATCCCTCCGGCATGTCCTGGGACTACTCAGCAATCCCCTCCTAGTCAGTCATGTCTGGAGAATAAGGAGGCACCCATGGATGTTCTTTCCAATTCACCAACACCACCTCCATTGGCTTTTCTGGAAGACCAGCTGCTCCATACCTATTGTAGTTCTCTTCAGATCAATTAACTCTTTGCTGTGTTGCACAAATCTCCAAATGTGAAACAACTGATATTTGTGAGCATGTCCTGAATATGATAAGAGTCCAAAGCAAAGGCTACGTCCAGAGGTGAGCCCAACAATATTCAGTCAGTACCTCTCAACCTCAAGCATTAGCTCGGTCACTCAGCTGCCAGAGTAGAGAAGATCCACATTCAAAGAATCACTTTTTTATTGGTGTCATCCATATCATCAAAATTTGCTCTTTACCTAACAAGTATTGCCTCCAACTCTCAGCATTTCTGGCTGAGCTACTCAGTTCACCCAGCAGCAGGCCTGGTTCCAGGAATGGGCTCCCATGCTCCCAGGGGTCTCAGCTGTTGCTGCTACACAGAACTAGGTGTTTCCTCTAACCTTTTTGACCCAAGAAAAGGAATCCATCTTCAGTGTGTTGTGAGACCAAATCCAGTCAGAAATCATTGGATGTAGCCACAGATCTGATGAATGCTATATACAAAGAACTCTTTGGAGCCTCATACTGCCTGAGTCCTCTTCTACATGTGATACTTATCATACGTATTTGAAATATGTTTATATTATCATCATTTTACATCATTCCCTCAGTCATATTACTAATATTTGTAGAAAATTCATTCTGAATTGTTTCATTTCCCTTTTCAGAGAGAAATGAAAATAGTACATCAGTTTGCATTAGTAGTTCATTAACAACCTCTACTAACATCTTCCTCTAGAACTGGATGCTCCTGCTAACCTCTTAGCTCGAGATGAAACAGAGTCCAGCTTCAGCGTCTCGTGGGATTCGGTCCAGGCAGACATTGATGGCTACATCCTAACCTACAGCTCCTCTGAGGGCTCTAGTGGAGAAATCCGACTGGGGCCTGAGAGCACCTCTTACAGTCTGACTGGCCTAAGGCCGGGAGTCCTCTACACTGTGTACATCTGGGCCATCAAGGGGAACAAAGTCAGCAGGAAGATATCAACACAAGCAGAGACAGGTGTCAAACATCATTTTTTGTAAAACCAAATTACCTGATCATTACATCCATGTCTAATCCTTTAAATCTTCAAGTACCCACAATTACAACTGTTTTGACAAGACAACAAGGCAACTCCCTTGTAAACCCCAAAAGAAAAAAATGTATTTCTCACATGGTAGACTAATCAGAGTCTCCTTGTTTGCTTAAAGCAGTAGCTTAAAGCATCATTCCCTCAGTTCATCCATCTTCTTGCCAACTGCTTATTTGGTTCACAAGGAGCAAAGCAGCTCAGAAATCTTTTTCTCCAATAAGTTACTTCAGCCTTTCCTGTGGGTAGCTACCCACTTATCTGAATTGGGTAAGACAACTGTTGCAGAGGAGGTTGATGCAAGGCCTGGAAGGACTCATTCTTCACTTTGACAACCTTCTTGAATGCGGGTCCCCACTAGTAGTTTTTTGGGCTCCCACAATCACAAGCACTCTTCATCTTCTAACCACAGCCCCATGGGGCTGCTTGTATAACAGAGTTGAGGCTTGAAATAATTCTAGGCAGAGATACTACCCACTATCATCAAGATCAGAAGGCCAGATATTTTGAGCAATCCAAATTCTCTCTGCAACATGAAAACACACCAGCAGAATCTTCAAATATGAAACAGCCGATATGTGTGAGCATCTCCTGAATGTGATAAGAGTCCACAGTCAATAAATCTGATTCCAAAGCAAATGCTGTGTCTAGAGTTGAGCCCAACAATATTTAGTCAGTACCTCTTAACATCAAGCATAAGCTCAGGCTCTCTCTCTCTCCCATAGTAGAGAAGATCCACATTCAAAGAGTCACTTTTTTATGGTGTATCCATATCATTATGTGCTCTTTGCCTAACAAGTATTGCCCCCAACTCTCAGCATTTCTGACTGAGCTACTCAGTTCACCCAGCAGCAGGCCTGGTTTGATACTGATCATTCTTATTTGCCAGATGTTTATATTATCATTATTTTTCTTCATTCACTCACAGTCATGTTACTAACATTTGTAGAAAATGCATCCTGATTTTTTTCATTTCCCTTTTCAGAGAGAAATGAAAATAGTACATCAGTTTGCATTAGTAGTTCATTAACAACATCTACTAACATCTTCCTCTAGAACTGGATGCTCCTGCTAACCTCTTAGCTCGAGATGAAACAGAGTCCAGCTTCAGCGTCTCATGGGATCCAGTCCAGGCAGACATTGATGGCTACATCCTAACCTACAGCTCTTCTGAGGGCTCTAGTGAGGAAATCCCAGTCAGGTCTGACAGCACCTCTTACAGTCTGACTGGCCTGAGGCCTGCAGTTCTCTACAATGTCTACATCTGGGCTTTCAAAGGGAGCAAAGCCAGCAGGAAGATCTCAACACAAGCAGAGACAGGTTAATACACTATTAACAGACAGGATTTCCAATTGGTAACATTAACGCTCTCTTTTCTCTTGAAATATGAAAATGGCAAACTAGTTTTCTCTAATTAAGGGGAGCCTTAGTTTGATTTTTATATTCAATAGTTGGCTACTGAACTTTCTGTTGATAGTTGATAGTAATCAACCATTAATTTTACATCCACGTAAGCTGAAACACGCTAAAACAAAACTGTATCACATACAGAACTGTGTTTTCTTTAGGATTCTACTCTACCGTTTTAGCATGTCTGGAAGTTGGTAAAAGTATACTTAGATGACATGCTCAACACGCCTAACAAGAAAGTAATGCAGCCCAATTCTGGATAGTTTTTTTTAAATACCCCTTTTCTATAGTAGGCCTCTAAAAGCTGTGAAGGGCCCATAAGCACCACAGCTGTGGCACTGATTTAAAAAATGCTGTGATCTTTGCATAGAGCTGCCTTTCAGTAACAAGTTCTGAATACACCGACAGGTTACTGATCTAGTACTATTAAAAACAGAGACTGTAGTCTGAGAATGGTGATAAGTCATGGTCTGCTACATGTGGCCATAATTTGGGGAAATACTGGTTCTACAGAGGCAGAAACAGAACTGTCTTGGACCAGTGTCATGTGCAGATGCAGGAAATGTGGCAAGACCTACAGTAACTGCAGCTGAAGAAGAAATCTTATGATTTTCATTTATGTTGAAAAGCAGCATTTGAATACTCAGGGATTCTCAGGGATGCCTGTATCATGTACAAATCCCAATGCTTTTGATTTATGCACATTAAAGGGCAATCCATAATTTTTCATGACATGTTGATTTAAGACACAACAATTTTCCTTCAAAGCCAAAATTCTGTTTACTCTAAACTACCAGCAATCACCCAAAGTCCTGCTCTGACAGGAAATGCTTCCCACAGGCCAGGCCAGGTCACTGGGTAGGCGTTGCACCTCAATGTGGGGTAAAAATAGCAGCAACAGCACATGGCAAATGCGTTACAACAGAGGTGTCTTTGTTGGAGCCAGATGATCTGTAAAATCACCTGGGAGTGCTAAGTGAAAGCTGGATCTTTTTCAGTTAGGCAGAAAATGTCTAAGCTTTGGATTACAAACTTGTCTCGTCGTAACTCATTAGAAACCATCGCTGGCTACAGACGAGTGCAGTGCATGGTTCAAATAGGAAAGCCATTTTGTCAAAAGAAATCACCTGGGATACATTAAAGTGTGTGTTATTACATTTGTGACTTTATTGAACCTAGTAACAAGCATCATGAATGTGTCAGTTGTGTCTGTGTCCTGCAGACCTTTTCAGCAGCATTGCCTTCCACTAATGGTATCACAAATTGTTTTACAATTAACACTATATTCCCCGATGACAATTCAATTCCCAGAAAAGCTGTTTCATTTTTTCAGTGATAGTAAAACTGACAACTGGAGAACTCCTGAATAAATAAACAGATGTTCATATCATTTTTAGTAGAAGAGCACTGAAAGTGTGACTCTTGTTCTGAATTAATAATAGATTGTTTGAGCTGATTGTGTACCTCATGGTGACATAGACTCCTTCTAATTTCTTAAGCCATGGGAGGTTACGGCTCACACTGTTACAGCGGGTGTCGTTGGGCCAAGCTAATTATTTCAGCGTCTGTTTCAGTTCAGTTCTCTGAAGCATTCAAATAATGGAGAGGATAACTGCCAGTTTATCTGTATCCAAACTGTAACCCCTCTAGGTGGATGGTAGCCATCTCTGGTGTTGTGCTTCCAGTGGAGAGAGGCTGACAAGTTATACAGTACTTTAAAATGCATTAATATTGCACTCCACATTTAGGTTTATGAAAGGAATAACAGGTGATGAATATTGCACTGATTATTTTTTTAGTGTGTAGGAAACACTTAATTCTAGGGTTTGTACTCCACATATAAAATGTAAAAATAACACAAAAAATATTGAAAGGAAAAACACTCAAATGTCTGTTTACTCACAGTTGATTATTTTCTATTGAACGCTCTTAAGTACAAATACCACCGAAATCTTCTACTTACCCAACTCAAAGCTGATTTTATAAGATGCATTAATGAATAAATCTTCTTGTGCTGCAATCCACTGTGATTTATGCTCTTGCCCTCAGATATTGATGCCCCCAGGGACCTGAAGGCTACAGATGTGACACTGGAGTCTGCTTCTTTGACCTGGATTCCTCCTCTGGCTGACATTGAGGGATACATTCTCACCTACAGAGATGAGGATGGCAACATGGAGGTACTGAGCCATTAAACTTTTGACTTAAACTGTTATAATGAATTTGACTGACTTTGACAGTAGAGACAGATGCAGAAAATATCCTGCACTGGGTTAAATCATTTCTACTGTACAGCTGCTTCAAGTGTACTGTGAATAATGAACTATACAATGCTGGGTTTTAAGCCCTGTCTTTACATTTACAAGGATGCAAATAAAACTTGGAATTACTTTCATCACTGTTTGAAAAAGGCTGAGGCTAAAGGTGCACGTTCAATCTAAGATCTATAGAACGCTGACCTCTTGTGGCCAGAAATATAATTAATTTACTGGAGGTAATGTATGGCACGTGGATGACGTGACTGACCTTTTCCTGATACTTTAACATTTTTAAGAGTCTAGGGGCCCATTCAATGCCTTGAACAAACTACTGAACTTGATCAAATTTGATTATATCAGGAGCATCATATACTATACATTACATGATACACTATTACATTACGAGACTATTGTTTATTTTATACAGAGAGCTCAGTGAGATTAATTACTGTTGCTTTGTATGCTGTGGTCAGACTGTTGAAAAGCAGCTTGGAGCCAGTGAGAGCAGTTTTGTTGTATCCAGTCTGGAAATGGGGAAGAGATACATTGTCACCATCATCGCCTACAGGGGCAGCAAGAGGAGCAAGGTGGTGGAGACCATCTTTAAAACAGGTCCGTCTAAAAACATGAATAGCATGTGTGATGCTCTTTCCTGCCCTGATTTTCTTTTCTTTATTGTAACCTGTGATTTTACATCTTGACTTTTGGAAGTTACTAATGTTCATGTCACATCTTCCTCCCTAGTTGGCCTCTTGTACCCTTTCCCCATGGACTGTGTTCAAATCATGAAGAATGGCAATAAGCAGAGCGGCATCTACACCGTCTATATCAACAATGACCCCTCCAAACCTATTGAGGTGTACTGCGACATGGACACTGATGGAGGTGGCTGGCTGGTACGGCTTATTGATAGACTGCACAGACCAAAATATGGAAAAACTATCTTGTAAATAAGGTTTTATAATATTGATACCACCTCTTTTTTTAATGATTACATGGGCAGAATTTGTGCCAGTATATATTAAAGGAGCGTCTCACCAATTTTACTAATGAATTTCAGTTTACTCGTTTAGAGAACATCTAAACCTGTGAAAACAGCTGTATAATATTTTCTGTGGCACTGGTGAGAATTTTCCTAAGTCTGAAAAATAATCCTACCCATGTCCACATGCTGTTGAGTTGCATGGTAAATGTAGGATTCAGTGTGTTTGGAGCTTGACCGTAGAATATCTCAGCCTCTGCTGCTTCGATTTTGGCCTGTTCTGTTTTGGGGTTTTTTTTAAAATCTCTTTCTTTTGAGTTACTGCTACTATCATTTTAGTGGTGGAAATTGTGGCCAAAAGCATATTATCTGAAATGTTTGTGAAACAACTGTCACATTTCTTGCTGCTTTCAGATGCTCCAGCGCCGTACCACTGGCAAGCTGGACTTCATGAAACGCTGGAGACAGTACATAGCAGGTTTTGGCAACATGACAGACGAGTTCTGGCTTGGTGAGCACACCAATGTTCTCAGGAGTTTTCTGCAGACACTGAAACATGCCTATATAAATAATAATGGAGTATTTCCTCTCTCCTTCACATTCTCTGTTTATCTGTTCCACCAGGTCTGGATAAGATATATGAGCTCACCAACACTCCTACACAATATGAGTTGCGGTTTGACTTGGGCCTGGGCTCAGAGAGGGCCTACGCTGTATATGACAACTTTAAGATTGCTCCAGTCAAACAGAAGTTCAAACTCACTATTGGCAAATACAGAGGAACAGCAGGTGGGTCTTTTGATCTTCAAGTCTTTTCCAATTTACAGGTAGTATGAAAGACTGAGACTGAGCAGACAACATGTGCACCTTTCAGGGCTTATATTTTCTCCCTGACACTTTACTCAAATAGGAGTCATAGAGAAGAGGAGAGGGCAGAGATTGCAATGAAACAGATAGGGGTGGGAATAAAGCGGTTTGACACACCAGGCATCCCACCCATCATTCTGTGGGGTGCTGGAAAAGCAAATACACACCAACAGTAGGTGGGATATTTGATTCAGAAATGTATATTCAGTTATTAATAGACAGTAGCTATATGCAGACGGTGGTATCTGACAGATACAGATGCACAGCAAGTGAAACGCTGTGTCTACACATACCACAGTGTGCTGAAACAACATATACTCTGTTTTTCTCATTTTATTAAATGTCTTCCATCAGGGAGCTAATGGAAGCTAAAGGAGTGAGCAGCCAGATCTGAAATATATTATGGTTAGAGGAGCTTGGAAATGAGTCAAGTCTGTTGAGTTTGAGACATTTTAACTGTGCTAATTACAATTGAAGATTATTCTTGATGGTCCCCAGGTGATGCCATGACCTACCACCAGGGCCGACCCTGGACTACTGTTGACTCAGACAATGACATCGCCCTGGGTAACTGTGCTCTGACCCACCGTGGTGCCTGGTGGTACAAAAACTGTCACCTGGCCAACCTGAACGGCAAATGGGGAGACAACAGACACAGTTTGGTGAGTGAGCAGGGAGGCAGCTCTGCATTGCTGAACTGCAGTTTGTTGCATCATGCATGCAAAATGTAATTTTCTGTCAAGTGCTATCCGGTCAGCAAGAACAAAAAGTTTAAAAAAAAAAGAAAAGAAAAAGGGCAGCTAGTAGAGCGGCACATCCACTAATTGCAGGATTGGTGGTTCGATCCCCAGCTTTTCCTGCCCACATGTGTCCTTGAGCAAGACACTGAATATGCATTACAGTGCATTAAATCATACTGAGATCAATACTCTGACTGAGCATAACAGGTCTTGATGGTTTAACATCAAGGACAAGGTATATGAATTAACTCAGTTTTCTGGTGTAGTGTGCCGTCATGCCAATAGGTGGCAGTGATGGTATTATGTTGTGAAACATTTATACTAAGCAAAGTGACCAGTTATCATTCTCTGTATCTTGTAAATGAGGCTGTCAAACATCATGCTCTCACTCCTATTCCTATTGAATTATTTAATTCCCCAACGCTGTACCATTTAAACTGACTTAATAGTAGCAAGATGCACTAAAGACTTCTTGTCCAAACAATATTCATCTTTCATAGACATGAATAATGATGCAAGTGGATGTTAAAATTGTTTTACTCTGAGTGTTTGCCATTCTGAATAAGCCCAAAAATGACAGTGTGGAAAATAAAAATAAAATAAATATCTGCTAACTCATAAAAAGAAAGGCAATTAGTAGTTACACAACAACAACTACTGCCAAAAATCTGCTCCTCTTGTTAGGATTGACAGCTGCTAAAATGACGGAGAAAAACACAGCTAACCATCAAGATCAAGAAAATGTATTGTTTTTATTTGGAATCCATTCTCAACATCGTTACAAAAAGACGACCAGAGTGCTGACCAGGAGGCTGTTCCCTGGTCAGCAATCAAAGACAACTTCACCCCAGCCCACTTCTAGTTATTTTGTTTTGGATTGTTGAGGTGAAGCAGAAATGGCCTGAATCCATCAGCAGTGATAAGAAAACACATTTCTCACACCAGCTATAAACCATAAGTGTTTTTACCAGGCCAATGGGGTAACAACAATAGTTATTATGTCTAAGGGAGACTGATAGTGAAGGAAATGCTGGGGGATTTCTCTGCTCTTGTCGAGATCTCATCCATAATATTGCCACTGCAGATGTCTCCTGCAATGTCTGTTGGCAAAATGCAATAACAGTCAAAACAAGTTTGTACTCACATGAAATGAAGCCAGAGTAAGAAAGAAGCCTGGTATTTATTAGTGTTTGTCATTCTGCCTGTCTGTCATGCTGCCTGCCTGTTCTGTGACTTCACTTCATGTCTCTGCTTTCTGTTTCCCACTTTCTTCGCAACGTGCCCCCCCCCCCATCGCATTCTCTCTCAACCTGTTGTCCTGCTGCCAGGGAGTGAATTGGGAACCATGGAAGGGCCACCTGGAGTCCCTCGACTTCACGGAGATGAAGATCCGACCTTTGGGAGCCTTGTCCAGCAGGAAGAGGCGATCATTGTTGGCCAGAGAGAAGAGTAGAAACACAAACCTCCTAAAGAAACAGAAGGGCACCACCTTCTAAAACCACAACAGCCATCTTAATCCATGTTAACCTGCCATCACACTAGACTGGGATACATCTCCTCTTATTAGTGTAGCTTGGATAACCTGTTTTTGGTGCTCTGACCGCACAGGAATTCCAACTGTGCCTCTGTGTGTCTCATACATGGACAATATGTACACTTTTTTTGGGAGCAGCGCAAAGAGAGAAAAGCTCATATGCAATAGTAACTTATTGTCTGTTTACCTTCAGTGAGATTCATAAAAAAGTCCTACGTTTAGTGTGATTGTGGGAGAGCAGCAAATATGAAACTGTCTTTGAGTTGTTTTGAAGTGAACTTTAAAAAATCATGTTTCACTTATTCTAGTAGAAACCTCAATTATAAATCAGGAAACAGTAGATTTAAGTAAACAAACAAACAAGAAATCCAGATTTTCTCCATTACTGCATTCATTTTAACTTTTTTCTTTTTTTTTTTTTTTTTTAATCTAAACCTCAGGGCAGCAGCCAAGGTTATTTGTATTATATTTGTTAATTTCATGTTGTATGAAAAATTTGAGTAGCAACTTTTCCTGTGTATAGTAGTACTGTCATAACATAAATGTTCAAAAAAAGAAAAAAAAAAGTGGTAAACGTGGTTTTTGTGTAACGTTTTAGATCAAGTATCAACAATTAGCAAGTCAGTGCCCTGAGTTTATTCATTATGAAGCTAGCTGGCTGTGACACATTAAACTGCCACTGTGCCTCAAAAGCTGTCACATCACATTAGTTTGTGTAGGACAAGCCAGGGAATAATAGTGGATGGCTGTCTGGAATGGCCATATTGCTCCTGTTTTACATTCATATGACTGGGACAGTGCATATCAATCACTGTGATGTGCCCATATCAAACGTCAATAACAATGAAGTTTGTTTGCCTCATCTTCAGGCACTTAATGACCAAAGTCTTGTTTTCAATCTGGAAATCTGACAAAGATCATTAATACTGGTTTGACTCTGGCTTTATTACTTAATTACATTTTTTACACTTTTATCACAAACTCTGTTGGTTTACATGACAAGGACGAAGTGCATCAATCAACCTGCTAATCTGTCAGAACTGATTCACGGTCCCTGTCCCTCATAAATTAGCATTGCCTACACTTTTTTTTAAGCCTTAATGGGCCTTAAGGTTTAATTCCAGCCAGTCCTCAAAAAGCCTTTTCAAGGACAGAAATGAGGACCCTCACAAAGGAATTAAAAACCTGTATATGATTTTATTTTTATTTTTATTTTTTTACCATTTTTTTTATATTTTCAAACTGACATTGTAGCTACTCATTGATATTCATGCCACACATTCACACAATAAATAAATAATGTTTTTGTCACATGAAGACACTGTCATTTTCCTTGAGGAATAATTTGCTCCACAGATTATAATGAAAGGCTGGTGATTCGAAGACTTGACCTCCTACAGAAAAGATGATATATTTTTCTCACCACCACTGCAGTGCTCTTTTATTATGTCATTGTATGTACAGTAGACACACAACAACACTGAGTGTCTGCAAATATCAACCATAAGGTAGCACTAGAGTTAAAGTCAGGGGATCTCCAGTCATAGGATTCATCCTCTGAGGACCATGAATGTTGACAAATTTCACGGCAATGCCTCCAATATCTGTGCAAGTATTTCAGTTTCGACCATAGTGGTGGACGGACAGACCAACATTGCCACCCCTTGAGCCCTCTGCTAACTTTGATATAGTAAAAAATATCCAGAATATCTGTAGCTTTAGTTCAATGATCCACACAAGGTCTCTTCCCAATATTAATTTGACAAGATCATCTGACACATGGTCAGTTTTCAACTGCATCACATTGTTCATAAGAAGATGGAAGTTGTTCATTTGACAGTGTTGAATTGTTATGAAACTTGGATGTCACCTTACAGTAAAACAACTCATGCATACTATCATAATACTGTAATATTAAGCTTTAAATTGTAAGGTTGATGAATGCATGAGTGCTGAAACTTTCCGCAGATGATTTTCTCTATATTTAAAACTGAGTGTTCCCACAGTGCAAAACATTTATCATTCTAATGACTGTTTGCCTTCTGGTCTCTTAACAGTTTCCAAATTCTGTATCTCATAACCTGGAACAGCAACAGCTCGCCAGCTTTCTGGGCAGGAACCCTTTCAACACAGCTGCTAAAAGTGTACAGAAAGGATATAAACAGCACATTACACCATTTAAACATAAAAAGACACACATATAAGATATGATCTATCCAAACAACACTGCACTTCAGGAAAGTCCTTCCTACCCCAAAGGCCAAATGAAGAAGTAAAAAGAGACTATTTTTGAGTGTTTATTCATCCAAATCAAATAAGAGTGTGAGAAGCCAGCTGCCTAAAATTTGGCAGCAAATATTTCCAGCATAGCATTTCATTTCAACTTTGAAATGAAATGTCTCACAAAAGCTCATTGATGCGAAAGGCCTTTTCAGCCACAGTGATTGCAAATTACTTTAAGGAGATTGGTTCCTGCCATTGCTCTGCGAGGCAAGTGGTTTACTTAGTGCCAGGATAAACAGAGGGGGGAGTTTGCCCTTTCTCTGCCTCTCTTTCTATTTCTGCCTCTCTCCTCTGTGTGCACATATACAGAATACAGTACAGTATAAGCTTTCTGACATACAGATATGTCCGTCTGTGTCACTTGGGTTGACAGTTAGGTTCAGTGTGACGTATTTTTTCCATGACAGAACTTGGTAATGTGGCAACAA